>NC_052067.1:136251168-136559099 GCF_015852505.1 Tachyglossus aculeatus | reverse complement strand
ATATTTATTGAGCACTTACTGTGTGCAGAGCACTGTACTAAGTGCTTGGGAAGTACTAGTTGGCAACATATAGAGATGGTCCCTACCCAACTAGGCTCACAGTCTAGGAGGGGAAGACAGAAAACAAAACAAAACATATTAACAAAATAAAATCAATAGAATAAATATGTACAAGTAAAATAAATGAATAGAGTAATAAATACATGCAAACATATATACATATATACAGGTGTTGTGGGGAAGGGAAGGAGGTAAGGTGGCGGGGATGGGGGGGAGGGGGAGAGGAAAGAGGGGGCTCAGTCTGGGAAGGCCTCCTGGAGGAGGTGAGCTCTCAGTAGGGCCTTGAAGGGAGGAAGAGAGCTAGCTTGGCAGATGTGGGGAGGGAGGGAATTCCAGGCCAGGAGTATGATGTAGGCCGGGGGTCGATGGTGGGACAGATGAGAACGAGGCACGGTGAGGAGATCAGTGGCAGAGGAGTGGAGGGTGCGGGCTGGGCTGGAGAAGGAGAGAAGGGAGGTGAGGTAGGAGGGGGCGAGGTGATGGACAGCCTTGAAGCCGAGGGTGAGGAGTTTCTGCCTGATGCGCAGATTGATTGGTAGCCACTGGAGATTTTTGAGGAGGGGAGTAACATGCCCACAGCGTTTCTGGACAAAGACAATCCAGGCAGTGGCATGAAGTATGGATTGAAGTGGGGAGAGACAGGAGGATGGGAGATCAGAGAGGAGGCTGATATAGTAGACCAGACGGGATAGGTTGAGAGCTTGAACAAGCAGGGTAGCAGTTTGGACGGAGAGGAGAGGGCAGATCTTGGTAATGTTGCGGAGGTGAGACCGGCAGGTTTTGGTGACGGCTTGGATGTGAGGGGTGAACGAGAGAGCGGAGTCGAGGATGACACCAAGGTTGTGGGCTTGTGAGACGGGAAGGATGGCAGTGCCGTCAACGGTGATGGGAAAGTCAGGGAGAGGGCACGGTTTGGGAGGGAAGACAAGGAGTTCAGTCTTGGACACTTCTGCCACTTGTCTGCTGTGTGACCTTGGGCCAATCACTTTAACTTCTCTGGGCCTCAGTGACCTCATCTGTAAAATGGGGATTAAGACTGTGAGCCCTACTTGATTACCTTGTATCTATCCCAACACTTAGAGCAGTGCTTGGCACATAGTAAGAGCTTAACAAATACCATAAGTATTATGGCATTATTATTATTATTGTCACTTCACTTCTCAATGCCTCAGCTACCTCATCTATAAAAGGGGGATTAAGACTGGGAGCCCTATATGGGACAGGGATTGTATCTGACCCAATTATCTTGTATTTACCCCAGTGCTTAGTATAGTGGCTGGCACGTCATCCCCCTGGACTGGAATGCCCTCCCTCCCCACATCCGCCAAGCTAGCACTCTTCCTCCCTTCAAGGCCCTACTGAGAGCTCACCTCCTCCAGGAGGCCTTCCCAGACTGAGCCCGCTCCTTTCTCTTCCCCTCCTCCCCCTCTCCATCCCCCCAGCCTTACCTCCTTCCCTTCCCCGCACCACCTGTATATATGCATATATGTTTGTTCGTATTTATTACTCTATTTATTTATTTATTTTACTTGTACCTATCTATTCTATTTATTTTATTTTGTTAATATGTTTTGTTTTGTTCTCTGTCTCCCTCTTCTAGACTGTGAGACCACTGTTGGGTAGGGACTGTCTCTGTTGCCAACTTGTTCTTCCCAAGCGCTTAGTACAGTGCTCTGCACACAATAAGCTCTCAATAAATATGATTGACTGATTGATTGATTGACTCTAAGGGCTTAAGAAATACCACAATCATCATCATTAAGGTGGAGCTCATAGTTTCAGTATGCTAACAATTTCCTACTGCAAAATATCCAGAGGCTCCAAAGCAGCAAGATGCAGAGGTGCTCTCACACCTGCAGCAGGAAGCTCCTTCCAAGTGTGGAAACCTAGTGGTCAAGGACCTACATATGCTTCATTCTGTCCAAGCCAGTTCAGCTCTACACCTGCTCGATCACCTCTGGGTGTGCTTGGTTACCAAGGAGAGCACTTCACACCACATCTTCTCTTTGTTCTCTGGTCTTCTGATAAGAGTAGCTGAAAACAAGATGAATCTACTCCTTGATCTAATCAGAAGCCTTGGCCCTGCCATCTGGTGGGGTTTAATCACCTTGAGAACAAGGCAGGAGCTGGATGGGAAAACCTCATCCCATGGAGTTATTGCTGCCTCTCCTGATGTATTGAATAATAATAATAATGATGGTATTTGTTAAGCGCTTACTATGTGTCAGCATGGTGTATTGGATAGAGCCTGGGCCTGGGAGTCAGAAGGTCATGGGTTCTAATCCGGACTCCATGACTTGTCTGCTGTGTGACCTTGGGCCAGTCACTTTACTTCTCTATGGCTCAGTTACTTCATCTGTAAAATGGGGATTGAGACTGTGAGCCCCACATGGGACAGGGACTGTGTCCAACTCTATTAGCTTGTATCCACCCCAGTGCTTAGCACAGTGCCTGGCACACAGTAAGCACTTAACAAATACCATCATTATTTATTCTGTATTATAGTCTCTGATTAAATTACTAACTCTATATAACTCTACTAACTCTATATAAAGAAACTCTGGATTACTCGGAGTTGAGCTGGCCTTGACTAGCAGGGGAACCTCTGCCCATTAACTTCCACACCCTACTAATGCTAGAAGAAGTGCTAATAGCAAATAAACTTGTCTCTGATATACCTGCTCGAAAACAATAGAGAGTCAGTGATGATTTTCTTCCAAACAAGGCAGGTGTCCACCTGGGCCCCTCTATATGAGCAAACAACATTAGAGAATTCCCGCCAAGCACACCCTTTGACTATCCTTTGAGAAGCAGTGTGGTTTAGTGGAAAGAACCCGGGCTTGGGAGTCAGAGGTAGTGGATTCTAATCCTGGTTCCACCACTTATCAGCTGTGTGACTTTGGGCAAGTCACTTAACTTCTCTGTGCCTCGGTTCCCTCATCTGTAAAACTCTGTGAGTACCATGTGGGACAACCTGATTACCTTGTATGTACCCCAGCACTTAGAACAGTGCTTGGCTTGTTAAGCACTTATCAAATACTATTATTATTATTATTATTATTATTACCCTTTGACTTACTTCAGGGGCACAGTTGACCATCCCCAAAATTTCTGATTCTGCCTCTTCTTTTGAGAGGCCACAAACCAGCATGGACCATGGACCATTGACCATTGCCCGGGACAGAGATTGCCCGAGGACACCAAGATCTCTCTGTCGAGATAGCACAAACCCCGATGCAGACCATCGACCATGACGTGGGTCAGAGACCTAACTGAGGGTACTGAGATCTCTCTGCAGAGAGATCACAAAGCAGTGAGGGCTATCGACCATCGCCTGGATAATAATAATAATAATAATGCCATTTATTAAGTGCTTACTATGCGCAAAGCACTGTTCTAAGTGCTGGGGAAGTTACAAGGTGATCAGGTTGTCCCACAGGGGGCTCACAGTCTTAATCCCCATTTTCCAGATGAGGGAACTGAGGCCCAGAGAAGTGAAATGACTTGCCCAAAGTCACACAGCTGACAAGTGGCAGAGCCGGGATTTGAACCCATGACCTCTGACTCCAAAGCCTGGGCTCTTCCTACTGAGCCATGCTTCAGAGACCTACCCTAGAACACTGAGATCTCTCTGCGGCGTTAACTTAACTGGACTAAGTTGAGGAACTACTGATATTGACCTCCCTCCAGGGCTCTGACATTTTGTTCCCGAACTGCTATGCCTGTGAAGCAGCTTGGCTTAGCAGAAAGAGCACGGACTTGGGAGTCAGAAGTCATGGGTTCTAATCTCAACTCTGCCACTTGTCATCTGTGTGACTTTGGGCAAGTCACTTAACTTCTCTGTGCCTCAGTTACCTCATTTATAAAATGTGGATTAAAACTGTGAGCCCCATGTGGGATGACCTGATAGCCTTGTATCTATCCCAGTGCTTAGAACAGTGCTTGGCACATAGTAAGCACTTAACAAATACCATTATTATTATTATCTTCCTCCCTTCCCTGCAGAATCCACAGCAGAGAACACAGAACCTGTGTGGCTGTCTGACACCCATGTGACAATGACTTTTACATATCAAAAGTGCCTACCTTCACATCAATCCAGCCTCCAGTTTACTCCTAAACTCTCAACTCTTCATTCATTCATTCAATCCTATTTATAATAATAATGATGATGGTATTTCCCACACTGCAGGGGAAGCAGCATGGCTCAGTGGAAAGAGCCCGGGAGTGGGAGTCAGAGGTCATGGATTCTAATCCCGACTCTGCCACTTGTCAGATGTGTGACTTTGGGCAACTCACTTAACTTCTCTGTGCCTCATCTGTAAAAAGCAAATTAAGACTGTGAGCCCCACAACCTGATCACTTTGTATCCACCCCTGTGCTTAGAACAGTGCTTTGCACATAGTAAGTGCTTAACAAATGCCATCATTATTATTATTTGTTAAGTGCTTACTATGTGCCGGACACTGTTCTAAGCACTGGGGGGATACAAGGTGACCAGGTTGTCCCATGTGGGGCTCACAGTTTTAATTCCCATTTTAAAGATGAGGGAACTGAGGCACAGAGAAGTTAAGTGACTTGCCCAAAGTCACACAGCTGACAAGTGGCAGAGCTGGGATTAGAACCCATGACCTCTGGCTCCCAAGCCCGGGCTCTTTCCACTGAGCCATGCTGCTTCTCCATTGAGTGCTTGTCTTCCCTCCCAAACCTAGCCCTCTCCCTGACTTTCCCATCACTGTTGATGGCACTATTATCCTTCCTGTCTCACAAGCCCGCAACCTGGGTGTCATCCCCGACTCTGCTCTCTCATTCACCCTTCACATTCAAGCCATCACCAAAACCTGCTGGTCTCAGCTCCGCAACATTGCCAAGATCTACCCTTTCCTCTCCATACAAACCGCTACCCTGCTCGTTCAAGCTCTCATCCTATCCCGTCTGGACTACTGCATCAGCCTCCTCTCTGATCTCCCATCCTTGTGTCTCTCCCCACTTCAATCCATACTTCATGCTGCTGCCTGGATTGTCTTTGTCCAGAAACGCTCTGGACATGTTACTCCCCTCCTCAAAAATCTCCAGTGGCTACCAATCAATCTGCGCATCAGGCAGAAACTCCTCACCCTCGGCTTCAAGGCTCTCCATCACCTCGCCCTCTCCTACCTCACCTCCCTTCTCTCCTTCTACAGCCCAGCCCGCACCCTCCGCTCCTCTGCCACTGATCTCCTCACCGTGCCTCGTTGTCACCTGTCCCACCATCGACCCCCGGCCCACATAATACTCCTGGCCTGGAATTCCCTCCCTCCCCACATCTGCCAAGTTAGCTCTCTTCCTCCCTTCAAGGTCCTACTGAGAGCTCACCTCCTCCAGGAGGCCTTCCTAGTCTGAGCCCGCTCCTTCCTCTCCCCCTCCTCCCCCGTCTATCCCCCCGCCTTACCTCCTTCCCTTCCCCACAGCACCTGTATATATGTATATATCTTTGTACATATTTATTACTCTATTTATTTATTTTACTTGTACATATCTATTCTATTTATTTTATTTTGTGAATATGTTTTGTTTTGTTCTCTGTCTCCCCCCTCTAGACTGTGAGCCCACGGTTGGGTAGGGACTGTCTCTATATGTTGCCAACTTGTACTTCCCAAGCGCTTAGTACAGTGCTCTGCACACAGTAAGCACTCAATAAATACGATTGATTGATTGATTGCTTACTGTGTGCAGGGTGCTTGGGAGAGTACAATATAATAATAAACAGATGCATTCCCTGACCACAACAAGCTTACACTTTAGAGGGGCAGACAGACATAAATAAACGAATCATTTATAAACAAATTACAGATATGTATTAAATGCTACGGGGCTGGGAGGAGGGATGAATAAAGAGAACAAGTCAGGGGGAAGCAGAAGTTTCTTGGAGAAGATTCATTCATTCATTCATTCAATCATATTTATTGAGTGTTTACTGTATGCAGAGCACTGTACTAAGCGCTTGGGAAGTACAAGTTGGCAACATATAGAGACGGTCCCTACCCAACAGCAGGCTCACAGTCTAGAAGGTTCACTTCCTTTCCAATGCAGTTTCAACTGTAAAATGGAGATAGACTTTTCTCCCTCCAACTTCAAAAGTGTGTCTTCAATAAGCCTTTGAATTGGGGGAGAGTAATTGATGGATTTCATTCATTCATTCATTCATTCATTCAATCGTATTTATTGAGCGCTTACTGTGTGCAGAGCACTGTACTAAGCGCTTGGGAAGTACAAGTTGGAAGTATAAGGGACCTGGAGACAGTCCCTACCCAACAACAGGTTCACAGTCTAGAAGGGGGGACAGACAACAAAACAAAACGTGTAGACAGGTGTCAAAATTGTCAGAACAAATAGAATTAAAGCTATATGCACATCATTAACAAAACAAATAGAATTGTAAATATGTACAAGTAAAATAGAGTAATAAATCTGTACAAACACATATTCATAGTGCTTTTTTATTCTATTTGTTAAGTGCTTATTACACTTCAAGCACTGTTCTAAGCACTGGGGAAGGTACAAGTTAATTGGGGAGATACAGTCCCTGTCCCACATGGGGCTCACAGTCTAAGTTAGGAGGGAGAACAGTCTATCTCCATTTTACAGTTGAAACTGCATTGGAAAGGAAGTGAAGTGACTTACCCAAGGTCACACAGTGAGCAGTTGGCAGAGCTGGGATTAGAACCCAGGTCTACACTCCACTAGGCCGTGCTGCTTCTCGGGCTTAACAAATACCACTAAACACCCACTCCCCCGCCCCCATACCAACAACAACAAAAAACCCCCACCAATGAAACAAAAAACTAAAAAACACCCAAGAGACCTGGATGTAGGTGTTCGAATATGCTTTTGCACCTTTGGGAAACTCTTCCAACCCAACAGAATGCGTGCTTCATCAAAAGTCATAGGAAAAGTCATTCAAAATTACCGTATGCAGATGACTGCCCCATGCAGGCACAAACCCAAGAAAATTGTAGGCTGTTTCACTGATTTAGCCAGGCATTGTGAACTGATGATAATTCTAAAGAAAGCTGAGGCGATGTACCAGCTTACCCCAGGGAAGCCAGAAAAACAACCAAAAATATATGTTGGGAACAGAGAGTCAAATGCTGGCACAGAATTGTTACCTAGGCCATACACTGGCCAATGACACTGTAATAGACACGAAAGGAATGGCTCTTTTCAGTAAAAATCTTGGGAGTTAGAGACATGGAGACAAAAGAAAAAATAACACCAACCGCTGGAAATATTAAACTTACTAAAACAACGAGCAGATGTTTTTGTGAACAATGAGGTTGGTATAGTGGGTTCTTGCATTGATCTTTCCAGCCTCACACACAAATGTGAATTTCACCACTAGTGTCTTTGAATGCAGAGGATAGTATACATATTTTATAATGTTATATTCTAAATTGATTCATTTCCTATTTCTAAAAACACCATGTTTATTTGTCACGTGTGTACATGTTTTGTTTTGTTGTATGTCTCCCCCTTCTAGACTGTGAACCCATTGTTGGGACCGTCTCTATATGTTGCTGACTTGTCCTTCCCAAGCGCTAAATACAGTGCTCTGCACACAGTAAGTACTCAATAAATATGATTGAATGAATGAATGAATGAATATACAGGTGCTGTGGGGAGGGGAAGGAGGTAGGGCGGGGGTATGGGGAGGAGGAGAGAAAAAAGGGGACTCAGTCTGGGAAGGCCTCCTGGAGGAGGTGAGCTCTCAGTAAGGCTTTGAAGGGAGGAAGAGAGCTAGCTTGGCGGATGTGTGGAGGGAGGGCATTCCAGGCCAGGGGAAGGATGTGGGCCAGTGGTCGATGGTGGGACAGGCAAGAACGAGGTACTGTGAGGAGGTTAGTGGTAGAGGAATGGAGGGTGCGGGCTGGGCTGGAGAAGGAGAGAAGGGAGGTGAGGTAGGAGGGGGCGAGGTGATGGAGAGTCTTGAAGCCGAGAGTGAGGAGCTTTTGCTTGATTCTTAGGTTGACTGGCAGCCACTGGAGATTTTTGAGGAGGGGAGCAACATACCCAGAGCGTTTCTGCACAAAGATAATCTGGGCATTTTTTGATAATTTGATAATTTGAGGAGATTATTTGAGGAGGAAAGACCTCCTCACTCTCAACTTCAAGGCTCTCCATCACCTCGCCGCCTCCTACCTCACTGCCCTCTCGCCTTACTTAAGCTTACTATAAGCTTCTGAGGGGCTAAGGGGTGTAAGTCTGTATCTTGCCTCTGTAACATTCTCCCAAGTGCTTAGGACAGTGCTTTATACTTAGCTGGCATTCAATAAATGCTATTGGTAGAGTTGATCATATCAGTCTTGTCTGCATCCCTGCCTGGTGGCAGAAAGCTGGACCAGATGACAAGAAGAAGGCTCCCTCATCTGGGGCTTCTCTGGTTCTGGATCCAAGCCCCAGGGTGCTCAGAAGGGGAAGATAGGCAAGAGTGATGGAGGCCAATTATTCCAATGCATCTAATTGGCCAGAGAATTCTGTCTGGAGCTCACCAACACCAGTCCCTTAAATGGAGTTTCAGGAGACTTTCCCAAAGCAGCCGCTATATTTTGCAATCACACAGTAATTCTGGCACCAATACCCAGAGCTTCGTACCAAAGATCCTGGTCCCAGTCCCAGCAGATGCCCCCCAAGTGTGCATGTCTACCCCTTGCAGGTCCCAGAGAGGTCACTGGGGCAGGCGAGATTGAAAGGAGAGGGGTCCTTTAGTAGTCCCTGCTTTATTTTTACCACCTGGTTGCTGTCTGGAGACTTGGGCCTGCCCCTCCCAACATCGGTCCCCCAGAGGATGAGAAAGATAAAAAGCCTGTGGCCTCTGCTCTCAGGCCTGACTCTCACCACACAACTGCAGTGCTCTGAGTGTCCCTGGGAAGAGTAGAACCAGGTAGGAGGCATCTGCCCTGTGGTGGGTTAAGAAGGGCTGGGGAGGGAAGTAATGCTAAGGAGAAGGGAGGGCTAGGAGGATGGAAAAGACCAGATAGAGGAAAAGATGCAGGCAGATGTATAATATGTACTCATATAAATGTCTTTCTCTTTAAACTGTAAGCTTGCTGTGGGCAGGGAACATGTGTACAAGCTCTGTTGTATTGTACTGAGAACAGTGCTCTGCACACAGTAATCACTCAATAAATCCCACTGAGTGATTGATTTGTTGATTTTAGGGACATGAAAAGAAACTTGTTCATAGACTCTTCTTGCTGGCTGGCTTCTCTAAAAGACATGATAAGAGTGACTAAGCCCTAGCTAAGCTCTCATTTCTCCTAATAACTCTCCCTTCTGCATTGCCCATGCAACTGTTTGATGTCTGTCTCTCCCCTTCTAGAGTGTGAGCCCGTTGTGGGCAGGGATTGCCTCTGTTTGTTGCTGAATTGTACTTCCCAAGTGCTTAGTACAGTGCACTCAGTAAGTGCTCAATAAATACGATTGAATAAGTGAATATGCCCTATAATGACTTTATATTCACCCCACCCTCAGCTCCCACAGTATTTATGTACCATATCCTTGTAGTCTGAAATTTTCCTTACCTGTAATTTATTTCAACTTCTGTCTCCCACTCTAGGTTGTAAGCTCCTTATGGGCAGGGTTTCTGTCTACCAAGTATATTGGATCATACTCTACTCAGTAGTACAGTGCCCTGAACATTATAAGCACTCAATAAATACCACTGATTTCTTAATGATAGTGATAGCATGGCTTACTGGAAAGAGCACGGGCTTGGGCGTCAGAGGTCATGGATTGTAATCCCAACTCTGCCACTTGTCAGCTGTGTGACTTTGGGCAAGTGGCTTAACATCTCTGTGCCTCAGTTACCTCATCTGTAAAATGGGGAATAAGACTGTGAGCCCCAAATGGGACAACTTGATTACTTTATATCTACCCCAGCTCTTAGAACAGTGCTTGGCACATAATAAGCACTTAACAAATGCCATCATTATTATTAGCAGTAGTAGTAATTCCTTGAATGTATTCATTGCACTATTTATTGCTTATCTCATTGTGCCCTCATAACCTGTTAGGTAGGGAGAGACAGCACTTATTATTTCCACCTTACAGAAGAGGAAGGTGAGGTTCAGAGTGGTTAAATGACTTGTCAATTAACTGACAAGTCAGTGGTTAAATGACTTGTCAGTGGTTAAATGACAGGCCCAACATCAGGCCATCCTCAGATTTGGGAGTTGAACCCAGATTCTGGCCACTAGGCTAAACTGCCTCCCTAAGTTCATGTCATTTATCTCCCTGCTTCTAGACAAAACCACCCTGAACTCCATCCAGGCAGAAGAGTATCTCTCCTATTCTTTACAATCCTCAGGAAAGGTGTCCCAATGCCCTTCAAGTATCCCTTCCCCATCTCATCACCCTCTCTGTCTTCTTATGTCTAATCTAAACACTTCATGTTACAATATGAAATCATTTGCACTTAGCATGATTTGCTGAGTTTGAAAAATGGTTGACTCTCTTCTAGTGATAGCTATCTTCATCTTGAAGGCTCTTTATGGGCCTCCCCAAAACCTTCTCTTCTCCTTGGTATATAATCCCCGATCCCCTTTCTTCATGAGTTACTGGGGAATGGAGGGATTCAAAACTGCATATAATATCATATAATTTCAGGGGTTTCCTACTTTTAAACTTCAGGTTTGCAATTTGAAAATTTCCAAAATGTAGAATTCTGCCTTTAACCACATTCCCTTAGGATTTATAGTATAACAATGTCAATTTGATAAATATTTTTTCACTAATATTCATTTCTGGTGTCAGCAAATGACACAAATGTCTTCAGGAACCCTCAGTATCACAGCTGTCTGTTGTCACAGGTAGCAGTTTAAAACCAACCTTACTTGTTTTATAGAATCAGGCCCCATGAGGGTCAGTAAGTTAGTCATATTTATTGAGTGCTTACTGTGTGCAGAGCACTATACTAAGCACTTGGGAGAGTACAATACAGCAATGTAACACATTCCCTGCCTACAAGTAGCTTACAGTAGAGGGGGAGACAGACATTAATAGGATAAAGGCTTGGATTAATGTGGTATCAATTTGGATGGAGAGGAAAGGATGGATTTTAGTGAAGTTGTGAATGTGGAACTGACAAGATTTAGTGATGAACTGAGTACGTGTGCTGAATGAGAGAGAAGAGCCAAGGAAAACTCCAAGGTCAAGGGCCCGTGAGACAGGAAGGCTGGTGGTGCCAACTACAGTGATGGGAAAGTCAGAGGGAGGACAGGATTTGAGTGGGAAGATAAGGAGTTCTTCTTTAGACACGTTAAGTTTGAGCTGATCACAGGACAACCAAGTAGAGATATACTGAAGTCAGGAGGAAATGTGAGACTGCAGAGAGGGAGAGAGATCAGGGCAGCAGATATAGATTAGGAATTAATCCGCACAGAGGTGATAGGGGAAGCCCTGTGAGTGAATGAGTTCTCCAAGGGAGTGGGTGTAGATGGGGAATAGAAGGGGACCCAGAACTGAACCCTGAGGGACATCCACAGTTAGAGGGTGGGAGGCAGAGAAGGAGCCTATGAAAGAGATTGAGAATGAGTGGCCAGAGAGATAGGAGGAGAACCAAGAGAGGACAGAGTCACTGAATGTGAAGTTGGATAATGTTTTCATGAGAAGAGGGTGGTCGACAGTGTCAAAGACAGCTGAGAGGTAAAGGAGAATTAGGATGGGGTACAGGCTGTTGAATTTGGCAAGAAGGAGATACTTCGTGACCTCTGAGAGGGTCATCCCTTCTGGAGTGAAGGGGCCAGGAGCCAGATTGGAGGGAGTCAAGGAGAGAATTGAGGAGAGGACTTGAGACAGCAGGTGTAGACAAATCACTTAAGGAGTTTGGAGAAGAATGGAAGGAGGGAGACATGGGGTCAAGTGAGGGTCTTTTTTTTAGGATAAGGGAGACGTGAGAATGTTTGAAACCAGTGGAGAGAAGCCACTGGAGAGTGAACAGTTGAAGACGGCAGTTTTGGAAGGGAAGAAGGGAGGGGGCAAGTGTTTGATAAGGGGCAAAGGAATGAGGTCGGATATGCAGTTGGAGGGGGTGGATTTGAGAGAAGACAGATCTTTAGAAATATTGCTGGGATATATGGGAGAGTTGAAGAATGGGCAGGAGTGTGGGAGAGACTGGGGACGAGATGGGGAGATGTTACAGACATCACACCTGAGAGTGTGAATTTTTTCAATAAATAAGTAGCCAGGTCACTAGGGTCAAGTGTGAATTTTAGCAGTGCTGTGAAGTTAGAACCCACAGGATTTAGTGATGGATTGAATATGTGGGTTTAATGAGAGAGAGAAGTCAATGGTAATGCCAAGGCTATGGACTTGTGAGACAAGAAGGATGGTGGTACATTGATGGGAAAGTCAGGATGAGAACAAGTTTTGGGTAGGATCCAGGGCTGTGTGTCAGTGGAATAAGTTTGACAAAAGGGCAAGAGGCCTTCTCAGACTAAGTCCCCTTTTCCTTCTCCTCCTCCCCACCCCCTGCCCTACCTCCTTCCCCTCCCCACAGCACTTGTATATATATTTGTATGGATTTATTACTTACTTGTACATATTTACTATCTATTTATTTTGTTAATGACGTGCATATGGCTTTAATTCTATTTGTTCTGACAATTTTGATGCCTGTCTACATGTCTTGTTTTGTTGCCTGTCTCCCCCTTCTAGACTGTGAGCCCGTTGTTGGGTAGGGACTGTCTGTATATGTTGCCTACTTGTACTTCCCAAGAGCTTAGTACAGTGCTCTGCACACAGTATGCACTCAGTAAATACGTTTGAATGAATGAATGAATGAATAAGGGAGCGAATGAGCTGAGTTCAGTAGAAAGCATGGTGCTGAGTATCAATTTGGTCAGTAAGGGATGGTAGTATGGATATGAAGGCTAAATGGGGCATAATGACTAGAAAATTGGACTAATCTAAATTGGATTTGGATTGTCCAAAGCAACAATACCCTAGTGTTGCTTTGAGTTGAGGGTTGTGTATTGGAAGAAAAGCAGTGGAGTAACACACAAAGAGTAAGCAAAAACTAATAATTATAATAGCAATAATAATGACATTTGTTAAGTGTTTACAACCCCTGAAAGAAGCAGTGGGGTAGATGCAAGATATTCAAGTCAGATACAGGCCCTATACCTGAGGCATCCATTTTTACAGATAAAGAAATCAAGGCACAGAGAAGTTAAGTGATTTGCCCAAGGTCCCAAAGCAGACAAGTAGTGTAATTGGGATTAGAACCCAGACCTGTGTTCTTTCCACTAGGCCATGATGCAATTATACGAAGTTGCTCCAAATTTTTCATAGATTAGAGAGACGGGAAATCCTTTAAATCTGCTTGCAAATATTCTCATGTCTCCCGAATCCTAAAAAAACCCTCCTGTGACCCCATGGCTTCCTCCTGTTATCACCCCATCTCCTTCCTACCATTCCTCTCCAAACTCCTTGAGTGAGTTGTCTACAACCGCTTCTCCAGTTCTTCTTTTCCAGTTCTCTCCTTGACTCATTCATTAATTCATTCATTGTCGTATTTATTAAGCGCTTACTGTGTGCAGAGCACTGTACTAAGCGCTTGGGAAATGCAAGTTGACAACATATACAGACAGTCCCTACCCAACAACGGGCTCACACTCTAGAAGGGGGAGACAGACAACAAAACAAAACAAGTGGACAAGGTGTCAAGTCCTCAGGACTCCCTCTGGGTCAATTATTCTCTCCCCCTTCAAGAAGCCTTCCTTTACTAAGCCCTCCTTTTCTCTTCTCCATCTCCCTTCTAGGTCACCCTGACTTGTTCTCTTCATTCATCCCGGCTCCCAGTCCTACATCACTTATGCACATATCTTAATTTATTTATATTAATGTCTGTTTCCTCATCTAGACTGTAAGCTCTGTGTGGGCAGAGAATGTGTCTGTTTATTGTTATATTGTACTCTCCCAAGTGCTTAGTAAAGCACTCTGCTCACAGCAAGCACTCAGTAAATGTGATTGAGTGAATGAATGAATAAATGAATAAGTATAGAAGGCACTGGGTTGATGAGACTTACTAAAGCTGGAAAAAAGGTAAGGGGTTTACCTGGAAAGCTTCCTGAATAATAATATTTATTATTTCGGGTTTGTTAAGTGCTTACTGTTCTAAACACTGAGCACTGCTGTAAGAAGGATTTGGGTCTTGAGTTGATCAGTCTTCTTGGGATAATTTTAGAGTTTGTCCCTCTCCATTTTTTCTTCTTCTTCCCAGGTCACTATGTTGATTTCCAACACTACCAGCTTCCATCCTTCCGCGTTCCTCCTGTTGGGCATCCCTGGGATGGAGGATCAGCACATCTGGATCTCCCTCCCCTTCTGCTCCATGTACATCATGGCTCTGCTGGGCAATGGCACCATCCTGTTGATTGTTGCCTCTGACAAGACCCTCCACGAGCCCATGTACCTCTTCCTCGGCATCCTCTCGCTCACAGACGTGGTGCTTTGCTCCACCACATTACCTAAGATGCTGGCCATCTTCTGGTTTGGGGCCCAGCACATCTCCTACCATGGCTGCCTCACCCAAATGTTCTTTGTCCACATGGTCTTTGCCACCGAGTCAGCTGTCCTGCTGGCCATGGCTTTTGACCGCTTCATAGCCATCTGCCGCCCACTACACTACTCATCCATCCTCAGCCCTGGGGTCATTGGGAAAATTGTAATGGCCTGCATAGTCCGAGGCCTCTTCTTCGTCTTCCCATTCGTTGTCCTGATCCAGAGATTGCCATTCTGTGGGCACCATGTGATCCCCCACACCTATTGTGAGCACATGGGCATTGCTAAGCTGGCATGTGCCAACATCAAGATCAACATCATCTACGGCCTGACGGTTGCACTCTCAGTCACAGGGATGGACGTGGTGCTCATTGGCTTTTCTTATGGCTTCATCCTCCATACTGTGCTCCACCTGCCCTCCCAGGATGCACAGCTCAAGGCCTTCAGCACTTGTGGGGCCCACGTATGTGTCATCCTGGTCTTCTACATCCCGGCTTTCTTCTCCTTCTTCACCCACCGCTTTGGTCACTGGATGCCACCTCAGGTTCACATTTTCGTGGCCAATCTCTACCTCTTGGTGCCCCCTGTGCTCAACCCGCTGGTGTATGGCATTAACACCAAGCACATCCGCCAGAGGATCCTGACTCTAATACTGGGGAACAGGTAGGGGGCCCTGCGCAACTCCTCACAGCTACAACCAGCTCCAGCAAAGGGCCCCAGGGAAACTCCATCAACTGGGAGACCTGAGACCCCTGAGGTGGCTGAGGGGCAAAAATGGACATGTCTCTAAAGTCTGACCACTCTGCCCTGCTAAGTGCTGCTGATCCTTGTCCCTTTATGGATGCCTCATACATTCATTGAATCATATTTATTGATTGGTTACTGTTTGCAGAGCACTGTACTAAGCACTTGGGAAGTACAATTTGACAACATATAGAGACGATCCCTATCCAACAATGGGCTCACAGTCTAGAATGCCCAAGCCAATACTGGGAATGAAACGAGACAGCTAGAAGTTGACTGAATCATTTTTAGGCCTTTCCTCTGATTGATTTGTGACTCATTTTCCAATTTAACTTTTGTAGACATAAGGGCTGGCTCCTCTCTGACTCTGCCACCTTTCTTGCATGCCCAGGGCACAACTGTTCCGCAAAAGTAAAATATTAATAACAATCATGATGGCATTTGCTAAGTGCTTACTATGTGCCAAACACTGTTCTAAGTGCTGGGGTAGATACAAGGTTATCATGTTGCCCCACGTGGAGCTCACAGTCTTAATCCCCATTTTACAGATGAGGCAACTGAGGCACAAAGAAGTTAAGTGACTTGTCCAAAGCCACACAGCTGACAAGTGGAGGAGCCGGGATTAGAACCCATGACCTCTGACTCCCAAGCCCATGCTCTTTTCACTAAGCCATGCTGCTTAGGTGTGACGATTACTCCAGGGAGGGAAATATAGTCTGGAGACCCTTTTCTTGCCCTCTCCCTCATCCCATTGTGCACAGTAGGCTCCACCACAGAGGGGAATCTTTCACTTATTATGGACCAAGCATTGAATGACCCAAACACTGCTGTGGCCAAATTCATGCAGCACTGTATGCCTTCCTTGGACCCTAGTGATCCCCTGGTGAGCACCCAAACCCAGTAGTTCCATTAGGATGGGAGGAAGTTCCTGTTGTCCCTGATTCAGTTAGGAAGGTGAGTACCAGACAGGACAGGGTCTCAGCTAACCAAAGTGCTTGCACATAAAATTTAATAAAAAGCTAAATAAATACCTCTATTATTTTATTAAAAGCTTTCCACTTGGCCCATCATCATCTCCTTTCTTCCACTCAGCTGGAACTGAGGAAGTGGAACCTGACTGGGTCTAATTAGTGTATCCCTAAAGGGTAGGAGTGGCTGGGTGTGTGGTAAAGAGATGTAAAGAAGGAAGGAAAGGGAATGTGTCCTTTATTCAAGAGGCAAGGGGGCGTATGCAAACCAAAAGAGCAGAATAGACGACCCAGCAAAGCAGAGCCTTAAGCAGTGGGAAACAGCAGGGAAACCATGACAGCAGACAGACTAGCCTGGAGCAGGGATTGCTGTCTGCAGATTGAGTCTTTGCAATGATCTGGGCACCAGGAGACTGGCTCAGATACAGAGGCAGACCCTGCATAAGGAAATACATCAGCCCAGCAAGAGGTTATATGTCCATGCACACAATGTGGAAGGGAGTGGAAGGGCACATCCAGGGTTGTTTTCCCAAAGTGCTCGGGGTTATGTCTGGGCAGGGGTGGGCGTGGGGATGGGGGGTAGTCCAGGCACTTTTCTCCTGGGTATGGGGAAGTAGTGATGGAGACCTTGGAAAGGATTCAGGGGGTTAAATTGTGGACAGTGATCAGCAGGTTACCAGGATGAGAGTAATTGGTCTTTAGCTGCAGCAAGAGGGACTTCAGTAAGACCTCATGCAGAACTTCCTCCAAGTGACTGGTGGAGAGGTGAGAATTGGGACCTACGACTAAAGACTACGATGTCTCCTTTTCCTGAAGAGCCTAAAATAGATCAGAATTCCAACACCCCATTCAATGACGTTCATGAAACCTTTGTGAACTTTTGTTATATCTTTGCTTCTCCTCCTTCAGCTACTATTTTAAAATAATATCTGCCAATCTGTCCACTTCATTAGGCTGTAAGATTCATGGGAACTAATGGCAGGGATCATGTTTTTTGCTTCTGTGGGGCTCTCCCAAGTGCTTATAGCAGTATTTTACACTCAGTTGGTGCTCAATAAATGCCACTGATGGTGTGGATGGTAACAGCCTAGTTTACATCCGTGCCAGAGGCAGAAGGCTGGAGCAGATGAGAAAGAGAAGGCCCCACTCACCTGGGGATTCTCTATTGAAGTCGCAGGGTGCCTTGGGGGGGAAGACAGAGAGAAGTGATGGAGGCCAATTAGCATTCCACCCTGCTGTTACAGTGTATTTAATTGGCCACAACAGCCCCTCCATCACTAGCATCACCCCTTAAATGGAGTTTCTGGGGATTTCCCCAGAGCAGCCTCAATTTGATTTGGGTGATTTGCATCCTTTATTCACCCCTCCCTCAGCCCTACAACACATCTACATATCCACAATTTATTTATTCATATTAATGTACACCTCCCCCTCTAGACTGTAAGCCCACTGTGGGCAAGGAATGCGTCTATCAAGTCTGTTATGCGGTACTCTCCCAAGTGCTTAGTACAGTGTTCTGCAGACAGTAAGTGCTCCATAAAATGATTGTTTGATTAATCATCCGACTCTTTTTTATGGTATTTGTTAAGATCTTACTCAGTGTCAGGCACTGCACTAAGCACTGGGATAGATACAAGCTAATCAAATTGGACACAGTCCATGTTCCACTTTCAGGCCCTTGCTCCTTCCTCACATTGCTTGACTACAAGGCCAATCTTCTGCTCAGTTGCTCTTCCAGCTCCTATCTGACTCAGCAGCTTTTTGAAAATGCCCGGTTCCCAGTATTGCCAAAAGATGGCAGGTATGGAGGCTATCTCTGGGAGAGGAATACAGCCCAGAGATGCTCCATTCCCCCTCTCCCTCTGGCCATCATGCACCTAAGGTGTCCCAGAGGAGTTGGCTCACTCAATACGACTTGGCTCTTCAGGATCAAAGTCCCAGTCACCTCTGCTTGGTAGAAGGAAGCATTTCTGTCCATATTTTCAATGAAGAAACTGAAGCTAAGAGATTTTCAGGATATTAGGGGTAGAGTGGGGATTTGAAATCATGACCTGCACTGAACCTGGGGCTATGACTCATGAGGGTTGTGGTCCCTTGCCAGGATTACACAAATGTTGGAAGAACTGAAACCCAATGCTTAGGAGAAAGAAGGGAGGATGATAGTCCAATCTTACCTTTCCTGTCCCAAAATACAAGTGGAGACATTCTGGCCTTCCAGCGTTCCTGCCCTGACTCCCACCTGCCATTCAAATTGTTGCCCTTCTGTTCTCTGGGGAGCATGTTGTGGCCCTGGAGATTCAGGTCTCCTATTCAGCCAGGCAAGTCATAAGCTGGGAATACACACCGGACTTGGGGAAGAGAGTCCCAAGACCATACACACCAAGGAGAATTTGATACTGCATGGGGTTTGCTCTTGACCCTGGCATACTGTCAATCAATCAATCAATCAATCGTATTTATGGAGCACTTACTGTGTGCAGAGCACTGTACTAAGTGCTTGGGAAGTACAAGTTGGCAACATATAGAGACAGTCCCTACCCAACAGTGGGCTCACAGTCTAGAAGTGGGAGACAGAGAACAAAACAAAACATATTAACAAAATAAAATAAATAGAATAGATATGTACAAGTAAAATAAATAAATAAATAGAGTAATAAATATGTACAAACATATATACATATATATAGGTGTTGTGGGGAGGGGAAGGAGGTAAGATGGGGGGGATAGAGAGGGGGAGCAGGGGGAGAGGAAGAAGGGGGCTCAGTCTGGGAAGGCCTCCTGGAGGAGGTGAGCTCTCAGTAGGGCCTTGAAGGGAGAAAGAGAGCTAGCTTGGCGGATGGGCAGAGGGAGGGCATTCCAGGCTAGGGGGATGACGTGGGCCGGGGGTCGACGGCGGGACAGGCTGGAACAAGGCACGGTGAGGAGATTAGTGGCAGAGGAGCGGAAGGTGTGGGCTGGGCTGTAGAAGGAGAGAAGGGAGGTGAGGTAGGAGGGGGCGAGGTGATGGAGAGTCTTGAAACCGAGGGTAAGGAGTTTCTGCCTGATGTGTAGGTTGACTGGTAGCCACTGGAGATTTTTGAGGAGGGGAGTAACATGCCCAGAGCGTTTCTGGACAAAGACAATCTGGGCAGCGGCGTGAAGTATGGATTGAAGTGGGGAGAGACAAGAGGATGGGAGATCCCTCACTCCATCCCTCCCAGGGGATTGCTCCGTTAAATCTGTATTCCATCCAGGCTACCTACTAGTCCCAGGATCAGGGACTGGCTCTTCATCATCATCATCAATCATATTTATTGAGCGCTTACTGTGTGCAGAGCACTGTACTAAGCGCTTGGGAAGTATAAGTTGGCAACATATAGAGACAGTCCCTACCAACAGTGGGCTCACAGTCTAAACCCTCTTCCCCCCCACACCCCAACACCCGGAGGTGCCACGTTGCACCCTCCAGCCCCTACCCTGGAGTGCACTTCATGACACCTCGAAACCCATCCCACCACAGCTTGGCATTAATGGTACCACCCTGTCTTTACCCTACACTTTGGTACATTAAGAATGCTCCCCTACCATCCCAGGGCATGTGGCTCCATAATGGCGGATCTTGCCATGAGGTGAAGATGAATGGGCCTGTTGGAGGAGGGACCAAGAGTGATGAACAGGTACCATTGGTAATTGTAATAATGATATTTGTTCATTCATTAATTCAATCATATTTATTGAGAACTTACTGTGTGCACAGCACTGTACTAAACACTTGGGAAGTACAAGTCAACAGCATATAGAGACGGTCCCTACCCAACAACGGGCTCACAGTCTAGAAGGGGGAGACAGACAAAAGAACAAAACATGCAGACAGGTGTCCATTAGGCCGTGCTGCTTCTCCTAGTGGACCATAGGAGCCCATAGTGAGCTTACATTCATTCATTCATTCATTTATTCAATCGTATTTATTGAGCGCTTACTGTGTGCAGAGCACTATACTAAGCTCTTGGGAAGTACAAGTTGGCAACATATAGAGACAGTCCCTACCCAACAGCTGGCTCACAGTCTAGAAGGGGGAGACAGACAACTAACAAAACATATCAACAAAATAAAATAAATAGAATAAAGAAGTACAAGTAAAATAGAGTAATAAATATGTACAAATATATATACATATATAAAGGTATTTATAAATAATAATAATGATGGCATTTATTAAAGTGCTTACTATGTGCAAAGCACTGTTCTATGGGCTGGGGAGGTTATAAGGTGATCAGGATGTCCCACGTGGGGCTCACAGTCTTTATCCCCATTTTACAGATGAGGTAACTGAGGTCCAGAGAAGTTAAGTGACTTGCCCAAAGTCACACAGTGGACAAGTGGCAGAGTCAGGATTTGAACCCATGACCTCTGACTCCAAGGCCCGTGCTCTTTCCACTGAGCCACGCTGCTTCGACTGAGCCACCCTGCTTACAGTGTAGATGGGGAGGCAGACTTTAATATAAATAAATAATTTCTGGGTCTGGATGTAAGTGCTGTAGGGCTGAACGTGGAGTAAAGCCCAAGTGATGAAAGGGTGTAGATCCGAGTGCATAGATGATGCAGAATGAACAGGGAGACGGGGAAAAAGGACTTAATTAGGGAAGGCATCCTGGAGGAGAAGAGACCTAAATAAGGCTTTGAAGGTGGAGAGAGTGGTGTCTGCTGTATATGGAGGGGAAATCAGTCAATCAATCAAGAAATCAATCATATTTATTGAGCGCTTACTGTGTGCAGAGCACTGTACTAAGCACTTGGGAAGTACAAGTTGGCAACATATAGAGACGGTCCCTACCCAACAGTGGGCTCACAGTCTTGTCTAGGGGAAATGAGCACATGCTGTGTGTACAGCACTGCACTAAGCCGGTAGGAGAGTATCCTCATCATCATCATCAATCGTATTTATTGAGCGCTTACTGTGTGCAGAGCACTGTACTAAGCACTTGGGAAGTACAAGTTGGCAACAGATAGAGACAGTTCCTACCCAACAGTGGGCTCACAGTCTAAAAGATGTCCTCGCAGCTTCAGTATCCAGGGGCTCGGGAGGGAGGGGGGGAGAAGCTTGATCCTGGGGCCCGGGTCTGCCACGCAGCGAAAAGAGAGGGTGGCATCCGCCAGGCTCCATCATCCAGGGGGAGGAAGGGGAGGTGTCATCCGGGGAAGTGGCTCGATCATCCAAAGGGGAAGATCTTAGAGCCGCCGGGGGCCAACTGTGGGGTTCCGTCCTCCGTCGTCCGAGGGAACTGCCCGGGCCCTTCCGGAGCCTGCTCAGAGAGTATAGTACAACAGAGTTGGTAGTCACGAGCCCAGGCCACAAGGAGCTTACAATCTAGAGAGATGTTGCATGGCCTAATGGAAAGAGCATGGGCCTGGGAGTCAGAGAACTTGTAATCCAAACCCAGCTCCAAAACGTGTCCGCTGTGTGACACTGGGCAACTTCTCTGTGCTTCAGCTACCCCATCTGCAAAATGGGTATCGAGGCTGTGAGTCCCGTGTGGGGCAGGGACTGTATCCAGCCCAATTTTAGAGAAGCAGCATGGCTCAATGGAAAGAGCTTAGGCCTTTGTAGTCAGAGGTCATAAGTTCAAATCCCGGCTCCACCACTTGTCAGCTGTGTGACCCTGGGCAAGTCACTCAACCTCTCTGTGCCTCAGCTACCTCATCTGCAAAATGGGGATTAAGACCGTGAGCCCCATGTGGGACAACCTGATTACCCTGTAACTTTCTCAGCTCTTAGAACAGTGCTTTGCATATAGTAAGCACTTAATAAATATTATCAATATTAATATTATTATCTTGTATTTATCTCAGTGCTTAGTACAGTGCCTGGCAAATAGTAAGTGCTTAAGAAATAATGACGATGGCATTTATTAAGCGCTTACTATGTGCAAAGCACTGTTCTAAGTGCTGGGGAGGTTACAAGGTGATCAGGTTGTCCCACGGGGGGCTCCCAGTCTTCATCCCCATTTTCCAGATGAGGTCACTGGGGCCCAGAGAAGTCAAGTGACTTGCCTAAAGTCACCCAGCTGACAATGGCAGAGCCGAGATTTGAACCTGTGACCTCTGACTCCAAAGCCCGGGCTCTTTCCACTGAGCCATGCTGCTTCTCTGGTAACACAATTATTATTATTGTAGGAGAAAAAGAGGTAAACATAGGCAAAAATAATGATACTAATAATAACAATAATAATAACAGTAGTATTTGATAAGTGCTCACTATATGTTAAATGTTAGGGTGGATACAAGATAATCAGTTCAGACATAGTCTCTATCCCTTCTAGGGTTTACAGAGAGATTCAGAGACTCACAGAGAGAATGAGAAGGAGAGAGATGAGAGAGAGAGCGACAGAGACAGAAATAAAGACAGCCTGAGAGACAGAGAAAGGAAGAGACAGATACAGACAGTGAGAAGGCCAAAAAGAGGCAGAAACAAAGTCAGGGAGGAAGACATAGTGAGGGACACTCAGAGACAGTGAACAGAAAAGGGGCAGAGCTAGGGAGACATAGTGAGATCCTCTATACTATAAGCTTGTTGTGGGCAGGGATGTATTTACTACCACCTCTGTTGGATGGTACTCTCCCAACCTCATAATCCAATGGTCTGCACAGAGTAAGTGCTCAATAAATACCACTGATTGGTACTGAGACAGTGAGAGGGAACAGACCAAGGGAGACAGGGACAGTGGCTGAGAGAGAGACAGAGACAGAGAGAGATAAGTCAACTGTGATGAAGGAAGCATCTAGTCTTCTAGACTGTGAGCCTGTTGTTGGGTAGGGATTACCTCTACTTGTGGCCGAATTGTACTTTCCATGTGCTTAGTACAGTGCTTTGCACACAGTAAGTGCTCAATAAATATGACAATGAATGAATGAAGGAAGCCAGGTGCCAGCAGGCCCCTCCATGGCCTGGTACCCAGGATTTTGCCCTACCAGCTGCTCCCTCCCCTGGCCCATTTCCTGGGGATCAGGACCCTCTGCCCCCACCTTTCACCACCCAAAGTGGCAGAGAACAGTTAGGCTCCTGGCCCCCCAAACTGTGCCCCAAGTAACCCACTCCTGGCTCCTCCCCCAGCGGCCCAACCCATGGATGATGACCACAAGATCATCGGGGGCTACACATGCCCAAAGAATGTCCTGCCCTATCAGGTGTCCCTGAACATCGGCTACCACTTCTGTGGTGGCTCCCTCATCAACAGCTAGTGGGGTGTGTCCGCTGCTCACTGCTACAAGTCATAAGTGTCGCCATGGGGTGGGAGTGGGACAGGGAGGCTGGGGTGAGGGGCACGGAGTGGTGGGGCAGAGCAGGGAGGCCAGGGTGAGGGGCACCATATGCGCCCATAAGCGCTTACTATGTGCCAAACGCTGTTCTAAGAGCTGGGGGAGGTACAAGATAATCAGGTTGTCCCACGTGGGGCTCACGATCCTAATCCCCATTTTAAAGGTGAGGCAACTGAGGCACAGAGAAGTTAAGTGACTTCCCCAAAGTCACACAGCTGACAAGCGGCAGAGCCGGGGTTAGAATCCATGACCTCTGACTACCAAGCCCATGCTCTTTCCACTAAGCCACGTGGCTTTTCAAATGCTTATTATGTGCCAGGCACTGTTCTAAATTCTGGGGTATATACAAACTAATTGGGTTGGACACAGCCCCTGTCTCACATGAGGCTCACAATGTTAATCCCCATTTTACAGATAAGGTAACTGAAGCCTTATCTAAAGGTCCTCTAATGCTCAGGCCTTCCTTTGTTCTTTCCTTGAGCTCACATTACTTCCCTGTTTAATGTGTCTGGGTTTCTCTTCTGACCCTTCTCCACCATGAGATTGTCAGCTTCTTATGGTTAGAAACCATGCCTTCTTCTTCTTCTTCCCTCCTCCAATTGCCCAGTACAGTGTGTGTGTGTGTTTGTGTATGTGTGTGCACACGTGCGCGCACACCTTTTGTAGCCTCCCATCAGACTCTCAGGCTTTCAGGGGCAAGGATTATTATTATTATATATATTAAGTTCTTACTATGTGTCGATCAGTTTTAAGTGCTGGGGTAAATACAAATTAATCAGTTAGGACACGGCAACATAACCGGACATTAACTGACTTTGTCTGTCTGCGTTCCTGCACTGGGAGCTTGGGGTTCAATAATCAGGACCACCAGATTTCCTAGAAAGAAAGTTCCTCAAGTGAACTCAATTGTCCACAAAAAAGTTAAGGAACAGATGAAAGTCTTGGCTCCTTCTTTCCTCTGTTTCAATTTTTCTTCTGGCTCCCCTAGGGGTCGGGTCCCAAGGAAAGAAGATGGGGAAAGTGGAGAATGGGAATCGGCTGGACTGGTTGAACTTCGGCATTGCTCACTTTTCTGTGCAAATGTAGTTTGGGAAGCTCTCTGGTCTCCTGTATGAGGACTGATGATGGAAATACTTCTCAGTACTTGGACACTAGGCCTGTTCCCCCTTGCTCCTCCCTCCCCTCTGCAGCTCAAGGTCACCTCCTCCATGGAGCGCTCCTTGATTAACCCCTCCCAATCACTTATCCCTCAACAAAACCTTTGTGGCTTTTCTCCCTTTCAATTCATTCATTCATTCAATTGTATTTATAGAGCACTTACTGTGTGTAGAGCACTGTACTAAGTGCTTCGGAGAGCACAATACAACAACAAACAGACACATTCCCTGCCCACAATGGGGCTCACAGTCTAGAGGAGAGGGAGAACCAGTATTTAATTCCCATTTTTCAAATGAGGAAACTGAGGCACCGAGAAGTTAAGTGACCTACCAACACATGCTTCTCACCCCTCTGTTTGGGTATACCTGGATGACAGTCTGTGTGTCTGTTCTGTCTCTTCTCTCCTCCCTATATGACTGGGAAAACCCCAGGATCCTGGAGACAGGGAGAGGATACACAGCACAGACTTGATGATGACAATGATTCTACCTAGTCTGTAAGCCCCACGAGAAGCAGCATGGCCAAGTGCATTAGAGCATTGAACCAGAAGTCAGAAGGACCTTAGTTCTAATCCAGGGTCTTCCACTTGAGTGATATGTGACCTTGAGTAAGTCACTTCACTTCTCTGTGCCTGAGTTACCTCATCTGTAAAATGGGGCTTAAATTTGGGAGTCTGATTTGGGACATGGACTGTGTCCAACCTGATTACCTTGTATCTACTCCAGTACTTGTCTCCTATGAATTGATGCCTTATTGTGGAAGGAAAGTTTGCATACGCTGATGAAGGTTAGAGCTATGCTCTATAGGGCTACACATAATAGAAAGGTCTAAGCGGAAGCATCTGCGATAAAAAGTCGATTTACTTGTGCTGGGCAGCAGGGGCTTGGGAAAGAGTCAAAGGCAGATGAGCAAGTGAACAAAATGTTGAGATCAAAGAAAACAACAGAGACTCAAGTTTTTGCCGTGCAGAAGAAGGCAATGGTAAACCACTTCCCAGTCTTTACCCAGGAAACTCTACTCTTGAGAAGCAGCGTGGCTCAGTGGAAAGCCACTCTGACTCTTGGGAGTCAGAGGTCATGTGTTCTAATTCTGGCTCTGCCACTTAATGGCTGTGTGACTTTGGGCAAGTCACTTAACTTCTCTGTGCTTCGGTTACCTCATCTGTAAAATGGGGATTAAGATCGTGAGCCCACGTGGGACAACCTGATCACCCTGTATCCCTCCAGTGCTTAGAATGGTGCTTTGCACATAGTAAGAGTTTAAAAAATGCCATCATTATCATTATTATTATATACATACCAGATGACCTTATGATAGAAGATGGGTAATTCTGAAGAGGGTGTGTCTGTGGAATCACTATGGGTCGGAAACACCACAAAGGCATTTGAAGAAGACCCCAGCACTTACTGTACTGCCTGGCATGTAGTAAGAGCTTAACTAATACTGTTTAGAAAAAGTCCCATCAGGGTAGGGATGGTATCTTTTACTTATTTTGACTACTCTCCTAAGCCTCTACTATAGTTCCCTGCATCCAGGAGGCTCCCAATCTACCCTGGAGGTGGTGATATTGATAATCAATAGCAACATCTTCATCGTTTTTATTCTACCAACTCTTTTTTTTTTATTATTAATGGTATTTGTTCAGCACTTACTATGTATCAGAGTCTGTTCTAAGAGCTGTGGAAGGTACAAGTTAATCAGGTTGGACACAGTTCCTGTCCCTCTTGGGGCTCAGAGTCTAAGTAGGTGGGAGAACAGGTATTTAATCCCTTTTTTACTGTTGAGCCCACTTCTTCTATACTGTGAGCCCACTGTTGGGTAGGGACTGTCTCTATATGTTGCCAGCTTGTACTTCCCAAGCGCTTAGTACAGTGCTCTGCACACCGTAAGCGCTCAATAAATATGATTGATTGATTGATTGATTGTTGAGGAAACTGAGGCATAGAGAAGTAAAGTTACTTTCCCAAAGTCACACAGAAAGCAGCTGGGAGAGCCAGGATCAGATTCCATGTCTTCTGACACACAGGCCCATGATCTTTCCACTAGGCCATGCCCCTTCCTGAATCCCTCGTCCATTGCTGTAATGTAATCTCTCAGGTGCTTCAAGTAGTGCTCTGCACATGTATAGCATTGATGCCCCTTACAGCTTCCATCATTGTCATCCTCTCCATCAGTAGCACTCATAAGGCCCCTGCTGGGTGCAAAGGCAGGGTGAGAAGCAGCATGGCCTAGTGGCAAGTGCACAGGCTTGGGAGCCAGAGGGCATGGATTCTAATCCTGACTCCGCCACTTGTCTGCAGTGTGACCTTGGGAAAGTCACTTAACATCTCTGCACCTCTGTTACCTCATCTGTAAAATGGGGATTGAAACTGTGAGAACCGTGTGGGACAACCTGATTACCTTGTTTCTACCCCAGCTCTTAGAACAGTCTTTGGCACATAGTAAGCGCCTTACAAATACCATTATTACTAGTATTAGTATTATTGAGCCCGCCTCTAGGAATTTGAGGAGCCACAGAAGAAATGAAAGGTGTGGACCCTGCCCTCAAGCACTTACAATCTAGGAGGGAGCGAGAAGGCATAACAGACATAAATTCTTCAGTTATGAGTGTGAGAATAGATGTAAATGACAGCTAACAAGACAATCAATCACCCTAAACAGGTAAATACATAAGAATGCCATGGCCAGGAAGATGGAGATGAATGTTTGCAGTGCCTAGCCCTGATTAATAATAATAATAATAATTTTGGTATTTGTTAAGCGCTTACTATGTGCAAAGCACTGTTCTAAGCACTGGGGAGGTTACAAGGTGATCAGCTTGTCCCATGTGGGGCTCACAATCTTAATCCCCATTTTACAGATAAGGTAACTGAAGCACAGAGAAGTTAAGTGACTTGCCCAAGGTCACACAGCTGACAAGCGGTACAGCCGGGATATGAACCCATGACCACTGACTCCCAAGCCTGTGCTCTATCCACTGAGCCACGCTGCTTCTGTATTCCACTTTTGCCCCTTAGTCTTTCAGTCCATTTTTGATGACTGTGTGCCTGCCTGTTCTGTCTGTGCCACCTGACTCCTAGCTTTCAACTGGCCTGCAGCAATGTTTGAAGTTCTCAGACCTGCCTCCTTGAAACACCAGATATTCACCCCAAACTCGGACTCCCAGTTGCTAAGTATATTATGTCTTTTTCAATACCTGCCTCCCCCTCTAAACTCTAGTCTTCTTGTGGGCAGGGACTGTGTCTACTGACTCTATTGTATTAAAATCTTTGAAGTGCTTAGTACAGTGGCCTGCACACAGTAAGCACTCAATAAAAATGATTAATTGATTAACTAACCTGAAGTGTTGCTGTGGCTGTGAAAGTGGAGGCATCAGTGAATTTGCAGTCCCTAGACCTGTTTTCAGTTATGCCTCCTTGTCTCCAGATACATTACTGATGGCCGCGTGTCAGCCTGGTCTGTTTGTGCCACCTGAGTTCAGCTGGACTGCAGCAAAGCCTGAAGCCATAGGACCTGTCCCCTTCAAGCACTTGATATTCAGCCCACCCTCATACCCTCAGCACTTAAATGCACATAATTTATTTTAATGTCTGTCTCCCCTTCTAGCCTTTAAACTGCTTGTGGGAAGGGAATATTTCCACCAACTAAGGTGCATTGTACTCTCCCAAGTTCTTAGCACAGTGCTCTGTAAACAATAAGCACCCAGTAAGTATGATTGAAGAATCAATTGATTTTATTAACACATAAACACCACCCTGTTAGTGGGGCAGAGATGCCAAGCCATCCTCCATGTCCTGTTCCAATGTTTCCCACCACCCCCCTGCTAAGAAATTCTTCTTGACATCTTACCTAACTCCTTCAGCCTCTCTCAGTTTTCATTCCTTCTCTTCTGCCTTGGCAGGAGGCAGAGTACAGCTTGCCAATCTTCTTCAATAACCCCTTCTCCCGTCCCCTCCCTGCAATCCCCTTCACTTACCCAACAGAAGGTGGCTTTCTTCAAATGATCAGGACACCCCTGAAAGTAATCTTTTCCATTTTCCTGCTTCCAAGCCAGACAATTCCTTCTGTCACCCAGATGAGATGGCTATCTTGTTGTTCGTCTCTTCAATAATCTCTGGGAATGGAGACTCCACACCCTCCTTGGTCATTTACACCAGTGTTAAAAACCTCTAAATATTAGGAAGGTCCTTATTTCACCCATCTTAATTTTGTCCCCTGAAGCTTAAGTCTTGGGGAAGCAGCATGGCTCAGTGGAAAGAGCACGGGCTTTGGAGTCAGAGGTCATGGGATCAAATCCCAGCTCCACCACTTGTCAGCTGTGTGACTTTGGGCAAGTCACTTAACTTCTTTGGGCCTCAGTTACCTCATCTGTAAAATGGGGATTAAGACTGTGAGCCCCATGTGGGACAACCTGATCACCTTGTAACATTCCCAGAGCTTAGAACAGTGCTTTGCACATAGTAAGTGCTTAATAAATGCCATTTTAAAAAAGTCTGTTAAGTCTGCTATCAACAAAGAAAATGACGGGTTAGTGTCCACCCCGGGAAAACCTTTCCTAAACTTGAAGAGGGCTATCCCTTTCCATTGTGCCTTCTTTTTCCTTTCCTTTTCCAAGTTAAACACTCTCAATTCCCCATAGGAAACCTTTAATAATTAATAATAAATACAGTCCTTGTTAAGGGCTTACTATGTACCTGCACTATACTACATGATGGGGGTAGATAGAAGATCATCAGGTTAGATACAGTCTCCGACTCACATGATGCACATATTCTAAGTTGGAGGGAAGAGGATTTAATGCCCACTTGACAGATGAGTTAACTGAGGCACAGAGAAGTTAAATGACTGCTCAAGGTCACGCAACAAGCAAGTGGCAGAGCTGGGATTAGAATCCAGGTCTTTCTGACACCCAGGACCATGCTCTTTCCATTAGAGCTGGATGCTTTATCAGGACCTGGTGGAGTGGAAGCCCCGTCCTGAGGGGAAAGAAACCATGCCCAACTGTTGCTCTCAAGGAGACTGCTGGGGGCCAGGTTGGGAGGGCTGGATGGAGAGAACTGAATAGAATCCAAATCAACAGTGCTCCCCAACCCCAGGCGGCAGAGGTGAGGCAGAATACAGTCATTCCCCACATTCCTGGTCATTTTCTTCATCTCCATACATTCCAGCATCTCCCCAGGGACAGCCAACCTCCCTCAGAAGTCATATGAGCACAACAAGTACAGTGCTCTGCACATAGTAAGCACTCAATAAATACGATTGAATGAATGAACATTGCACAGGCACTATGTTTGACCCCTTCCTTGGAATATACCCAAGGGTCTATCAATCAATTAATCAGTTCATGGTATTTACTGAGTGCTTACTGTGTACAGGGCACTGTACTAAGATCTTCAGAAAGTGCAAGGCAATAGAGTTGGTAGAGATGATCTGAGCCCACAAGAAATTTACAGACCACAGGAGAGACAGGCATTGAAATAAAAAGCAGAGAGGGGAAATAATAGAGTAGAAAGCTATTATTGGGTTGGGGTGAGTAGCAAGTGCTTAAGAGGAACAAAGCCAAATGCATAATCAACACAGAGGGAAGGGCTGAAGGGAAAATGAGGACTTACTCTGTCCAGCCCAGAGGTTGGCACATTATAAGAACTGGTTCAAACAGGGAGCAAATGGAGCAGACAGGGCTGGCCTCTGGCCCCCTCCCTTCATTCTCCACTGGGCTTATCTCCCAGGGCAGTGGCCCAGGTGCTTGGTGACCATGTCCCGAATCTCCTTTGTCCTCACCCCAAAGATGATGGGGTTGAACAGAGAAGGTGCAAGGAGGTAGAGGTTGGCTAGGAGGATGTGGCTGTGGACTGGGATGGAGTGACTGAAGCGGTGGACAATTGCAGAGAATAGGGCAGGGCCATAGGTGATGAGAACTACCGAGAGATGGGAGGAGCAGGTGCTGAGGGCACGGAGGCGGGCCCCACGGGAAGACAACCGCAACACGGCCCGCAGGATCAGGGCATAGGAGATGCCGATGAGCAGACAGTCAAGGCCCACCACCAGGAAAGCCACGAAGAGGCCGTAGATACGGTTTGGCCTGCTGTGCCCACAGGCCATTTTGACCACGGCCATGTGGTCGCAGTAGGTGTGGGCGATGACTGTCCGGCAGAAGGTCAGTTGTCTGAGCAGCAGGGGGAAGGGAAGAATCAAAACCACCCCTTTGATCAGCCCCACTAGCCCCAGACGACACACCAAGGAGCCGGTGAGCACAGTTGTATAGTGTAAGGGGTCACAAATGGCCACGTAGCGGTCAAAGGCCATGGCCACCAGTATGGCGGAGTGCACCACCGAGGTGCCATGGATGAAGAACATCTGGAGCAAGCAGGAAGCCAGGCTGATGTCCTGGATGCCAAACCAGAAGAGGCTGAGGACCTGGGGCATCATGGCCAGGGTGGAGACCAGGTCAGCCAGCAAGAGCATGGCCAGTAGGTGGTACATGGGCTTGTCCAGGGCAGACTCCATCGCCAGCAAGAACAGAATGGTGCTGTTGCTCAGGAGAATGGTGGCGAGCATGAAGGAGAAGGGCAGGGACAGCCACAAGTACAGGTCTTCCAGGCCGGGAATGCCCTTCAGGATGAAAGTCACAGGGCTGGATTGGTTGATCTTCAGCATGGCTGGCTATTCTGGACAAATGTGGTTTGGGAAGTCCTCTGGTCCCCTGTAAGAGGACTGTTGATGGAAATACTTCTCAGTACCTGGACACTGGCACTGTCCACCTTTGCTCCTCCTGCATCTCTGCAGTTCAAGGTCACCTCATCCAAGGAGCTCTCCCCAGTTAGCCATGCCCATTCCCTTATCACTCAGCAAAACCTGTGACGCTTTGATCCCCTTCAACTTGTGCTTACCATACATCCCTGTTCGGGTATCCTGGATTTGGCGGCTATGTGTCTGGCCTGTCTCCTCTCTCCTCCCCATCAGACTGGGAGAATCCCAGGATCACAGAAAAGGGTAATGGACACACAGTACAGACTTTATGATAACAATGATGCTTCCTAGTCTGTGAGCAATGTGGTCTAGTGAATAGAGCACCCCCCTCTAGGAGTCAGAGGGCCTGAGGTCTAATCCAGCTAGGCCACTTGTTTGCTCTGTGACCATGGGCAAGCCACTTCGCTTCTCTGTGCCTCATCAGTAAAATGGTGAAGATTGTGAGCCCCAGTGTGGAACCTGGACTGTGTCCAACCTGATTATCTTGCATCTATGCCAGCACTTAGTACAGTGCCTGGCACAGAGTAAGAGATTCAAAAATGCCACTTAAAAAAAAAAAAGAATCCTCCTGAGGGTTGGGATTGTATCTTTTTATGTATTCTGACTACTCTCCTAAGCTTCCAGTATAGTTCCCTGAACCCAAGAAGTTCCCAGTCCACCCTGAAAGTGATGACAATGACAATCACCAGCAACACCTCCATCATCTTCATTCTACCAACTCTGGTTGTTTTTTTAATTATTAATGGTATTTGTTAAGTCTTACTATGTGTCAAACACTGTTCTAAGAGCTGGGGTAGGCACAAGTTAATTAGGTTGGAGACAGTTCCTGTCCTGCTTGAGGCCCAAAGGCTAAGTAGGAGGGAGAACGGGTATTAAATACTTGATTTTACTGTTGAGAAAACAGGCACAGAGAAGTTAAGTCAATTTACCAAGGTCACACAGCAAGCAATTGGGAGAGCCAGGATTAGAGCCCAGCTCCTCTGACTCATAGGCCTGTGATCTTTCCACTAAGACATGCCCCTTCCCCAGTCCCTCTTGTGTTGTTGTATTGTACTCTCCCATGTGCTTAGTGTAGTGTGCTGCACACATATACCATTGATGACCTTTACAACTTCATCATCATCATCATCAACTGCATTGATCAGGCACCTCCTGGGTCCAAAGATCTCCTCAAAGAATTTGAGGGGCCACAGAAGAAATGAAAGGTGTGATCCCTGCCCTCAAACACTTGCAATCTAATAGGGAGCACAAGAAGGCTTAATAGACACAAATTCATTAGTTCTGAGTGAGAGAAGATGTAAATGAGAACTAATAAGATAATGAATAAACCAATCACCCTAAACAGGTAAGTACATAAGAATTCTGAAGAGCATGAGGGGCTGCCATGGCCGGGAAGGTGGAGATGAATGAGTTTGCAGTACCTAGACCTGATTCCACTTATGCCCCTTAGTCTTACAGTCCATTTTTGATGGCAGTATGCCAGCCTGGTCTGCCTGTGCCACCTGACTTCTAGCATTCAACTACGCTCCAGCAATGTCTGAAGCCCTTGGACCTGTCTCCTTTAAACAGGAGATCGTCACCAAAAATTCAGATCCACAGCACTTATGTACAGATCCATAATTTATTTTAATGTCTGTCTCTCTATCTAAGCTCTAAGCTTCTTATGGGTAGGGAATATGTTTACCAACCCTTTTGTATTCAAATCTCCAAAGTGCTTTGTAAAGTGCACTGCATACAGTAAGCACTCAGTAAATTTGATTGATTGATTGATTGAAGAGCCTGAGGTGCTGCCCTATGTGCTGCCACGGCTGTGAAAGTGGAGGTATCAATGAGTTTGCAAGCCCTAACCTTATTTCCATCATGCCTCCTTGTCACCGGGTCCATTTTTAACAGCATCATCCCAGCCTGGTCTGCCTGTGCCACCTGACCTCTAACTTTCAGATGGACTGTAGAAATTTCTGAAGCCTTCAAACTTGCCCCATTGATCATCGTCATCATCATCATCATCATCATAATATTTGTTAAGTGCTTACTATGTGCCAGGCACTGTATTAAGCATGGGGGTGGATACCAGCAAATTAGCTTTACACAGTCTCTGTCCCATGTGGGGCTCACAGTCTCAATCCCCATTTTACAGATGAGGTAACTGAGGCACAGAGAAGTGAAGTGACTTGCCTAAGTCCACAAGGCAAACAACTGGAAGAGCTGCAATTAGAACCCATGACTGTCTGAATCGCAGGCTCAGGCTCTGTCCAGTAAGAGAACAGGCTTGGGACTCAGAGGTCATGAATTCTAATCCTGGCTCTGCCACTTGTCTTCTATATGACCTTGGGCAAGTCACTTCACTTCTCTGTGCCTCAGTTACCTCAACTGTAAAATGGGGATTAAGAGTGTGAGCTTCATGTGGGACAGGGACTGTGTTCAACCTGATTACCTGGTATCTATCCCAGCACTTAGAACAGTTATTATTATGCCATGCTGCTTGAAGAACTTGATATTCACCTCACTCTCAGACCCACAGTACTTACATACAAGTACTTCGTTTTAATGTCTGTCTCCCTTTCTAGTTTTTAAGCTTCTTATAGGTGGGGAATATTTCCACAAGCTAAGTTGTCCGGTATTCTCCCAAGTTCTTAGCACAGTGCTCTGTATACAATAAGCACTCGATAAGTACGATTGAAGGATCAATTGATTTTATCAACACAAAAGCATCACCCTGGTCACTGGGCTATGTCAAACCATCCTGGTTTGACATAGCCCAGTGACTGGTTCTAATATTTCCCACACCCCTTGATAAGAGGCTCTTCTTCAAATCTCACCTAAATCCTTCAGCCTCAAGTTTAGTTCCTTCCCCTTTCTTCTGCCTAGGCAGGAAGCAGAGAACAGATTGCTCATCTTCTTCCATAACCCCCTCTCCTTTCTCCTCCCTGAAATCCTCTTCACTTACCAAATGTAATTTTGCTTTCTTCATATGACCAGGATTCCCTCAGAGGTCATCTTCTCCATTCCCCTGCATCCAAGATAGAAAGTCCCTCTCCTCACCCAGACAAGATGGTTATCCAGCTGTTCCTCTGTTCAGTAATCTCTGGGAATGGAGGCTCTACACCCTCCCTTGTCCACTTACTCCAGGGTTTAAACCCTCTAAGCATTCAGGAAGCTCCTCTTTCCACCCTTCCTTTATTTTTCCCTCTGCAGCTAAAGTCCTTTAAGTCTGCTATAAACAAAGGAAACCATGGGTTAGCGTCCACCCCAGGAAAATCTTTCCTAAACTTGAAGAGGGCTCTCTAGTTCCCTCATCCCTTCCACATACTTTCCTTTTCCAAGCTAAAAACCCTTAGTTCTTTTTAGGGATCTTTTAATAATTAAAAAGCTCATTGTGGGCAGGGAACATGTCTGTTATATTACTACATTGTACTGTCCCAAGTGCTCAGTACAATGCCCTGCACACAGTAAGATCTCAATAAATAAGATTGATTGATTGATTGATAAACAAATAGATCCTTTCTGATCTCCCATCCTCCTGTTTCTCCCCACTTCAGTCTATACTTGACCTTGCTGCCCTGATTATCTTTGTACAGAAATGCTCTGGGCATGTCACTCCCCTCCTCAAAAATCCTGAGTGGCTGCCTATCAACCTTCAAATCAAGCAGAAACTATTCACTTTCGGCCTCAAAGCTCCCCATCACCTTGCCCCTTCGACTTCACCTCCCTTCTCTCCTTCTAAAGCCCAGCCAGCACACTCTGCTCCTCTGCCGCTAAACCTCTCACCATGCCTCTTTCTAGCCTGTCCCACCATTGACCCCTGGCCCACGTCCTACCTCTGGTCTGGAATGCCCTCCTTCCACACATCCACTATACTAGCTCTCTTCCTCCCTTCAAAGCCCTATTGAGAACTCACTTCCTCCAGGAGGCCTTCCCAGACTGAGCCCCCGTTTTTTCCTCTTCTTCTCCTCCTCCCCTCCTCATCTCCTCCTCCCTTCCTCTACCCTACCCCTTTCCCCTCCCCACATCACTTTTGTATATTTGTACATATTTAGCACTTAGTACAGTGCTCTGCACACAGTAAGCGCTCAATAACTACGATTGATGATTTATTACTCTATTTATTTTGTTAACGATGTGCATATAGCTATGATTCTATTTACTCTGATGGTATTAACACTTGTCTACTTATTTTGTGTTGTTTTCTGTCTCCCCCTTCTAGACTGTGAGCCCATTGTTGGGCAGGGACCGTCGCTATATGTTGCTGATTTGAACTTCCCAAGCGCTTAGTACAGTGCTCTACACACAGTAAGTGCTCAATAAACGCGATTGAATGAATGAATGATTGAAATACCTACATAACTTTTTTAAGTGCTTACTGTGTACCTGCACTGTACTACATTGTGGGGTAGCTAGAAGATCATCAGGTTATACACAGTCCCTTTCTCACACTGCACTCAGAGTCTAAGTTGGAGTGGAGAGGATTTAATTCCCATTTTACAGATGAGATAACAGAGACACAGAGAAGTTTAAGTGACTGACCAAGGTCAGCACAATTTGCAAGTGACAGAAGTGGGATTAGAACTTAGGTCTTTCCTATACCCAGGTCCTTTCTCTTTTTTCCATCCCTTTAATCACTCTGGGGCCCTTATAAACCCTCTGTTCTCTGAATCCTTGCCCAATCCTGGGTCCCCATTACTGTGGAAAGCCATGGACCCCATCCAACATGCCCTCAGATGTGGTCAAGGGTCAGCACCCTGCCTCATTCACCTTGGCAGTCTGCCCACTCCACACTCTCACCTGGCACAGAGCCTCTGCTGCTTGCCCACCCCTGGCTGCTCAGGAGAGTGTTGGCCACTCAGGTACTCATCCGCAGCTGCCCAGGCTGAGGTTGCAGCTCTCTAGGCCGGCAAGTAGAACTGGGTGTTTTATCAGGATCTTGAGGGGAGGAAGGCCTGTGCTTAGGGGAGAAAAACCCCACCCATCTGTGGCTCTCAAGGAGATGGTGGGGGACAGGTAGGGAGGGCAGAATGGAGAGGATGGATTAGAGTCCAAATCAGCAGTAGCCCCAGGGGGCAGAGGTGAGGTGGAACACAGATGCTCCCCACATCCCAGGGCACTTTCTGTGTCTCCCTAGATCCCAGCATCTCCCTAGGAATAGCCAACCTCTCTCAGAAGTCACATGCACCCTGTCACTACCCTTCCACCTGGAACCTCCTCCTCCTCCAATCTTCCCCCTTCCCCAAATCCTGCTGAAAACCTCATCTCTTTCAGGAGGCATTCCCCTATCTGGGGCCTGTCATCCTAACAGACATCCTTAGTAATCAATCAATCAATCAATCAATCAATCGTATTTATTGAGCTCTTTCTGTGTGCAGAGCACTGTACTAAGCTCTTGGGAAGTACAAGTTGGCAACACATAGAGATGGTCCTTACCCAACAGTGGGCTCACAGTCTAGAAGGGGGAGACAGAGAACAAAACAAAACATATTAACAAAATAAAATAAATAGAATAGATATGTACAAGTAAAATAAATAAATAGCATAATAAATATGTACAAACATATATACATATATGCAGGTGCTATAAGGCGGGGGGATGGGGAGGGGGAGGAGGGGGAGAGGAAGGATGGGGCTCAGTCTGGGAAGGACTCCTGGAGGAGGTGAGCTCTCAGTAGGGCCTTGAAGGGAGGAAGAGAGCTAGCTTGGCGGATGTGCAGAGGGAGGGCATTTCAGGCCAGGGGGATGACATGGGCCGGGGGTCGACGGCAGGACAGGCGAGAATGAGGCACGGTGAGGAGATTAGCGGCAGAGGAACGGAGGGTGCAGACTGGGCTATAGAAGGAGTGAAGGGAGGTGAGGTAGGAGGGGGCGAGGTGATGGAGAGCCTTGAAGCCGAGGGTGAAGAGTTTCTGCCTGATGTGTAGGTTGATTGATAGCCACTGGAGATTTTTGAGGAGGGGAATAACATGTCCAGAGTGTTTCTGTACAAAGACAGTCTGGGCAGTGGCGTGAAGTATGGATTGAAGTGGGGAGAGACAAGAGGATGGGAGATCGGAGAGGAGGCTGATACAGCAGTCAAGATGGGATAGGATGAGAGCTTGAACGAGCAGGGTAGCGGTTTGGATGGAGAGGAAAGAGTGGATCTTGGCAATGTTGTGGAGCTGAGACCAGCAGGTTTTCGTGATGGCTTGGATGTGAGGGGTGAATGAGAGAGCGGAGTCGAGGATGACACCAAGGTTGCGGGCCTGTGAGATGTGAAGGATGGTAGTGCCATCAACAGTGATGGGAAAGTCAGGGAGAGGGCAGGGTTTGGGAGGGAAGACAAGGAGTTCAGTCTTGGACATAGTACTTAGTGTTAGCCTGGCTCAGTGGAAAGACTATGGGTTTGGAAGTCAAAGGTATCTAATCTCAGCTCCACCACTTGTCAGCTGTGTGACTTTGGGCAAGTCACTTCACTTCTCTGCCTCAGTTACCTCATCTGTAAAATGGGGATTAAGACTGTGAGCCCCCTGTGGGACAACCTGATCACCATGTAACCTCCCAAGTGCTAAGAACAGTGCTTTGCACATAGTAAGCACTTAAGAAATACCATTATTATTATTATTATTATTATTTCTGCTACCATGAAGATAGTCATGTTCTCCAACAACCTTGCCTTATTAAAAAATTGCCTGGCAGTTCTCAGTCCTTGACAAGTTCTGTGCTTCTGTGCACAATCATTTTTTCCCTCACCAAATTTTCCTGTGCCAACATGTAGATCACGTATTTGTCCAGTTAGACACATCACATTCCACCCAAAAGGAGTAATGAAAATGCATGTTAGAGCAGACTGAGTGAATCATCTGCCTCAATCTCATCTCTCTCACCATCAACCCCTTGCTCATGTCTTCTCTCCTGCCTGGAACTGCTACCCCATAAACTCCCTCCCCCTACACATCCAACTGACCACCATACCCCATCTTCAAAGCCCTACTAATGACATAATCCCTCTGTGCTGACTATTTGGGCATGTACCCCTTAAGCGCCTTGATACCCCAGACCCACAGCATACACTACTATTTCCCCTATTTGTGACATGTTAATGTCTGTTTCCCACTGAAATAATCATTAATAATGATGTTATTTATTAAGTGCTTATGTTGTATCAAGTACTGTAGTATGCATTGGGGCAAATACGAATTACTCAGATTAGATGCAGTGGTCCCTGTCCCACATGGAGCTCACAGTCTAGAAGAGAGGGAGAACAAGTATTGGTTCCCCATTTTACAGATGAGCGTACTGAGGCACCAAGAAGTTAATTGACTTGCTTGAGGTTCACACAGTAGGTAAGTGGAAGAGCTGAGATTAGAACCAAGGTCCCCTGACTCCCAGGCCCGTCATGCTCTTTCCATTAGGAAACACTGTCTTTCACTCTTCAGACTGTAAGCTACATGGGAAAAGGATCATGTCTTCCAACTTTATTGTCATGTACTCTCCCAATCACTTAGCACAGTGCTCTGCACACAGTAAGTACTCAATAAGTACCATTAGTGGAATGATCAACATCTCCTCCAAGAAGTCGTTCCTAAGATCTCTTCTCCCATTATTTTCTCTCCCTACTGCCTCACCCATGCACTTAGTCCTAGTCTTTAAACACTCCCACTCCTACTCCCACAGTTCTTGTGAACATACAGTAACATTTGGTTGCTTCTCTTACCTGTAATTTACTTTCATATCTGTCACCTCCAGCAGTTAGAGGCCAGTGGGGAGAGGGATGGGGGAGATGATGGGGATAGGGGGTTCGAGGAGGAAGTTAACCATCTGGAACAACATTCCAGGCCCGAGGCAGAATGTGGTCAAGAGGTCATTGGCAGTATAATGAGAGGTCTCTATGGGAGAGAGCTGATTGAGTGATTTAAAGCCGATGGTAAGGAGTTTCTGTTTGATGCCTAGATGAATGAGTTTTTGAGAAGTAGGGAGAAATGGATTGAAGAATTAAAAAAAAAGAACCAGGCAGTCTAGTGAAATATGGGCCTGGTAGGGGAGCAATAGGATGCAGGGAGGTCAACAAGGAAGCTGATGAAGTAGTCAAGCTGGGAAATGATGAGTGCTTGGATGAGGGTGGTTAAAGTTGAGATGGAAAGGAAAGGGCTGATTTCTGAGTTGTGAAGGTAGAACTGACAGGTTTGGTGAAAGATGGAATATGCAGATTGAATGAGAGAGATGAGTGGAGTATAATGGTTATGGGCTTGTAATAATGATAATGATGATAATAATAACAATGATAATAATAATAATAATGATATTTGTTAAGTGCTTACTATGTGCCAAGCACTGTTCTATGTGTTGAACACTGTTCTAAGTGCTGTGGGACAGAGAGGATGTCTGCAGTGATTGGAGAGTCAGTAGAAGAACAGGTAGAAGAACAGGGTTTGGGTGGGAAGACAAAGAATTCTGTGTGGGATGTGTTAAATTTAATTTGTCAGCTGGACATCCAAGTAGAGATGTCTTGGAGGCAGGAGGAAATGCAAGACTACAGAGATGGAGAGAGATTAGGGATGGTGATGTAGATTTCAGAATCACCATGAGGAAAGGATAGATGAAGCTGTAGGGGCAAATGATCCTGGCTCCACCACTTGTCTGCTGTGTGACCTTGGGCACGTCAGTTAACTTCTCTGTGCTTCGATTACCTCATCAGTAAAATGGGGATCATGTCTGTGAGCCCAATGTGGGAAAGGGACTGAGTCCAACCTGATTTGCTTTTACCCACCCCAGTACTTAGTACGGTGCCTGGAACAAAGTAAGCACTTAACAATGACCAGGATTATTATTATTATTATTATTTTATTGTCTCCAAGGGATGGGTGTAGGTGAATAGAGCTAATCCTTAGCTCACAGTTAGAGGATGGGGGACAGATGAGGAGCCTGCAGAATAACAATAATAATTATGGTATTAAGCACTTACTACGTGCCAAGCACTGTTCTAAGTGCTGGGGTAGATACAAGGTAATCAGGTTTTCCACGTGGGGCTTACAGTCTTAATCCCCATTTGACAGACATGGTAACTGAGGCACAGAGACATAAAGGGGGTTTCCCAAGGTCACATAGCAGAGAAGTGGGTGAGTTAGGATTAGAACCCACAACCTCTGACTCCCAAGCCTGGGCTCTTTCCACTAAGCCACACTGCTTCTGTGATCTATGCCCACAAAGAATTTACAGTCTACAGGAGAGACAGAGATTAAAATAAATTTAAAAGAGGGGAAATAGTGTACAAATATTCATTCATTCAATCATATTTATTGAGCACTTACTGTGTGAAGAGCGCTGTACTAAGAGCTTGGAAGAGTACAATTCAATAATCAACAAACACATTCCCTGCCTACACAGAGCTTACAGTCTAGGGTGAAAAACAGACATTAATGTAAATAATAAGTACTGCAGGGCTGGGGTGCATATCAAAGTGCTTAAGGGGTACACAGCCAAATGCACAGTCAACACAGTGGGGAGGTCAGATAGGGAAAATAAGGGCCTAGTTTAACACAGTGGTTGGCACATAGAATCAAACTGATCATTGAGTAAAGGAAACAAAAGGGGGCTGCCCCCATCCCAGTTCCTACATTCTCTACCAGGCTTGTGTCCCAAGGCAGCAATTCAGATGCTTGGTGACCATGTCCCGAATCTCCTTGGTCCTTACCCCAAAGATGACTGGGTTGAACAGGGAGGGGATAAGGAGGTAGAAGTTGGCCAGGAGGACATGGATGTGGGCCGGGCTGGAGTGGCCAAAGCGGTGGACGAGTACAGAGAAGAGGCTGAAGCCATAGGTGATGAGAACGACCGAGAGATGGGAGGAGCAGGTGTTGAGGGCACGGAGGCGGGCCCCATGGGAAGATAATCGTAAGACGGCCTGCAGGATCAAGGCATAGGAGGCCCCAATGAGGAGACAGTCAAGGCCCATCACCAGGACAGCCACAAAGAGGCCACAGATACGGTTGGGCCCGCTGTGCCCGCAGGCCATCTTGACCACGGCCATATGGTCGCAGTAGGTGTGGGCGATGACTGTCCGGCAGAAGGTCAGCTGTCTGAGCAGCAGGGGGATGGGCAGAATCAAAACCATCCCTTTGGCTACCGCCATCAGCCCCAGACGGCATACCAGGGAGCCAGTGAGGACAGTTGTGTAACGCAGGGGGTCGCAAATGGCCACATAGCGGTCGAAGGCCATGGCCACCAGCACGGTGGAGCGCACCACCGAGGTGCTGTGGATGAAGAACATCTGGAGTAAGCAGGCATCCAGGCTGATGTCCTGGATGCTGAACCAGAGGAGGCCGAGGACCTGGGGCATCATGGCCAGGGTGGAGACCAGGTCAGCTAGCAAAAGCATGGCCAACAGGTGGTACATGGGTTTGCCCAGGGCTGACTCCGTCACCAGCAGGAACAGGATGGCGCTGTTGCCCAGTAGAATGGCCACAAACATGAAGGAGAAGGGCAGGGACAGCCACAGGTACAGGTCCTCCAGGCCGGGGATGCCCTTCAGGGTGAAGGTCACAGGACCGGATTGGTTGAACCTTGGCATGGCGTGCTGCTCTGGGCAAAGTTGGCTTGAGAAGCTCTCTGGTCTCCTGTATGAGGACTGATGATGGAAATACTTCTCAGTACTTGGACACTAGGCCTGTTCCCCCTTGCTCTTCCCTCCCCTCTGCAGCTCAAGGTCATCTCCTTCAGGGAGCGCTCCCCGATTAGCCCCTCCCACTCACTGATCCTGCAACAAAACCTGTGTCGTTATTCTCCCCTTCAACTCATTCATTTATTCATTTGTATTTATTCAGGACTTACTGTGTGCAGAGCACTGTTCTAAGTGCTTGGGAGAGTACAATACAACAACAAACAGTCACATGGCCTGCCCACAATGGGGCACACAGTTTAGAGGAGAGGGAGAACTAGTATTTAATTCCCGTTTTCCAAATGAAGAAACTGAGACACCGAAAAGTTGACTGACCTGCCAATGCATGCTTCTCACCCTTCTGTTTAGATAAACCTGGATGACAGTCTGTGTGTCTGTCCTGTCTCTTCTCTCCTCCCTATCTGACCGGGAGTGGATACACAGCATCGACTTGATGATGACAGTGATTCCACCCACTCTGTAAGCCCCACGAGAAACAACATGGCCTAGTGCACAGAGAAGCAATGTGGCTCAGTGGAAAGACGACAGGCTTTTGAGTCAGGGGTCAGGGGTTCAAATCCTGGCTCCCCAACTTGTCTGCTCTGTGACCTTGGGCATGTCACTTCACTTCTCTGGGCCTCAGTTACTTCATCTGTAGAATGTGGATTGAGACTGTGAGCCCCACGTGGGACAGGGACTGTGTCCAACCTGATTAACTTTCATTAATTAATTAATTAATTCAATCATATTTATTGAGCACTTACTGTGTGCAGAGCACTGTACTAAGCGCTTGGGTAGTACAAGTTGGCAACATATAGAGACAGTCCCTACCTAACAACAAGCTCATAGTCTAGAAGGGGGAGACAGACAACAAAACAAAACATGTAGACAGGTGTCAAAATCATCAGAATAAATAGAATTATAGCTATATGCACATCAATAACAAAATAAATAGAATAGTAAATATGTACAAGTAAAATAAATAGAGTAACAAGTCTGTATAAATATATACAAGTGTTGTGGGGAGGTGAAGGAGGTAGGGCAACAGTGCTTGGCACATAGTAAATGCTTAACAAATACCAGCATTATCAGAAGCAGCGTGGTGTAGTGGCAAGAGCCCAGGAGCCTGAGCTTGGGAATCAGAAGTCATGGGTTATAATCCCAGCTCTGTCACATGTCTGCTGTGTGACCTTGAGCCAGTCACTTCAGTTCTCTGGGCCTCAGCTCCTTCATCTGTAAAATAGGGATTAAGATTGTGAACCCACATGGGACAACCTGATTACCCTGTATCTACTCCAGCTCTTAGAACAGTAAGCAACAGTAAGCACTTAAAAATACCATCATTACTATTAGTATTATCATTGTCCCCATCAATAACATTGATCTGGCAACTCCTGGGTGCAAAGCCAGGGTGAGAAGCAGCAAGGCCTAGTGGCAAGAGCACAGGCTCAGGAGCTAGAGGTCATGGGTTCTAATCTTGGTTTAGCAATTTGTCCGCAGTGTGACCTTGGGCAAGTCAACTTAACGTCTCTGTGCCTCTGTTACTTCATCTGTAAAATGGGGATTGAGACTGTGAGCTCCATGTGGGACAACCTGATTACCTTGTATCTATCCCAGCTCTTAGAACAGTGCTTGGCACATAGTAAGCACTTTACAAATACCATTATTATTAGTAGTAGTTATATTGAGCCCGCCTCTAGGAATTTGAGGAGCCACAGAAGAAATGAAAGGCGTGAATCCTGCTCTTAAGCACTTACAATCTAAGAGGGAGCATGAGAAGGCATAACAGACACAATTTCCTTACTTATAAGTGTGAGAATAGATGTAAATGCTAACAAGACAATGAATAATAAATCAATTACCCTAAACAGGTAAATACATAAGAATGCCATGGCTGGGAAGATGGAGATGAATGAGTTTGCAGTGCCTAACCCTGATTCCACTTACGCCCCTTAGTCTTACAGTCTATTTTTGATGACAGTGTGCCAGCCTGGTCTGTCTGTGCCACCTGACTCCTAGCTTTCAACTGGCCTGCAGCAATGTTTGAAGCTCTCGGACCTGTCCCCTTGGAACACCAGATATTCAACCCGAACTCAGACTCTCAGTGGCTATGTACCTTATATCTTTCTTAGTGTCTGTCTCCCCCGATAAACTCTAATCTTCTTGTGGGCAGGGACTATGTCTACTGACCCTATTGTATTCAAATCTCCAACATGCTTAGTACAGTGTCCTGCACACAGTAAGCACTCAATAAATACGATTAATTGATTGAAAAGCCTGAAGTGTTGCTGTGTCTGTGGAAGTGGAGGCATCAATCAATCAATCAGTCAATCAATCACATTTATTGAGCACTTACTGTGTGAAGAGCACTGTATTAAGCGCTTGGGAAGTACAAGTTGGCAACATGTGGAGACGGTCCCTACCCAACAGTGGGCTCACAGTCTAGAAGGGGGAGATGGAGAACAAAACAAAACATATTAAAATAAAATAAATAGAATAGATATGTACAAGTAAAATAAATACATAAATAGAGTAATAAATATGTACAAACATATATACAGGTGCTGTGGGGAAGGGAAGGAGGTAAGGTTGGGGGGATGGAGAGCGGGAGGAGGGGGAGAGGAAGGAGGGGGCTCAGTCTGGGAAGGCCTCCTGGAGGAGGTGAGCTCTCAGTAGGGCCAATGAGTTTGCAGTCCCTAGGTCTGTTTTCAATTATGCCTCCTTGTCTCCATGTACATTTTTGACGGCCGCATGTTAGCCTGGTTTCATTCATTCATTCATTCATTCATTATTTGTTGAGCGCTTAATGTGTGCAGAGCATTGTACTAAGCTCTTGGGAAGTACAATTTGGCAACAGAGACAGTCCCTACCCAACAATTGGCTCACAGTCTAGAAGGGGGAGACAGAAAACAAAACAAAACAAGTAGACAGGTGTCAATATAATCAAACTAGATAAATAGAATTATAGATATATACACATCATTAATAAAATAAATAGAGTAATAAATATGTACAAATATGCACAAGTGCTGTGGGGAGGGGGAAGGGCAGAGGGTGGGTTGGGGCAGTAGAGAGGGGAGGAGGAGCAGAGGAAAAAGGGAGCGTTCAGTCTGGGAGGGCCTCCTGGAGGAGGTGAGCTCTCAGTAGGGCTTTGAAGGGAGGAAGAGAGCTAGTTTGGCAGATGTGAGGAGGAAGAGCATTCCAGGACAGAGGTAGGACATGGGCAAGGGGTCGATGGTGGCACAGTGAGAAGGTTAGCAGCAGAGGAGTGGAGTGTGTGGGCTGGGCTGTAGAAGGAGAGAAAGGAGGCAAGGTAGGAAGGGGCAAGGTGATGGAGAGCTTTGAAGCCAATAGTGAGGAGTTTTTGCTTCATATGAAGGTTGATAGGCAACCACTGAAGATTTCTGAGAAGGGGAGTGACATGCCCAGAGCGTTTCTGTAGAAAGACAATCCTGGCAGAACAGTGAAGTATAGACTGAGGGGAGAGACAGGAGGATGGAAGATCAGATAGGAGGATGATTCAGTAATTCAGTCGGGATAGGATGAGAGATTGAACCAACAGGGTGGTGGTTGGGATGTGGAGGAAAGGGAGGATCTTGGTGATATTGTGAAGGTGAGAATGGCAGGTTTCGGTGATGGATTCGGTGTGTGGGGTTAATGAGAGAGTGGAGTCAAGGATGACACGAAGGTTGTGGGCTTGTGAGATGGGAAGGATGGTAATGCCGTCTACAGTGATGGGAAAGTCAGGGAGAGGACAGGGTTTGGGAGGGAACATAAGGAGCTCAGTCTTGGACATGTTGAGTTTTAGATGGCGGGCAGACATCCAGGTGAAGATGTCCTGAAGGCAGGAGGAGATGCATCCTTTCCTGGATCTCCTCATCTCTCCGGCCATTCATTCTCAGTCTCCTTTGTGGGCTCCTCCTCCCCCTCCCATCCCCTTACTGTAAGGGTTCCTCAAGGGTCAGTTCTTGGTTCCCTTCTGTTCTCTATCTACACTCACTCCCTTGGTGAACTCATTCACTCCCATGGCTTCAACTATCATCTCTATGCTGATGACACCCAAATCTACAACTCTGCTCCTGCTCTCTCTTCCTCCCTTCAGGCTCGGGTCTCCTCCTGCCTTCAGAACATCTCCATCTGGATGTCTGCTCGCCTCTCCCTGACTTTCCCATCAATGTAGATAGCACCACCATCCTTCTCACCTCACAAGCCCGCAACTTGGTGTCATCCTCGACTCCACTCTCTCATTCACCCCACACAACCAGTCCATCACCAAAACCTGCCATTCTCACCTTCACAATATCGCCAAGATCCGCCCTTTCCTCTCCATCCCAACCACCATCTTGTTGGCTCAATCTCTCATCGTATCCCGACTGGATTACTGCATCAGCCTCCTCTCTGATCTCCCATCCTCCTGTCTCTCCCCACTTCAGTCTATACTTCACTCTGCTGCCCAGATTATCTTTGTACAGAAATGCTCTGGGCATGTCACTCCCCTCCTTAAAAATTTTCAGTGGTTGCCTGTCAACCTATGCATCAAGCAAAAACTCCTCACTCTCGGCTTCAAGGCTCTCCATCACCTCACTCCTTCCTACCTCACCTCTCTTCTCTTCTTCTACAACCCACCCACACCCTCCGCTCCTCTACCACTAACCTCCTCACCGTGCCTCGTTCTTGCATGTCCCACCATCGACCCCTGACCCACTTCCTTCTCCTGGCCTCCCTCCCTCCACACATGCCTTCCCTCCACACATCTGCCAAACTAGCTCTCTTCCTCCCTTCAAAGCCCTACTGAGAGCTCACCTCCTCCAACAGGCCTTCCCAGACTGAGCCCATTTTTTCCTCTCCTCCTCCCCATCCCCCCACCTCTGCCCTACCTCTTTCCCCTCCCCACAGCACTTGTATATATTTGTACAGATTTATTACTCTATTTTACTTGTACATATTTACTACTCTATTTATTTTGTTAATGATGTCCATATAGCTATAATTCTATTTATTCTGATGGTTTTGACACCTGTCTACATGTTTTCTTTTGTTGTCTGTCTCCCCCTTCTAGACTGTGAGCCCGTTGTTGGGTAGGGACCATCTCTATATGTTGCTGACTTGTACTTCCTAAGCACTTAGTACAGTGCTCTGCATACAGTAAGTGCTCAATAAATATGACTGAATGAATTAATACAAGCCTGGAGGATGGGAGTGAGAACAGTGGAGGAGATGTAGATTTGGGTGTCATCTGTGTAGAGATGATAGTTGAAGCCATGGGAGTGAATGAGTTCACCAAGTGAGTGAGTACAGATGGAGAACAGAAGGGGACCAAGAACTGACCTTTGAGGAACCCCTACAGTAAGGGGATGGGAGGGGGAGGAGGAGCCTGTGAAGGAGATGGAGAATGTATGGCCAGAAAGATAAGAGGAGAACCAGGAGAGAATAGAGTCTGTGAAGCCAAGGTTGGATAATGTGTTGAGGAGAAGGGGATGGTCCACAGTGTCAAAGACAGCTGAGAGGTTGAGGTGGATTAGGATAGAGTAGGAGCCATTGGATTTGGCAAGAAGGAGGTCACTGGTGACCTTTGAGAGAGCAGTTTCAGTGGAGTGTAGGGGACAGAAGCCAGATTGGAGGGGGTCTAGGAGAGAGTTGGAGTTGAGGAATTTGAGGCAGCGAGAGTAGGTGACTCATTCTAGGAGTTTGGAAAGGAAGGGTAGGGGGGAGATAAGGCAAAACTGGAAGGGGAAGTGGGGTCAAAAGAGGGTTTTTTTTAGGATGGGGAAGACGTGGGCATGTTTGACGGCTGAGGGGAAGAAGGTATTGGAGAGTGAGCGGTTGAAGATGGAAGTTAAGGACGGGAGGAAGGAAGGGGTGAGAGTTTTTATAAGGTGGGAGGGAATGGGATCTGAAGCACAAGTTGATGGGGTGGCATTTGAGAGGAGGTAGGAGATCTCCTCTGAAGATACTGCTTGGAAGGATGGGAAAGTAGAGTATAGGGTTGGGGGTGGGGGGGTGGAGAGGAGGAGGGGTGACTTTGGGGAACTCAGTCCTGATGGAGTTAATTTTCCTAATGAAGTAGGTGGCCAGATCGTTGGGGGTGAGTGATGGAGGAGGGGGAGGAACAGGGGGCTGGAGGAGGGAGTTAAATGTCTGGAACAGCTGATGACTGGGGTGATGGGCATGGGTCTCAGTAAGGGAAGAAAAATAGTTTTGCCTGGCAGAGGAGGAGGCAGCATTAAGGCAGGAAAGGATACATTTAAAGTGAACAAGGTTGGCTTGGTGTTTAGACTTTCACCAGCAGCGTTCAGCAGCTTGAGCATAAGAGTGAAGGAGGCAGACAGTGGCAGTGATCCAAGCCTGTGGGTTAGTTGTGCGAGAGTGGCGAAGGGAAAGGGGAGTGTCTGTGCTGCATGATTTCTAGCTTTCACCTGGGCTTCATCAAAGCCCGAAGCCACTGGACCTGTCCCCTTTAAGCACTTGATTTTCACCCCACCCTCATACCTTCAGCACTTAAATCTACATAATTTATTTTAATGTCTGTCTCCCCTTCTAGCCTTTAAACGTCTTGTGGGCAGGGAATATTTCCACCAACTAAGGTGCATTGTACTCTCCCAAGTTCTTAGCACAGTGCTGTGCATACAATAAGCACTCAAGTTTGATTGATGGATCAATTGACTTTATTAACATATAAACACCACCCTGTTAATTGGGCAGAGATGCCAAACCAACCTCCTTGTCCTGTTCCAATGCCCACCCCCCCCCCCACCGCTAAGAAATTCTTCCTGACATCTTACCTAAATCCTTCAGCCTCTTATTCAGTTTTCTTCCCTTCTCTTCTGCCTTGGCAGGAGGCAGAGTACAGTTTGCCAATCGTCTTCAATAACTCCCTCTCCCTTCCCCTCCCTGCAATCCCCTTCACTTACCCAGCAGAAGGCGGCTTTCTTCAAATGATCAGGACACCCCCAAAGGTAATCTTTTCCGTTCTTCTGCTTCCAAGCTGGACAATCCCTTCAGTCACCCAGATGAGATGGCTATCTAGACGTTGCTCTCTTCAGTAATCTCTGGGAATGGAGACTCCACACCCTCCTTGGTCACTTACACCAGTGTTTGAAACCTCTAAACATTAGGAAGGTCCTTATTTCACCCATCTTAATTTTGTCCGCCTGAACCTTAAGTCAGTTAAGTCTGCTATTCACAAAGCAAATGATGGGTCAGTGTCCACCCCAGGAAAACCTTTCCTAAACGTGAAGAGGGCTATCCCATTCCATGGTGCCTTCTTTGTCCTTTCCTTTTCCAAGTTAAATACTCTCAATACCCTTTAGGAAACCTTTAATAATTAATAATAAATACAGTCCTTGCTAAGGGCTTACTATGTACCTGCACTATACTACATGCTGGGGTACATAGAAGATTATCAGGCTAGACACAGTCCCTGTCTCACATGGTGCGCACAGTCTAAGTAGGAAGGAAGAAGATTAAATGCCCGCTTGAAAGAAGAGTTAACTGAGGCACAGAGAAGTTAAATGACTGCTCAAGTCACACAACAAGCAAGTGGCAGAGCTGGGGTTAGAACCCAGATCTTTCTGACACCCAGGACCATGCTCTTTCCATTAGACCACACTGCTTTCCATCCATTTAATTACCCTGGTACCCCAATAAGGACCCTTCGTTTTCTGAGTCCTTACCCAACCATGGGAACCCAGTACTATGGGAAGCCATGGAATTAATTTTGGTATTTGCTAAGTTCTTACTATGTGCAAAGCACTGTTCTAAGTGCTGGGGAAGAAACAAAGTGGTCAGGTTGTCTCATGTGGGGCTCACAATCTTAATCCCCCTTTTACAGATGAGGTAACTGAGGCACCGAGAAGTTGTGACTTGCCCAAAGTCACACAGCTGATAAGCGGCGGAGTCGGGATTTGAACCCATGACCTCTGATTCCCAAGCCCGTGCTCTTTCCACTGAGCCATGCTGCTTCTCTGTTTAGTCCAGCTTGGCTAGAGATATGGCCAAGGGTGAGTAGCCTGCCTCACTCACCTTGGGACTCTGCCTGCTCTTCACTCTCAGATGGCATGGGGCCTCTGTTGCTGGTCCACCTGTGGCCACTCCAAAGAGCACTGGCTACTCAGGTCCCACTGCCCGCAACTGCCCAGGCTGAGTTTGCAGCTCTCCAGGCTGGCAAATAGAGCTGGAGGCTTTATCAGGACCTGGGGGAGAGGAAGGCCTGTCCTGAGAGGAAAGCACCTGTGCTCAATTGGTGCTCTCAAGGAGACTCCTGGGGCCCAGGTTGGGAGGGCTAGATGGAGAGAATGGAATAGCACTTAAATCAACAGGGCCCTCCCAGGGGGCAAAGGTGAAGCAGAACACAGTTATTCCCCACATTCCTGGTCATTTTCTTCATCTCCTTAAATCCCAACATCTCCCCAGGGACAGCCAACGACCCTCAGAAGTCATATGAGCACAACATTGGATAGGCACTATGTTTGACCCCTTTCTTGGTGTATACTCAAGGGTCTATCAATCAATCAATCAATTCATGGTATTTATGGTATTTATTGAGTGCTTACTGTGTACAGAGCACTGTACTAAGCTCTTTGGAAAGTGCAAGGCAAAAGAGTTGGTAGAAATGATCTGAGCCCACAAGAAATTTACAGACCACAGGAGAGACAGGTTTTAAAATACAATGCAAAGAGGTGAAATAATAGAGTAGAAGATATTTACATAAATGCTGGGGGGTTGGGGTGACTAGCAAGTGCTCAAGGGGTACAAAGTCAAATGCAAAGTCAACACAGGGGGAAGGGTGGGAGGGAAAATGAGGAATTACTTTGTCTACCCCAGAGGTTGGCACATAATGAAAGCTGGTTCAATCAGGGAGCAAATGGAGCAGAAAGGGCTGGCCTCTGGCCCCCTCCCTTCATTCTCCACTGGGCTTATGTCCCACGGCCATGGCCCAGGTGCTTGGTGACCATGTCCCGAATCTCCTTTGTTCTCACCCCAAAGATGATGGGGTTGAACAGAGAAGGGACAAGGAGGTAGAGGTTGGCCAGGAGGACGTGGATGTGGACTGGGATGGAGCGGCCAAAGCGGTGGACGATTGCAGAGAACAGGGCTGGGCCATAGGCGATGAGGACGACCGAGAGATGGGCAGAGCAGGTGTTGAGGGCACGGAGGCGGGCCCCACGGGAAGACAGTTTTAACACGGCCCGCAGGATCAGGGCATAGGAAGCCCCGATGAGCAGACAATCAAGGCCAACCACCAGGATGGCCACAAAGAGGCCATAGATACGGTTGGGCCCGGTGTGCCGGCAGGCCATCTTGACCACGGCCATGTGGTCGCAGTAGGTGTGGGTGATGACTGTCTGGCAGAAGGTCAACTGTCTGAGCAGCAGGGGGAAGGGAAGAATCAAACCCACCCCTTTAGCCAGCCCCACTAGCCCCAGACGGCACACCAAGGAGCTGGTGAGCACAGTTGTGTAGCGCAGGGGGTTGCAAATGGCCACGTAGCGGTCGAAGGCCATGGCCACCAGCACAGCGGAGCGCACCACCGAGGTGCCGTGGATGAAGAACATCTGGAGCAAGCAGGCATCCAGGCTGATGTCCTGGATGCCCAACCAGAGGAGGCCGAGGACCTGGGGCATCATGGCCAGGGTGGAGACTAGGTCAGCTAGCAAGAGCATGGCCAGCAGGTGGTACATGGGCTTGTCCAGGACAGACTCCATCGCCAGCAGGAACAGGATGGTGCTGTTGCCCAGGAGAATGCTGGCGAACATGAAGGAGAAAGGCAGGGACAGCCACAGGTACAGGTCCTCCAGGCCGGGGATGCCTTTCAGGATGAAGGTCACAGGGCTGGACTGGTTAAACTTTGGCATTGCTCACTTTTCAGGGCAAATGTAGTTTAAGAAGCTCTCTGATCCCCTGTAAGAAGGCTGTTGATGGAAATACTTCTCAGTACCTGGACACTTAAACTGTCCACCTTTGCTCCTCTCACCTCTCTGCAGTTCAAGGTCACTTCCCCCAGGGAGCTCTCCCCAATTAGCCCATCCCACTCCCTTATCACTAAAAGAAACTTTGAGGCTTTGATTTCCTTCAACTTGTACTTACCGTAAATCCCTGTTTGGGTTCCTGGATTTGGCTGCTCTGCTGTGTGTCTGTCCTGTCTCCTCTCTCCTCCCCATCAGACTGGGAGAATCCCAGGATCCCAGAAAAGGGTAATGGACACTCAGTACAGACTTGTTGATAACAATAATGCTACCTAGTCTGTAAGCAACATGGTCTAGTGGATAGAGCACCCCCCTCTAGGAGTCAGAGGGCCTGAATTCTAATCCAGTGCCGCCACTTTTCATTCATTCATTCAATCATATTTATTAAGCACTTTCTGTGTGCAGAGCACTGTTCTAAGCACTTGGGAAGTACGAGTCGGCAACATATAGAGTTGGTCCCTACCTAACAATGGGCTCACAGTCTAGAAGGGGTAGAAAACAGCAAACACTTGTTTGCTATGTGACCGTGGGCAAGCCACTTCACTTCTCTGTGCCTCATTGGTAAAATGATTAGAATTGTGAGCCCCAGTGTGGGACATGGACTGTGTCCAGTCTGATTATCTTGCATCTATTAGAGCCATCACTTTTTACAGTGCCTGGCACAGAGTAAGAGAATAAAAAATGCTGTTGAAAAAAGAAGCTTCCTGAGGGTTGAGATTGTGTCTTTTATGTATTTTGACTACTCTTCTAAGCTTCCAGTATAGTTCCCTTCATCCAAGAAGTTCCCAGTCCACCCTGAAAGTGATGATAAAGGCAATCACCAGCAACACCTCCATCATCTTCATTCTACCAACTCTGTTTTTTTTATTATTATTAATGGTATTTGTTAAGTCTTACTATGTGTCAAACCCTGTTCTAGGAGCTGGAGTAGGTACAAGTTAATTAGGTTGGACAAAGGTCCTGTCCCGCTTGAGGCCCAGAGACTAAGTAAGAGGGAGAACAGGTATTAAATACTTGATTTTACTGTTGAGAAAACAGGCACAGAGAAGTTAAGTCAATTTACCAAGGTCACACAGCAAGCAGTTGGGAGAGCCAGGATCAGAGCCCAGGTCCTCTGACTTGTAGGCCTGTGATCTTTCCACTAGACCATGCTCTTTCCCCAATCCCTCTTGTATTGTTGTGTTGTACTCTCCCTTGTGCTTAGTGTAGTGCTCTGCATGCATATGCCATTGATGATCATTACAACTTTCATCATCATCATCATCATCATCATCATCATCATCAATAACATTGATCAGGCACCTCCTGGGTCCAAAGTCCTCCTCAAGGAATTTGAGAGGCCACAAAAGAAATGAAAGGTGTGATAGCTGCCCTAGAAAACTTGCAATATAATAGGGAATACAAGAAGGCATAATAGACACAAATTCCTTAGTTATGAGTAAGAGAAGATGTAAATGAGAACTAATAAGACAATGAATAAATCAATCACCCTAAAATAATAATAATAATAATGACATTTGTTAAGTGCTTACTATGTGCAGAGCACTGTTCTAAGCACTGTGGGGGGATACAAGGTGATCAAGTTGTCCCACGTGGGACTCACAGTCTTAATCCCCATTTTACAGATGAGATAACCGAGGCTCAGAGAAGTTAAGTGATTTGCCCAAGGTCACACAGCAGACGTGGCAGAGCTGGGATTCAAACTCATGACCTCTGACTCCAAAGCCCGTGCTCTTTCCACTGAGCCATGCTGCTTCTCTAACCAGATAAGTACATAAGAATACTGAAGAGCATGAGGGCTGCCATGGCCGGGAAGGTGAAGATGAATGAGTTTTCAGTACCTAGGCCTGATTTCACTTATGCCCCTTAGTTTTGCAGTCCATTTTTGATGGCAGTGTGCCAGCCCAGTCTGCCTGTGCCACTTGACTCCTAGCTTTCAACTGGGCTCCAGCAATGTCTGAAGCCCTAGGACCTGTCACCTTTAAACGGGAGATAGTCAACCCAAACTCAGATCCACAGCATTTATGTACAGGTCCATAATTTATTTTAATGTCCATCTCCCCATCTAAGCTCTAAGCTTCTTATGGGTAGGGACTATGTTTACCAACCCTATTGTATTCAAATTTCCAAAGTGCTTTGTAAAGTGCTCCGCATACAGTAAGCACTCAATAAATGTGATTGATTACTGGAAGAGCCTGAGGTGTTGCCATGTCTGTGAAAGTGGAGGCATCAATGAGTTTGCAGGTCCTAACCTTATTTTCCATCATTCCTCCTTGTTGTCGGCTCCATTTTTAATGGCATCATGTTAGCCTGGTCTGCCTGTGCCACCTGACTTCTACCTTTCAGATGGAATGCAGAAAGTTCTGAAGCCTTCAGACTTGCCCCGTTGATCATTATCATTATCGTCATCATCATCATCATCATCATAATATTTGTTAAGCGCTTACTCTGTGCCAGGCACTGTACTAAGCCCTGATACTGTACTAAACTGATACCAGCTAATTAAGTTGGACACAATCCCTGTTCCACATAGGGCTCACAGTCTCAATCTCCATTTTACAGATGAAGTAACTGAGGCACAGAGAAGTGAAGTGACTTGCCTAAATCCACAAGGAAGACAAGTGGAGGAGCCATGATTAGAATCCATGACCTTCTGACTCCCAAGCTCAGGCCCTATCCACTAAGAGAACGGGCTTGGGACTCAGAGGTCATGAATTCTAATCCTGGCTCTGCCACTTGTCTTCTATATGACCTTGGGCAAGTCACTTCACTTCTCTATGCCTCAGTTACCTCAACTGTAAAATGGGGATTAAGTGTGTGAGCCTCATGTGGGACAGGGACTGTGTTCAACCTGATTACCAGGTATCTATCCCAGCACTTAGAACAGTTATAATTATGCCATGCCGCTTGAAGCACTTGATATTCACCTCACCCTCAGACCCACAACACTTACATGCAAGTACTTCATTTTAATGTCTGTCTCCCTTTCTAGTTTTTAAGCTTCTTGCAGGCGGGGAATATTTCAATCAGCTAAGTTGCCCAGTATTCTCCCAAGTTCTTAGCACAGTGCTCTGTACACAATAAGCACTCAATAAGTATGATTGAAGGATCAATTGACTTTATCGACACAAAAGCATCACCCTGGTCATTGGGCTGAGATGTCAAACCATCCTCAATGACTGGTTCTAATATTTCCCACCCCCCGTGCTTAGAGGCTCTCTTCACATCTCACCTACATCCTTCAACCTCACTTTTAGTTCCTTCCCCTTTCTTCTGCCTTAGCAGGAGACAGTGAACAGCTTGCCCATCTTCTTCCATAAACCCCTCTCCTTTCTCCTCCCTGAAATCCTCTTCACTTACCGAACGGAAGGCTGCTTTTTTCATGACTAGGGCTCCCTCAGAGGTCACCTTCTCCATTCCTCTGCATCGAAGATAGAAAGTCCCTCCCCTCACCCAAATGAGATGGCTATCCAGCTGTTCCTCTGTTTAGTAATCTCTGGGAATGGAGGCTCTACACCCTCCCTTGGCCACTTACTCCTGTATTTAAACCCTCTAAGTATTCAGGAAGCTCCTCTTGTCACCCATCCTTTATTTTTCCCTCTGCACCTTAAATCTGTTTAGTCTGCTGTAAACAAAGGCAATGATGGGTCAGCGTCCACCCCAGGAAAAACTTTTCTAAACTTGAAGAGTGCTCTCCAGTTCCCTCATCCCTTCTTCATCCTTTCCTTTTCCAAGCTAAAAACCCCCACTTCTCTTTAGGAATCTTTTAATAATTAAACACCTCGTTGTGGGAGGGAATATGTCTGTTTTATTACTATGCTGTACTGTCACAAGTGCACAGCACAGTGCTCTCCACACAGTAAGAGCTCAATAAATAGGATTGATTGGTTGACTGATAATTCCATGCAGAACTTTTTCAAGTGCTTACTGTGTACCTGCACTTCACTACACAGTGGGGTAGCTAGAAGATCATCAGGTTAGACACAGTCCCTTTCTTGCATTGCACTTAGAGTCTCAGTTGGAGTGGGGAGGATTTAATCCCCATTTTACAGATGAGATAACAGAGACACAGAGAAGTCTAAGTGACTAAGGTCAACACAACTTGTAAGTGACAGAGGTAGGATTAGAACCCATTTTTTTCTTATACCCAGGTCCTTTCTCTTTTTTCCATCCATTTAATCGCTCTGGGACCCCTATAAAGAACCTCTGTTATCTGAGTCCTTGCCCAATCCTGGTTCCTCATTACTGTGGGAAGCCATGGGCCCCATATAACTTGCCCACGTTTGTGGTCACGGGTCAGCACCCTGCCTCACTAGCCTTGGCACTCTTCCCAATCCACACTCTCACCTGGAACAGAGCCTTTACTGCTGGCCCACCCTGGGCTGCACAGGAGAGCATTGGCCACTCAGGTCCCCCATCTGCAATTGTCCAGGCTGCGGTTGTAGCTCTCCAGGCTGGCAGGTAGAGCGGGATGCTTTATCAGAACCTTGAGGAGAGAAAGGCCCGTACTTAGGGGGGAAGAACCATGCCCAACTGTGGCTCTCAAGGAGATGGTGGGAAACAGGAAGGGAGGGCAGGATGGAGAGGATGGATCAGAGTCCAAATCAGCAGTAGTCCCCAGGGGGCAGAGGTGAGGTGGAACACAGATGCGTCTCACATCCCTGGGCAATTTCTGTGTCTCCCTAGACCCCAGCATCTCCCTAGGAATAGCCAATCTCCCTCAGAAGTCATATGCACCGTCAATGACCTTCCACCTGGAACCTTCTCCTCCTCTAATTCATTCATTCAATCATATTTATTGAGCGCTTACCGTGTGCAGAGCACTCATCATCATCATCATCAATCGTATTTATTGAGCGCTTACTGTGTGCAGAGCACTGTACTAAGCACTTGGGAAGTACAAGTTGGCAACATATAGAGACAGTCCCTACCCAACAGTGGGCTCACAGTCTAAAAGGGGGAGACAGAGAACAAAACCAAACATACTAACAAAATAAAATAAATAGAATAGCACTGTACTAAGCACTTGGAAAGTACAAGTTGGCAACATATAGAGATGGTCTCTACCCAACAACAGGCTCACAGTCTTCCCGATTCCACAAATCCTACTGAAAGCCTCATCTGTTTCAGGAGGCATTCCGCTAAACGGGGTGTGCCATCCCAACAGATATCCTTAGTATTTAGTACATAGGGTAAAGTCATTTCTGCTACCACAGAGATAGTTGTGTTCCCCAACAATCTCACTTTATGGAAAAATTGCCTGACTCTTCTCAGTCTTTGACAAGTTCTGCGCTCCTAAGCACAATCATTTTTTCCCTTCACCAAATCTTCATGTGACAACTTATGGATCATGTATTTGTCCAATCAGACACATAACATTCTACCCAAAATAAGTAATGAAAATGCATGTTAAAGCTGACTGAGTGAATCATCTGTCTCAATCTCATCTCTCTCACCATCAACCCCTTGCTCAAGTCTTCTCTCCTGCCTGGAACTCCCACCCCATAAACTCCCTCCCCCTACACATCCACCTGATCACCACGCCCCATCTTTAAAGCCCTACTAAAGACATAACCCCTCTGTGCTGACTATTTGGATGTGTACCCTTTAAGTGCATTGATACCCCAACCCCACAGCATACACTACTATTTCCCCTAACTGTAATTTATGTTAATGTCTGTTTCCCCTTGTAATAATAATTGATAATTATGTTATTTATTAAGTGCCTATATTGTGTCAAGTACTGTAGTATGCATTGGGGTAAATACAAATTACTCAGATTAGATGAAGTAGTCCCTGCATGGAGCTCACATTCTAGAAGAGAGGGAGACAGGTATTGGTTCCCCATTTTACAGATGAGGGTACTGAGGCACCAAGAAGTTAATTGACTTGCTCAGGCTGTCCCATGGGGGGCTCACATTCTTTATCCCCATTTAACAGATGAGGTAACTGAGGTACAGAGAAGTTAAGTGACTTGCCCAAAGTCACACAGCTGACAATTGGCGGAGTCGGGATTTGAACACTTGACCTCTGACTCCAAAGCCCGGGCTCTTTCCACTGAGCCATGCTGCTTGAGCAGAGTATAATGGTTAAGGGCTTGTAACAATAATAGTAACAGTAAAGATGGCATTTGTTAAGTGCTTACTAAGTGCCAAGCAGTGTTCTAAGTGCTGAGCACTGTATTAAGTGCTGAGCACTGTTCTAAGCACTGTGAGACAGAGAGGATGTCTACAGTGATAGGAGAATAAGTAGAAGAACAGGGTTTGGGTGGGAAGACAAAAAATTATGTTTGAGATATGTCAGCTGGACATCCAACTGGAGATGTCCTGGAGGCAGGAGGAAATGAAAGACTGCAGAGATGGAGAGAGATCAGGGTTGGTGATGTAGATTTCAGAATCACCATGCAGAAAGTGTAGATGAAGCTGTGGGGGCAAATTATCTTGGCTCCTCCACTTGTCTGCTGTGTGACCATGGGCAAGTCAGTTAACTTCTCTGTGCTTTGATTATCTCATCAGTAAAATGGGGATTATAATAATAATAATAATGATAGTATTTGTTAAGTGCTTACTATGTGCAAAGCACTGTTCTAAGCACTGGGGAGGTTACAAGGTGATCAGGTTGTCCCATGGGGGGCTCACAGCTTTAATCCCCATTTTACAGATGAGGTAACTGAGGCACAGAGAAGTTAAGTGACTTGCCCGAAGTCACACAGCTGACAGTTGGTGGAGCCGGGATTATGTCTGTGATACCAGAGTGGGAAAGGGACTGGGTCCAACCCTTTGTGAGCCCAGTGTGGGAAAGGGACTGGGTCCACCCTGATTTTCTTGTACCCACCCCAGTGGTTAGTCCAGTGCCTGGGACATAGTAAGCACTTAACAATTATCAGAATTATTATTATTATTTTTATTATTATCTTCAAGGGAATGGGTGTAAGTGTAGAATAGAAGGTGTCAAAGAGCTAATCCTTAGCTCCCAGTTAGAGGATGGGGGACAGATGAGGAGCTTGCAGAATAATAATAATAATAATGGTATTTGTTAAGTGCTTACCATGTGCCAAGCACTGTTCTAAGTGCTGGGGTAGATACAAGGTAATCAGGGATGTCCCAGGAGGGGCTCACAGTCTTAATCCCCATTTGACAGATGAGGTAAACTGGGGCACAGATAAATTAAGAGGCTTTCCCAAGGTCACACAGCAGAGAAGTGGCCAAATAAGGATTAAAACCCTCAACCTCTGACTCCCAAGCTCAGTGTCTTTCCACTAAGCCATGCCGCTTCTGTGATCCATGCGCCCAAAGAACTTACAATCTACAGGGAGAGACAGAGATTAAAATAAATTTAAAAGAGGAGAAATGGAGTATAAATATTCATTCATTCAATTGTATTTATTGAGCACTTATTGTGTGAAGAGCACTGGACTAAGAGCTTGGAAAAGTACAATATAACAATAAACAAATACATTCCCTGCCTATAAAAAGCTTACAGTCTAGGGCGAAGAACAGACATTAATGTAAATAATAAGTACTGTAGGGCTGGGGTACATAACAGAGTGCTTAAGGGATACACAGCCAAGTGCAACACAGCAGGGAGGTCAGATAGGGACAATAAAGACCTAGTTTAACACAGTGGTTGGCACATAGTAAGAACCAAATTGATCACTGAGTAAATGAAACAAAGGGAGCTGTCCCCCATCCCCATTACTACATTCTCTACCAGGCTTGTGTCTCAGGGCAGCAATTCAGGTGCTCAGTGACCATGTCCAGAATCTCTTTGGTCCTCACCCAAAAGATGACTGGGTTGAACAGAGAGGTGATAGGGAGATAGAGTTTGGCTAGGAGGATGTGGATGTGGATCAGCATGGAGTGGTCAAAGTGTTGGACAAGTGCAGAGAAGAGGCCGGGGCCATAGATGATGAGAACGACCGAGAGATGGGAAGAGCAGGTGCTGAGGGCACAGAGGCAGGCCCCACGGAAAGACAATTGTAAGACGGCCCGTAGGATCAAGGCATAGGAGGCCCCGATGAGGAGACAGTCAAGGCCCACCACCACAACGGCCACAAAGAGGCTGTAGATACGGTTGGGCCTGCTGTGCCCGCAGGCCATCTTGACCACGGCCATGTGGTAACAGTAGGTGTGGGCAATAACTGTCCGGCAGAAGGTCAGCTCTCTGAGCAGCAGAAGTATGGGAAGAAACAAAACCATCCCTTTGTCCAGCGCCATCCGCCCCAGGCGGCACACCAGGGAGCCGGTGAGCACAGCTGTGTAGCACAGGGGTTGCAAATACAAACGTAGCGTTTGGAGGCCATGGCCACCAGTACGGCTGAGAGCACCAACGAGGTACCGTGGATGAAGAACATCTGGAGCAAGCAGGCATCCTGGCTGATGTCCTGGATGCCAAACCAGAGGAGGCTGAGGACCCGGGGCATCATGGCCAGGGTGGAGACCTGGTCAGCTAGCAAAAGCATAGCCAGCAGGTGGTACATGGGCTTGTCCAGGGCAGACTCCATCGCCAGCAGGAACAGGATGGTGCTGTTGCCCAGGAGAATGGCGACAAACATGTAGGAGAAGGGCAGGGACAGCCACAGGTACAGGTCTTCCAGGCCAGGGATGCCCTTCAGGGTGAAGGTCACAGGGCTGGGCTGGTTGAACCTTGGCGTGGCCAGCTGTTCTGGGCAAAGTTGCCTTGAGAAGCTTTCTGGTCTCCTGTATGAGGACTGATGATGGAAATACTTCTCAGTACTTGGAAACTAGGCCTGTTCCCCCTTGCTCCTCCCTCCCCACTGCAGCTCAAGGTCACTTCCTCCAGGGAGCTCTCCCTGATTAACCCCTCCCACTCACTGATCCCTCAACAAAACCTGTGTCGCTTTTCTCCCCTTCAACTCATTCATTCATTCAATCATATTTATTGAGCACTTACTGTGTGCAGAGCACTGTACTAAGTGCTTGGGAGAATACAATACAACAACAAACATTCTCTGCCCACAGTAGGGCTCACAGTCTAGAGGAGAGGGAGAACCAGTATTAAATTACCATTTTTCAAATGAGGAAACTGAGGCACCGAGAAGTTAAGTGACCTTTCATTCATTCAATCGCTTTTATTGAGCATTTATTGTGTTCAGAACACAATACTAAGCACTTGGAAAGTACAACCTGCCAACACATGCTTCTCACCCCTCTCTTTGGGTATATCTGGATGACAGTCTGTGAGTCTGTCCTGTCTCTTCTCTCCTCCCTATCAGACTTGGAGAACTCCAGGATCCTGGAAACAAGGAGTGGATACCCAGCACAGACTCGATGATGACAATGATTCTACCCACTCTGTAAACCCCATGAGAAACATCATGGCCTAGTGCATAGAGCACGGCCCTAGGAGTCAGAAGGACCTTAGTTTTAATCCAGGTTCTGCCACATGGGAGATGTGTGATCTTGAGCAACTCGCTTCACTTCTCCGTGCCTGAGTTACCTCATCTGTAAAATGGGGCTTAAGTTTGGGAGCCTGATGTGGGACATGGACTGTGTCCAACCTGATTACCTTGTATCTACTCCAGCACTTCTCGCCTATGAATCGATGCCCTATTGTGGCAGGAAAGTTTACATACGTTGATGAAGCTTAAAGCTATGTGGTAGTATCTGTGATACATGTCAATTCACCTGTGCTGGGCAGCAGCAGCTTGTAAAAGAGTCAAAGGTGGATGAGCAAGTGATCAAAACGTTGAGATCAAATACAACAGAGACTCAAGTTTTCACTGTGCAGAAGAAGGCAATGGTAAACAACTTCCCTATCTTTACCTCAAAAACCTCCAATGGCTACCGATCAATCTGCGCATCAAGCAGAAACTCCTCACCCTGGGCTTCAAGGCTCTCCATCACCTCGCCCCCTCCTACCTCACCTCCCTTCTCTCCTTCTACTGCCCAGCCCGCACCCTCCGCTCCTCCACCACTAATCTCCTCACTGTACCTCGCTCTCGCCTGTCCCGCCATCGACCCCCGGCCCACGTCATCCCCCGGGCCTGGAATGCCCTCCCTCTGCCCATCCGCCAAGCTAGCTCTCTTCCTCCCTTCAAGGCCCTGCTGAGAGCTCACCTCCTCCAGGAGGCCTTCCCAGACTGAGCCCCTTCTTTCCTCTCCCCCTCGTCCCCCTCTCCATCCTCCCGTCTTACCTCCTTCCCTTCCCCACAGCACCTGTATATATGTATATATGGTTGTACATATTTATTACTCTATTTATCTATTTATTTATTTATTTTACTTGTACATTTCTATCCTACTTATTTTATTTTGTTGGTATGTTTGGTTCTGTTCTCTGTCTCCCCCTTTTAGACTGTGAGCCCACTGTTGGGTAGGGACTGTCTCTATGTGATGCCAATTTGTACTTCCCAAGCGCTTAGTACAGTGCTCTGCACATAGTAAGCGCTCAATAAATACGATTGATTGATTGATTGATTGATTTACCGAGGAAACTCTACAGGTATACATACCAGATGACCATATGATAGAAGACGGGTCATTTTGAAGAGGGTGTGTCCATGGAATCACTATGGGTCGGAAATTACTCGAAGGCATTGGTACAAGAACCCAACACTTACTGTAGTGCCTGGCACGTAGTAAGAGCTTAATGAATACTGTTTAAAAAATGCCCCATCAAGGTAGAGATAGTATCTTTTACTTATTTTGACTACTCTCCTCAGCCTCTAGTATAGTTCCCTGCACCCAGGAGGCTCCCAATCCACCCTGGAGATGGTGCTAGTGATAATCTATAGCAACATCTTCATCATTTTCATTCTACCAACTCTTTTTTATTATTATTAATGGTATTTGTTAAGCACTTACTATGTATCAAACACTGTTCTAAGAGCTGGGGTACGTGCAAGTGAATTAGGTTGGACACAATTCTTGTCCCTCTTGAGGCTCAGAGGCAAAGTAGGAGGGAGGACATCTATTTAATCCCCATTTTACTGTTGAGGAAACTGAGGCATAGAGAAGTTAAGTTACTTTCCCAAGGTCAAACAGCAAGCAATTGAGAGAGCTGGGATTCGATCCCATGTCCTCTGACTCACAGGCCTACTATCTTTCCACTAGGTCATGCCCCTTCCCTAATCCCTCTTGCATTGCTGTATTGTAATCTCCTGGGTGCCTAATATCAATCAATCAATCAATCAATCAATCAATCGTATTTATTGAGCGCTTACTATGTGCAGAGCACTGTAGTAAGCGCTTGGGAAGTACAAATTGGCAACATATAGAGACAGTCCCTACCCAACAGTGGGCTCACAGTCTAAAAGGGGGAGACAGAGAACAAAACCAAACATACTAACAAAATAAAATAAATAGAATAGATATGTACAAGTAAAATAAATAAATAAATAAATAGAGTAATAAATATGTACAAACATATATACATATATACAGGTGCTGTGGGGAAGGGAAGGAGGTAAGATGGGGGGGATGTAGAGGGGGACGAGGGGGAGAGGAAGGAAGGGGCTCAGTCTGGGAAGGCCTCCTGGAGGAGGTGAGCTCTCAGTAGGGCCTTGAAGGGAGGAAGAGAGCTAGCTTGGCGGATGGGCAGAGGGAGGGCATTCCAGGCCCGGGGGATGACATGGGCCGAGGGTCGATGGAGGGACAGGCGAGAACGAGGTACGGTGAGGAGATTAGCGGCGGAGGAGCGGAGGGTGCGGGCTGGGTTGTAGAAGAAGAGAAGGGAGGTGAGGTAGGAGGGGGCGAGGTGATGGAGAGCCTTGAAGCCCAGGGTGAGGAGTTTCTGCCTGATGCGCAGATTGATTGGTAGCCACCGGAGATTTTTGAGGAGGGGAGTAATATGCCCAGAGTGTTTCTGGACAAAGATAATCTGGGCAGCAGCGTGAAGTATGGATTGAAGTGGAGAGAGACACGAGGATGGGAGATCAGAGAGAAGGCTGATGCAGTAGTCCAGACGGGATAGGATGAGAGCTTGAATGAGCAGGGTAGCGGTATGGATGGAGAGGAAAGAGCGGATCTTGGCAATGTTGCACAGCTGAGACCGGCAGGTTTTGGTGACGGCTTGTATGTGAGGGGTGAATGAGAGGGCTAATATAGTATTATAGTGCTATATAGCTAATATAGTGCTCTGCACGTGTATACCATTGAGACTATTGCAACTTCCATCATCATCATCGTCCCCAACAATTGCATTCATCAGGCACCTCCTGGGTGCAAAGCCAGGGTGAGAAGCAGCATGGCCTAGTAACAAGAGCACGGGGTTGGGAGCCAGAGGTCAATCAATCAATCAATCAATCGTATTTATTGAGCACTTACTGTGTGCAGAGCACTGTACTAAGCACTTGGGAAGTCCAAGTTGGCAACATATAGAGACGGTCCCTACCCAACAGTGGGCTCACAGTCTAAAAGGGGGAGACAGAGAACAAAACCAAACATACTAACAAAATAAAATAAATAGAATAGATATGTACAAGTAAAATAGAGTAATAAATAGGTACAAACATATATACATATATCCAGGTGCTGTGGGGAAGGGAAGGAGGGAAGGCTGGGGGGGGATGGAGAGGGAGAGCAAGGAGGGGCTCAGTGTGGGAAGGCCTCAATCAATCAATCAATCAATCAATCAATCGTATTTATTGAGTGCTTACTGTGTGCAGAGCACCGTACTAAGCGCTTGGGAAGTCCAAGTTGGCAACACATAGAGATGGTCCCTACCCAACAGTGGGCTCACGGTCTAAAAGGGGGAAACAGAGAACAAAACCAAACATACTAACAAAATAAAATAAATAGAATAGATATGTACAAGTAAAATAGAGTAATAAATATGTACAAACATATATATATATCTATATATATATAGATATATATATATATAGATATATATATATCCAGGTGCTGTGGGGAAGGGAAGGAGGTAAGGCGGGGGGGATGGAGAGGGAGAGGAAGGAGGGGGCTGAGTGTGAGAAGGCCTCCTGGAGGAGGTGAGCTCTCAGTAGGGCCTTGAAGGGAGGAAGAGAGATAACTTGGTGGATGGGCGGAGGGAGGGCATTTCGGGCCGGGGGAGGACGTGGACCGGGGGTCGACGGCCTGACGGGCGAGAACGAGGCATGGTGAGGAGATTGAGGAAAAGGGTTGGGGGGTCATGGGTTCTAATGCCGACTCCTCGACTTGTCTGCAGTGTGACCTTGGGCAAGTCACTTAACTTCTCTGTTACTGTTATGTCATCTGTAAAATGGGGATTGAAACGGTGAGACCCATGTGGAACAACCTGATTACCTTGTGACTACTCCAGCTCTTAGGACAGTGCTTGGCACATAGTAAGTTCTTAACAAATACCATAATAATAATAATAATTATTAATAAGCCCTCCTCTAGGAATTTGAATAGCCACAGAAGAAATGAAAGGTGTGGACCCTGCTCTTAAGCACTTACAATCTAAGAGGGAGCACGAGAAGGCACAACTGACATAAATTCCTTACTTATGAGTGTGAGAATAGATGTAAATAAGAAATAACAAGACAATGAATCACCCTAAAAAGGTAAATACAGAAGAATGTCATGGCCGGGAAGATTTGATGAATGAGTTTGCAGTGCCTAGACCTGATTCCACTTATGCCCCTTAGTCTTACAGTCCCTTTCTGATGACAGTGTGCCAGCCTGGTCTGTCTGTGCTACCTGACTCCTAGCTTTCAACTGGCCGGCAGCAGTGTTTGAAGCTCTCGGACCTGTCCCCTTGGAACACCAGATATTCACCCCAAACTCAGACTCCCAGTGGCTTGTACCTTATATCTTTTTTAGTGTCTGTCTCCCCCTCTAAACTCTAATCTTCGAGTGGGCAGGGACTATGTCTACCGACCCTATTGTATTCAAATCTCCGAAGTGATTAGTACAATGCCTTGCACACAGTAAGCACTCCATAAGTAGGATTGATTGATAGAAGTACCTGAAGTTGTGCTGTGGCCCTGGAAGTGGAAACATCAATGAATTTGCAGTCCCCAGACCTATTTTCAGTTACGTCTCCTTGTCTCCAGATACATTATTGACGACTACATGTCAGCCTGGTCTGTCTGTGCCACCTGACTGCGAGCTTTCAGCTGGGCTGCAGCAAAGCCTGAAGCCATTGGACCTATTCCCTTTAAGCACTTGATATTCACCTCACCCTCAGACCCACAGCACTTACATACACATAATTTAATGTCTGTCTCCCCTTTAGCTTTTAAACTTCTTTATGGAGGGGACTATTTCCACCAAGTTGTCCAATATTCTCCCAAGTTCTTAGCACAGTGCTCTGTACACAATAAGCACTCAATAAGTATGATTGATGCATTAATCAATCAATCAATCAATCAATCGTCTGTATTGAGTGCTTACTGTGTTCAGAGCACTATACTGAGTGCTTGGGAAGTACAAGTTGGCAACATATAGAGATGGTCCCTACCCAACAGTGGGCTCACAGTCTAGAAGGGGGAGGCAGAGAACATAACAAAACATATTAACAAAATAAAATACATAGAATAGATATGTACAAGTAAAATAAATACATAAATAGAATAATGAATGCATACGAACATATATACATATATACATGATTTTATTAAAACAAAAGCACCACCCTGGTCATTGGGCTATGTCAAAACATCATCAATGAATGGTTCCAATGTTTCCCAGCCCCCGGGCTAAGAAGCTCTTCTTGACAGCTCACCTAAATCCTTCAGATTCTCTTTCAGTTTTCTTCCCATCTTTTCTGCCTTGGCAGGAGGCAGAGTACAGCTTGCCAATCTTCTTCAATAACCCCCTCTCCCTTCCCCTCCCTGCAATACCCTTCACTTACCCAACAGAAGGCAGTTTTCTGCAAATGATCAGGATGCCCCTGAAGGTAATCTTTTCCATTTCTCTGCTTCCAAGCTGGACAATCCCTTCTGTCACCCAGATGAGATGGCTATCTAGTTGTTTCTCTCTTCAGTAATCTCTGGGAATGGAGACTCCACCCCCTCCCTTGGTCACTTACACCAGTGTTCAAAACCTCTAAACATTAGGAAATTCCTTATTTCACCCATCTTAATTTTGTCTCGCTGAAGCTCAAGTCTAAGTCTGCTATTAACAAAGCAAATGATGGGTCAGTGTCCACCCTAGGAAAACCTTTCCTAAACTTGAAGAGGGCTATCCAGTTCCATCACACCTTCTCTGTCCTTTCCTCTTCCCAGTTAAATACTCTCAATTCCCTTTAGGAAACCCTACCCTTAATAATTAATACTAAATACAGTACTTGTTAAGTGCTTACTATGTATCTGCACTATAATACACGCTGGGGTAGATAGAAGATCATCAGATTAGACACAGTCCCTGTGTCACATGGTACACACAGTCTAAGTGGGAAGGAAGAGGATTAAATGCCCACTTGACAGATGAGTTAACTGAGGCACAGAGAAGTTAAATGACTGCTCGTTACACAACAAGCAAGTGGCAGAGCTGGGGTTAGAACCCAGGTCTTTCTGACACCCGGGACCATGCTATTTCCATTACGCCACACTGCTTTCCATCTATTTAATCACCCTGGGACCCCGATAAGGACACTTTGTTCTCTGAGTCCTTACCCAATCCTGGGAACCCTGGACCATGGGAAGCCATGGACATAGTCCAGCTTGGCCAGGGTGACTAGCCTGCCTCACTCACCTTGGTACTCTGCCTGGTCTTCACTCTCAGATGGCATGGGGCCTCTGTTACTGGCCCACCCCCGGCTACTCAGGAGAGCACTGGCCACTCAGGTCCCCCTGTCCACAGCTGCCCAGGCTGTGTTTGCAGCTCTCCAGGCTGGCAAGTAGAGCTGGAGACTTGATCAGGACCTGGTAGAGTGGAAGGCCTGTCCTGGGGGGAAAGAAACCATACCCAACAGTTGCTCTCGGGTAGAATGCTGGGGGGCAGGTTGGGAGGGCTGCATAGAGAGAATGGAATAGACTCCAAACCAACAGCGCCCCCTACTATCTCCACATTCAGTTATTTCCTACATTCCTGGTCATTATCTTCATCTTCTAACAACCCAGCGTCTACCCAAGGATAGCCAACCTTCCACAGAAGTCATACGAGTACAACATTGGACAGCCGCTTTGTTTGACCCAAGGATCTATCAATCAATCAATCCATTAATCCATTCATGGTATTTATTGAATGCTTACTTTGTACAGAGCACTGTACTAAGCGCTTTGGAAAGTGCAATGCGATAGAGTTGGTAGAGATGATCTGAGCCCACAAGAAACTTACAGATCACAAGGAGAGACAGGTGTTGAAATAAATTGCAGAGAGGGAAAATAATAGAGTGGAAAGCAATTTACATAAGTGCTGGGGGGTTGGGGTGAGTAGCAAGTGCTTAAGGGGAACAAAGCCAAATGCATAGTCAACACAGGGGGAAGAGAGGAAGGGAAAATGAGGACTTACTCTGTCTAGCCCAGAGGTTGGCACATTATAAGAATTAGTTCAGTCAGGGAGCAAATGGAGCAGAAAGGGCTGGCCTCTGGCCCCTTCCCTTCATTCTCCACTGGGCATATGTCCCAGGGCAGTGGCCCAGGTACTTTGTGACCATGTCCCGAATCTCCTTTGTCCTCACCCCAAAGATGATGGGATTGAACAGAGAAGGGACAAGGAGGTAGAGGTTGGCCAGGAGGACATGGCTGTGGACTGGGATTGAGTGGCCAAAGCGGTGGACGATTGCAGAGAATAGGGCAGGGCCATAGGTGATGACAGCGACTGAGAGTTGGGAGGAGCAGGTGCTGAGGGCACGGAGGCGGGCCCCATGGGAAGACAACCGCAACACGGCCCGCAGGATCAGAGCATAGGAGACCCCGATGAACAAACAGTCAAGGCCCACCACCAGGACGGCCACGAACAGGCCGTAGATACGGTTGGGCCCGGTGTGCCCACAGGCCATCTTGACCACGGCCATGTGGTCGCAGTAGGTGTGGGCGATGACTGTCCGGCAGAAGGTCAGCTGTCTAAGCAGCAGAGGGAAGGGAAGAATAAGCCCCACCCCTTTGGACAGTGCCACTAGCCCCAGACGGCACACCAAGGAGCCGCTGAGCACAGTTGTGTAGCGCAGGGGGTCACAAATGGCCACGTAGCGGTCGAAGGCCATGGCCACCAGCACGGTGGAGCGAACCACTGAGGAGCTGTGGATGAAAAACATCTGGAGCAAGCAGGCTTCCAGGCTGACATCCTGGACGCCGAACCAGAGGAGGCTGAGGACCTGGGGCATCATGGACAGGGTCGACACCAGGTCAGCCAGCAAGAGCATGGCCAGCAGGTGGTACATGGGCTTGTCCAGGGTAGACTCTGTCACTAGCAGGAACAGGATGGTGCCGTTACCCAGGAGAATGGCGATGAACATGAAGGAGAAGGGCAGAGACAGCCACAGGTACAGGTCCTCCAGGCCGGGAATGCCCTTCAGGATGAAGGTTACAGGTCTGGTCTGGTTGAACCTTGGCATGTCTGGCTGTTCTGGGCAAACGTGGTTTGGGAAGCTCTCTGGTCCCCTGTGAGAGGACTGTTGATGGAAATACTTCTCAGTACCTGGACACTGGAACTGTCCACCTTTGCTCCTCTTGCCTCTCTGCAGTTCAAGGTCACCTCCTCCAAGGAGCTCTCCCCAATTAGCCCACCCATTCCCTTATCACTCAACAAAACCTGTGAGGCTTTGATCCCCTTCAATTTGTGCTTACCATACATTCCTGTTCAGGTATCCTGGATTTGGAAGCTGGGGGTCAGTCTGTATGTCTGTCCTGTCTCCTTTCTCCTCCCCATCAGACTGGGAGAATCCCAGCATCTCAGAAAAGGATAATGGACACCCAGTACGGACTTGATGATAACAATGATGCTACTTAGTCTGTAAGAAACATGGTCTAATGGATAGACTACCCCTTCTAGGAGTCAGAATGGATAGAATACCCCCTCTAGGAGTCAGAGGGCCTGAGCCTCTGCCACTTGTTTGCTGTGTGACCATGGGTAAGCCACTTCACTTCTCTGTGCCTCATCAGTAAAATTCTGAGGACTGTGAGGCTCAATGTTGAACATGGACTTTGTCCAACCTGATTATCTTGCATCTATGCCAGCACTTAGTACAGTGCCCGGCACAGAGTAAGAGATTCACAAATGCCATTTTAAAAAAAAATCCTGAGGTTGGTATTGTATCTTTTATGTATTTTGACTACTCTCCTAAGCTTCCAGCATAGTTCCCTGCACTCAAGAAGTTCCCAGTCCACCCTGAAAGTGATGACAATGACAATCACCAGCAATACCTTCATCATCTTCATTCTACCAACTCTGTTGTTTTTTTAATATTAATGGTATTGTTGAGTCTTACTATGTGTCAAACACTGTTCTAAGAGCTGGAGTAGGTGCAAGTTCATTAGGTTGGAGACAGTTCCTGTCCTACTTGAGGCCCAGAGGCTAAGTAGGAGGGAGAACAGGCATTAAATTCCCCATTTAACTGTTAAGAAAACAGGCACAGAGAAGGTGAGTCAATTTCCCAAGGTCACAGAGCAAGCAATTGGGAGAGCCGGGATTAGAGCCCAGATTCTCTGACTCTTAGGCCTCTGATCTTTCCACTAAGACATGCCCCTTCCCCAGTCCCTCTTGTATTTTTGCATTGTACTCTCCCATGTGCTTAGTGTAGTGCTCTGCACGCATATACCAGTGATGATCATTACAACTTTCATCATCATCATCATCATCAATAGCACCTCCTTGGTCCAAAGCCCTCCTCAAAGAATTTGAGGGGCCACAGAAGAAATGAAAGGTGTGATCCCTGCCTTAAAACACTTACAATCTAATAGGGAGCACAAGAAGGCATAATAGACACAAATTCCTTAGTTATGAGTGAGAGAAGATGTAAAGAAGAACTATTAAGACAATGAATAAATCAATCACCCTAAACAGGTAAGTACATAAGAATGCCAAAGAGCATGAGGGGCTGCCATGGCTGTGAAAGTGGAGGTCTCAATCAGTTTGCAGTACCTAGGCTTGATTCCACTTATGCCCCTTAGTCTTACAGTCCATTTTTGATGGCAGTGTGCCAGCCTGGTCTGCCGGTGCCACCTGACATCTAGCTTTCAGATGGACTGCAGATATTTCTAAAGCCTTCAGACTTGCCCCCTTTCATAACAACAACAACAATAACAACAACAATAATAATAATAATAGCAGTATTTGTTAAGCACTTACTATGTGCCAGGCACTGAATTAAGCACTGAGGTAGATACCAGCAAATTAGGTTGAACATAGTCTCTGTCCCACATGGGGCTCAAAATCTCAATCCCCATTTTACAAATGAGGTAACTGAGGCTCAGAGAAGTGAGGTGATTTGCCTAAGCCCACAAGGCAGATAAGTGGAGGAGCTGTGATTAGAACCCATGACCGTCTGACTCCCAGGCTAGGGCTCTATCCACTAAGAGGACGGGCCTGGGAGTTAGAGGTCATGAATTAAAATCCTGGCTCTGCCACTTGTCTTCTCTGTGACATTGGGCAAGTCACTTCACTTCTCTGTGCCTCAGTTACCTCATCTGTAAAATGGGGATTAAGAATGTGAGCCTCATGCAGGGCAGGGACTGTATTCAACCTGATTACCTGGTATCTATCCCAGCACTTAGAATGGTTATTATTATGTCATGCTGCTTGAAGCACTTGGTATTCACCTCACCCTCAGACCAACAGCACTTATATATACGTAATTTATTTTAACAACTGTCTCCCCTTCTAGTTTTTAAACTTCTTGTGGGCAGGGAATATTTCCATCAACTAAGTTTCCCAGTAGTCTCCCAAGTTCTTAGCACAGTGCTCTGTACACAATAAGCACTCGATAAGTAGGATTGATGGATCAATTGATTTTAAAAGCACCACCCTGGTCATTGGGCTGAGATGTCAAACCATTTCCAATGACTAATTCCAATGTTTCCCACCCCCAGTGCCAAGAAGCTCTTCTTCACAACTCACCTAAATCCTTCAGTCTCACTTTAATTCCTTTCCCTTTCTTCTGCCTTGGCAGGAGGCAGAGAACACCTTGTCATTCTTCTTCCATAACCCCCTCTCCTTTCTCCTTCCTGAAATCCTCTTCACTTACTGAATGTAAGGCTGCTTTCTTCATATGACCAGGATTCCCTCAGAGGTCATCTTCTCCATTCCCCTGCATCCAAGATAGAAAGTCCCTCCCCTCACCCAGATGAGATGGCTATCTAGCTGTTCCTCTGTTCAGTAATCTGTTCAGTACAGAGAAGCAGTGTGGCTCAGTGGAAAGAGCCCAGGCTTTCTAGTCAGAGGTCATGGGTTCAAATTCCGACTCCACCACTTGTCAGCTGTGTGACTTTGGGCAAGTCACTTAACATCTCTGGGCCTCATCTGTAAAATGGGGATGAAGACTGTGAGCCCCACGGGGGACAACCTGATTACCTTGTATCTACCCCAGCACTTAGAACAGTGCTTGGCACATAGTAAGAACTTAACAAATACCAACATTATTATGATTATTATTATTAATCTCTGAGCATGGAGATTCTACACCCTCCCTTGGCCACTTACTCCAGTGTTTAAACCCTCTGAGCATTCAGGAAGCTCCTCTTTTCACCCATCCTTTATTTTTCCCACTGCAGCTATAGTCTGTTCATTCATTCATTCAATCATATTTATTAAGCGCTTACTCTGTGCAGAGAACTGTGCTAAGCACTTAGGAAGTACAAGTCAGCAACATATAGAGATGGTCCCTACCCAACAATGGGCTCACAGTTTAGAAGGGGGAGACAGACAACAAAACATGTAGACAGGTGTCAAAATCATCAGAACAAATAGAATTATAGCAATATTCATTCAATCATATTTACTGAGTGCTTACTCTGTGCAGAGCACTGTACTAAGTGCTTGGGAAGTACAATGCACATCATTAACAAAATAAATAGAATAGTAAACATGTACAAGTAAAACAAATAGAGTAAGAAATAAATACAAGTGCTGTGGGTTGGGGAAGGAGGTAGGGCAGATGGGGGGATAGGGAGGAGAAGAGGAAAAAGGGGGCTCAGTCTGGAAAGGTCTCCTGGAGGAGGTGAGCTCTCAGTAGGGCTTTGAAGGGAGGAAGAGAGCTAGATTGGCGGATGTGTGGAGGGAGGGCATTCCAGGCCAGGGGAAGGATGTGGACCGGGGTTCTATGGCGGGATAGGTGAGAACGAGGCACAGCAAGGAGGTTAGCGGCAGAGAAGCATAGGGTGCAGGCTGGGCTGTAGAAGGAGAGACAGGAGGTGAGGTAGGAGGGGGCTAGGTGATGGAGAGCCTTGAAGCCGAGAACAAGGAGTTTTTGCTTGATTCATAGGTTAACAGACAACCACTGGAGACTTTTGAGGAGGGGAGTGACATGCCCAGAGCTTTTCTGTACAAAGGCAGTATGGGCAGCAGAGTGAAGTATAGACTGAGGTGAGAGACAGGAGGATGGGACATCAGATAAGAGGCTGATTCAGTAATCAGTCTGTTAAGTCTGCTACAAACAGAGGTAAGGATGGGTCAGTGTCCACCCAAGGAAAATCTTTCCTAAACTTCAAGAGGGCTCTCCAGTTCCTCATCCCTTCCTCATCCTTTCCTTTTGTAAGCTAAAAACCTTCAGTTCTCTTTAGGAATCTTTTAATAATTACAAAGCTCACTGTGGGCAGGGAATACGTCTGTTATAGTCCTAGATTGTTACTCTTCCAAGCTCTGCACACAGTGAGCTCAATAAATAGGATTGATTGGTTGGTTGATAAATACATAAATAACTTTTTTAAGTGCTTACTGTGTACCTTCACTGTACTACACAGTGGGGTAGCTAGATCATCAGATTAGACAAAGTCCCTTTCTCACATTGCACTCAGACTCTAAATTGGAGTGGGGAGGATTTAATCCCCATTTTACAGATGAAATGAAAGAGACACAGAGAAGTTTAAGTGACTGACCAAGGTCAACACAACTTGCAAATGACAGAGGTGGGATTAGAACCCAGGTCTTTCTTATACCCAGATCCTTTCTCTTTCCACTATATCACACTTTTTTCCATCACTTTAATCAATCTGGGACCCCTATAAAGATCATCTGGTCTCTGAGTCCTTGACCAATCTTGGGTCCCCATTACTGTGGAAAGCTGCGGACCCCATCCAACTTTCCAATGGATGTGGTCAAGGGTCAGCATCCTGCCGCACTCACCTTGCCACTCTGCCCACTCCACACTCTCATCTGGTACAGAGCCTCTGCTGCTGGCCCACCTCCGGCTGCTCAGGAGAGTGTTGGCCACTCAGATTTCCCCATCTGCAGCTGCCTAGGCTGCGGTTGCAACTCTCCAGGCCGGCAAGTAGAGCTGGATGCTTTATCATGATCTTGAGAGGAACCCCGCCCATCTGTGGCTCTCAAGCAGATGGTGGAGGACAGGTAGGGAGGGCAGGATGGAAAGGATGGATCAGAGTCCAAATCAGCAGGAGCTCCCAGGGGGCAGAGGTGAGGTGGAACACAGATGCTCCGCAAAGTCCTAGGCAATTTCTATGTCTCCCTAGACCCCAGCATCTCCTTAGGAATAGCCAACCTCCCTCAGAAGTCACATGCTCCCTTTCACTGCCCTTCCATCTAGAACCTCCTCCTGCTCCAACCTTCCCCCTTCCCCAAATACTGCTGAAAATTTTACCTCTTCCAAGAGGCATTCCCCTATCCAGGGCATGTCATCTCATCAGATATCCTAAGTACTTTATACTTAGTACTTAGATTACAGTCATTTCTGCTACCACGTGATAGTCATATTCTCCAACAACCTCACCTTATGGACAGTTCTCAGTCCTTGACAAGTTCCGTGCTTCTGTACACAATCATTTTGTCCCTCACCAAATTTTTCTGTGTCAACTTGTGGATCAAGTATTTGTCCAGTTAGAGACATAACATTTCACCCAAAACGAGTAATGAAAATGCATGTTAGAGCAGACTAAGTGAATCTTCTGCCTCAATCTCATCTCTTTCACCATCAACCCCTTGCTCATGTCTTCTCGCCTGCCTGGAACTCCCACCCTGTAAACTCTCTCCCCCTACACATCCACCTGAACACCACGCCCCATTCTCAAAGCCCTACTAAAGACATAACCCCTCTGTTCTGACTATTTGGGTGTGTACCCCTTAAGCATCTTGATACCCCAGCCCCACAGCATAGACTACTATTTCCCCATCTGTGATTTATGTTAATGTCTGTTTCCCCCTTTAATAATCATTAATAATTATGTTATTAATTAAGTGCTTATGTTGTGTCAAGTATTGTAGTAGGTGTTGGGGTAAATACAAATTACTCAGATTAGACACAGTAGTCCCTGTCCCACATGGAGCTCACAGTCTAGAAGAGAGGGAGAATAGGTATTGGTTTCCCATTTTACAGATGAGGGTACTGAGGCACCAAGAAGTTAATTAACTTGCTCGAGGTCACACAGTAGGTAAGTGGCAGAGCAGAGATTAGAACCCAGGTCCTCTCACTCCCAGGCTCATCATGCTCTTTCCATTAGGAAACACTGTCTTTCACTCTTCAAACTGTAAGCTACATGTGGACAAGGATCATGTCTGCCAACTCTATTATGTACTCACCCCGTCACCTAGCACAGTGTCCTGCACACAGTAAGTACTCAATAAGTACCATTAATGGAATGACTGACATCTCCAAGAAGCCATTCCTAAGATCTCTTCCCCCCACATTTTCTCTCTCTACTCTCACCCATGCACTTAGTCCTACCCTTTAAACACTCCCACTCCTACTCTCACAGCACTTATGAACATATCCTAATATTTGGTTGCATCTCTTACCTGTAGTTTAGTCTAATACCTGTCTCCTCTATTAGTTAGAGGTCAGTGGGGTGAGGGAGGGGGGAGACAATGGGGCTAGGGGGTTCGAGGAGGGAGTTAAACATCAGGAACAACATTCAATTAATCAATCAATCAATCAATCATAATTATTGAGCACTCACTGTGTGCAAAGCACTGTACTAAGCGCTTGGGAAGTACAAGTTGGCAACATATAGAGACAGTCCCTACCCAACAGTGGGCTCACAGTCTAAAAGGGGGAGACAGAGAACAAAACCAAACATACCAACAAAATAAAATAAATAGAATAGATATGTACAAGTAAAATAAATAAATAAATAAATAGAGTAATAAATATGTACAAACATATACATATATACAGGTGCTGTGGGGAAGGGAAGGAGGTAAGATGCGGGGATGGAGAGGGGGACGAGGGGGAGAGGAAGGAAGGGGCTCAGTCTGGGAAGGCCTCCTGGAGGAGGTGAGCTCTCAGTCCAGGCCTGAGGCAGAATGTGGTCAAGGAGCCATTGGCAGTATAGATGAGAGGTCTCTGTGGGAGAGCGCTGATTGATTGATTTAAAGCCGATAGTAAGGACTTTCTGTTTGATGCCTAGATGAATGGGTTTTTGAGGAGTGGGGAGACATGGATTGAATGATTAAAAAAAAATCCAGGCAGCTGTGTGAAATATGGGCTGGATAGAGGAGCAATAGGATGCAGGGAGGTCAACAAGGAAGCTGATGAAGTAGTCAAGCTGGGAAATGATGAGTGTTTGGATCATTCATTCATTCATTCATTCAATTGTATTTATTGAGCGCTTACTGTTTGCAGAGCACTGTACTAAGCACTTGGGAAGTACAAGTTGGCAACATATAGAGACGGTCCCTACCCAACAGTGGGCTCACAGTCTATAAGGAGGATCAGGGTGGTAACAGTTGGGATGGATAGGAAAGGGCAGATTTCTGAGTTGCTGTGAAGGTAGAACTGACAAGATTTGGTGACAGATGGGATATGCATCCATCTGAGTGGAGATGAGTGGAGTATAATGGTTATGGGCTTGTAATAATAATAATAATAATAATAATGGTAATGGTTAAGTGCTTACTATGTGCCAAGCACTGTTCTAAGTGCTGAGCACTGTTTTAAGCACTGTGCACTGTTCTAAGCGCTGTGAGACAGAGAGGGTGTCTACATCATCATCATCATCAATCGTATTTATTGAGCGCTTACTGTGTGCAGAGCACTGTACGAAGCGCTTGGGAAGTACAAGTTGTAGGAGATACAAGTATCTCCTACAGTGATAGGAGAGTCAGTAGAAGAACAGGGTTTGGGTGGGAAGACAAAGAATTCTGTTTGGGATATGTTAAATTTGATTTGTCAGCTGGACATCCAAGTAGAGATGTCCTGGAGGCAGGAGGAAATGCAAGACTGCAGAGATGGAGGGAGATCAGGGTTGGTGATGTAGATTTCAGAATCATCATGGAGAAAGGGTAGATCTTGGCTCCACCTCTTGTCTGCTGGGTGACCTTGGGCAAGTCAGTTAACTTCTCTGTGCTTCAATTACCTCATCTGTAAAATGGCGATTATCAATCAATCAATCAATCAATCATATTTATTGAGTGCTTACTATGTGCAGAGTACTGTACTAAGCGCTTGGGAAGTACAAATTGACAAAACATAGAGACAGTCCCTACCCAACAGTGGGCTCACAGTCTAAAAGGGGGAGACAGAGAACAGAACCAAACATACCAACAAAATAAAATAAATAGGATAGAAATGTACAAGTAAAATAAATAAATAAATAAATAAATAGAGTAATAAATATGTACAACCATATATACATATATACAGGTGCTGTGGGGAAGGGAAGGAGGTAAGATGGGGGATGGAGAGGGGGACGAGGGGGAGAGGAAGGAAGGGGCTCAGTCTGGGAAGGCCTCCTGGAGGAGGTGAGCTCTCAGCAGGGCCTTGAAGGGAGGAAGAGATTATGTCTGTGAGGCCCATGTGGGAAAGGGACTGGGTCCAACCTGATTTGCTTGTACCCACCCCAGCGCTTAGTACAGTGCTTGGATTCTCTCCTCCTTAACTTCCATCTCCAACCGCTCACTCTTCACTGGTTCCTTCCCCTCTGCCTTCAAACATGCCCCTGTCTCTCCCATCCTAAAAAAACCCTCTCTTGACCCCACCTCACCTTCTAGTTATCGCCACATCTCCCTCCTACCATTCCTTTCCAAACTCCTTGAACGAGTCGTCTACACGTGCTGCCTCAAATTCCTCAACACCAACTCTCTCCTCGACCCCCTCCAGTCTGGCTTCTGTCCCCTACATTCCATGGAAACTGCCCTCTCAAATGTCACCAATGCCCTCCTGCTTGCCAAATCCAACAGCTCATACTCTATCCTAATCCTCCTCGACCTCTCAGCTGCCTTCAACACTGTGGACCACCCCCTTCTCCTCAATACGCTAACCAACCTTGGCTTCACAGACTCCGTCCTATCCTGGTTCTCCTCCTAACTCTCCAGTTGTTCATTCTCAGTCTCTTTTGCAGGCTCCTCCTCCTCCTCCCATCCCCTTACTGTGAAGGTTCCTCTAGGTTCAGTTCTTGGTCCCCTTCTGTTCTCTATCTACACTCACTCCCTTGGTGACCTCATTCACTCCCAAGGCTTCAACTATCATCTCTACGCTGATGACACCCAAATCTACATCTCTGCCCCTACTCTCTCCCCCTCCCTCCAGGCTCTCATCTCCTCCTCCCTCCAGGGCATCTCCGTCTGGATGTCTGCCCGCCACCTAAAACTCAACATGTCCAAGACTGAAGTCCTTGTCTTCCCTCCCAAACCCTGCCCTTTCCCTGACTTTCCCATCTCTGTTGACGGCACTACCATCCTTCCCATCTCACAAGCCTGCAAACTTGGTGTCATCCTCGACTCCACTCTCTCATTCACCCCTCACATCCAAGCCGAACCAAAATCTGCCAGTCTCAGCTCCGCAACATTGCCAAGATCCGCCTTTTCCTCTCCATCCAAACCGCTACCCTGCTCGTTCAAGCTCTCATCCTATCCCGTCTGGACTACTGCATCAGCCTTCTCTCTGATCTCCCATCCTCATGTCTCTCCCCACTTCAATCCATACTTCATGCTGCTGCCCGGATTGTCTTTGTCCAGAAATGCTCTGGGCATGTTACTCCCTTCCTCAAAAATCTCCAGTGGCTACCATTCAATCTGCACACCAGGCAGAAACTCCTCACCCTCGGCTTCAAGGTTCTCCATCACCACGCCCCCTCCTACCTCACCTCCCTTCTCTCCTTCTACAGCCCACCCTGCACCCTCTGCTCCTCTGCCATTAATCACCTCACCGTGCCTCATTCTCGCCTGTCCCACCATCGACCCCCGGCCCACATCATCCCCCTGGCCTGGAATGCCCTCCCTCTGCCCATCTGCCAAGCTAGCTCTCTTCCTCCCTTCAAGGCCCAACTGAGAGCTCACCTCCTCCAGGAGGCCTTCCCAGACTGAGCCCCTTCCTTCCTCTCCCCCTCGTCCCCCTCTCCAACCTCCCATCTTACCTCCTTCCCTTCCCAACAGCACCAGTATATATGTATATATGTTTGTATGTATTTATTACTCTATTTATTTATTTATTTTACTTGTAAATATCTATTCTATTTATTTTATTTTGTTAATATGTTTTGCTTTGTTCTCTGCCTCCCCCTTCTAGACTGTGAGCCCACTGTTGGGTAGGGACCATCTCTATATGTTGCCAACTTGTACTTCCTAGGCATTTAGTACAGTGCTCTGCACACAGTAAGTGCTCAATAAATACAATTGATTGATTGATTGATCTACCTGAGACAGGTGATTGCTGGCCTGTGGGGGTGGAGCATGAAGGGAGGTGTGGCTTTCTCTCCCTGTTCTACCCAGTAACAAGCCTGGACCAATCATTGACTGTTAAGTAGAGCCCCAGCTGTCAAACCTAAGGCAGATAAAAGGCGTTTATTTTGAATCTCATGGGGGCACATGCAAAGAAACAGCACAGAGGCATGCCGAAAGAGGGGACACCTGAAGGCAGCACGGGGGCACCAGAAGCAGAAGCATGCAGACAGAGGCATGCTGAAACGTAGAGAGAAGCAATCATTGGAGCAGCAGAAGCAGCAGGAGAGCAGTACTCGGAAGCAGCAGATGGCAGCAACACTTGGAAGCAGAAAGAAGAAGCATTTGCGGAATGGTCTCCTTTGACCACAGACTGGTATTGGATCCTTGGGTGGTGGAGTGATGAGCATATGTATGTGTCACTCTTGTGCATGCTGGCAAAGCTAAGTAAAAAACCTTTTGCAGTAACCTTGGTGATCAGAGGTGTGGTTTGAACTCTACTACATTCATTCATTCAATTGAATTTATTGAGCGCTTACTGTGTGCTAAGCACTTGGGAAGTACAAGTTGGTGACATATAGAGACGGTCCCTACCCAACAACGGGCTCACAGTCTAGAAGTGGGAGACAGACAACAAAACAAAACATGTGGACAGTGTCGTCAGAATAAATAGAATTAAAGCTAAATGCACATCATTAACAAAATAAATAGAATAGTAAATATGTACAAGTAGAATAGAATAATAAATCTGTACATACATATATCCAGGTGCTGTGGGAAGGGGAAGGAAGTAGGGTGGGGGGGATGAGGAGGATGCGAGGAAAAAGGGGGCTCAGTCTGGGAAGGCCTCCTGGAGGAGGTGAGCTCTCATTAGGGCTTTGATGGGAGGAAAAGAGCCAGCTTGGTGGATGTGTGGTGGTGACTACGTGTCACTGAGGCTCCCCCGGTCCAGGAAGGTCCTGGTTGATACAGGTTGGGGGAGCTCATGACACCCCAAGAGACCAGCTGGGTCTCTCAGGCTTTCTGGAAAAGTTCAAGAGGATGGCTAAGTGATGGAAGAAGATCTCTGGGGTTTTGAAGAGTTGAGGGGAGCCCCTAGGGAGGCCCAGTGGGTGGCCCAGTACAATCAAGAGGTTCTATAGGGACACAGGAAGGCAGAGCTAGAAAGGGCATGTTGATAGAGGCTCCAGTCACAGTGAGTCTCACATAGAGTCTAAACTCTGCATTCCACCATGCAATCCTGTGCTCCCCAAATTGTCTCTCCTTTCCTACTCCTTCCATCCCACAGTTATCACCGCCACTTCAATGGATGGGCTTTGTGAGTCTTTGCTAGGATTTCAGAGAGCTGGGGAAAGCTTGTTCCATTCTAGCAGAGAACTGTAGTAGGAGGGATGCAGGTTAGAGGGGCTGGAAAGATTTATTGACAGGAAAGTTGGGGAAGATTTTCAAACAAGAAGGAGGAGGGATGGAGAAAGACCTTGTAGCTCCTTTCTCTGTACATCTAGAAGGACAAGAGATCTTCAGCTGCCTGTGATGGGGTAAGGGTAATGATGATGATATTTGTTAAGCACTTACTATGTGCCAGGCACTGTACTAAATGCTGGGAGGGAGACAAGCAAATCGGGTTGGACACAGTCCCTGTGCCACGTGGGGACCATTTTACAGATAAGGGAACTGAGGTCCAGTGAAGTGAGGTGACTTGCCCAAGGTCACCCAGCAGACAAGTGGAGGAGCTGAGATTAGGACCCATGACCTTCTGACTCCCAGGCACTGGCTAGGCCCTGTCAGGAGACACGGGGATTGAAGAGTAGACCTTTGGAGGGAATTTACCATCTAGGGGAGTAATAATGATAATAATAATAGTATTTTTAATCACTTACTATGTGCCAAGAACTGTTCTAAGTATTGGGGTAGATACAACTTATCAGGTTGGTCAAATCCCTGATCCCACATGAGGCTCACAGTCTCAATCCCCATTTTACAGATGAGGCAACTGAGGCACATAGAAGTTAAGTGATTTGCCTAAAATCCATACAGAAGACAAGCGGCAGAGTTGGGATTAGAATCCATGACCTCTGACTCCCAAACCCGTGCTCTTGACACTAAGCCATGCTGCAGGAAGAGAAGAGGAGTCTCCTCTAAACTGTAAGCTTGCTGTAGGCAGAGAATATGTCTACCAACTCTGTTATATGATTATATTGTACTCTCCCAAGTGCTTAGTACACTGCTCTGTATGCAGTAAATGCTCAATAAATATAATTGATTGAGGGACTAGGGTTTAGGTCATTTGGATTAAACTATCATAAATCAAAGGTCTCTCCCCAAATTTATCTCCAGGAGAAAATTATCCACACTGGAGAAAGAGACTGCAATAGAGACCAGGCACATCTTGAGGTGGGTAGTCCGGGAGAAGATGTGTTCAACAAACGCCATTGGTTGATTGATTGATTGAAGAGATGAAGCTTTGATGAGGTGCCCAGAGTCTCACCCACGCCCACGGGTGCATCAGAAAGTGTTATCTTTGGGGTTTGAAGCCACTAGCTCAGCTTCTCTGAGACCCCCGGTTTGCCTCCTGAAAGCCCTTGGAAAGCAAATGAGGTTGGAAAGGAGGGAGGGAATGAGGAAAGGACTGTTTGGGGGCTTCCCAATCCAGCAGGCCCCTCTCTGTGACCCCATCCAGGTAAATGACTGGTTGGTCCCCCTTAAGGCTAGCCATCCTCACTTTGGCCTTCACTGACCTCGGCTGCTTTATAAACCTGCAGGGGGGTCTGCTCCTGCAGGGACAGGGCCACTGGTTGTCAGCCCGGGGCCATCATAGAACAAAAGCAGCATGGCCTAGTGGAAAGAGCACGGGCCTGGGAGTCAGAGGACTTAGGTTCTAACCCCGGCTCTGCCAGTTGCTATGCTGTGTGACTTGGTTAAGTCACTTAACTTGTCTGTGCCTCAGTTTCCTCATCTGTAAGTTGGGAATTAAATCCTATTCCCTCCTACTTATTCATCCATTCATTCAATCATATTTATTCATTCATTCAATTGTATTTTTTGAGCACATACTGTGTGCATAGCACTGTATTAAGTGCTTGGGAAGTACAAGTCGTCAACATATTGAGACAGTCCCTACCCAATAATGGGCTCACAATCTAGAAGAGGGAGACAGACAACAAAACAAAACATGTAGACAGGTGTCAAAATCATCAGAACAAATAGAATTATAGCTATAAATAGAATTCTTACTGTGTGGAGAGCACTGTACTAAGCTCTTGGAAAGTACAATTCAGCAACAAATAGAGACAATCCCTGCCCACAGTGGGCTCACAGTCTAGAATGGGGGGACAGACATCAAAACAAGTAAACAGGCATCAATAGCATCAAACAAGTAGAATTATATATATATATATACACAAGTGCTGGGGGGATAGAGCAAAAGGAGCAAGGCAGGACGATAGGGAGCGGAGGGGGAGCAGAGAAAAGGGGGGGCTTAGTCTGGGAAGGACTCCTGGAGGAGGTGAGCCTTCAGTAGGGCTTTGAAGGGGGGAAGCGTGATTGACAGATTTGAGGAGGGAGGGCATTCCAAGCCAGATGTAGGAAGTGGGCCAGGGGTCGATGCGGGACAGGCAAGAACGAGGCCCAGTGAGAAGGTTAGCACCAGAGGAATGGAGTGTGTGGGCTGGGATGCAGAAGGAGAGAAGGGAGGGGAGGTAGGAGGGGGTAAGGTGATGGAGAGCTTTGAAACCAATAATGAGGAGTTTTTGCTTGATACGGAGGTTGATAGGTAACCACTGGCATACCCAGAACGTTTCTATAGAAAGATAATCTGGGCAGCAGAGTGAAGTATAGACAGAAATGCGGAGAAACAGGAGCCCCAAGTGGGACAGAGTCTGCGTCCAATCTGATCAACTTGAAACTACTACAGAGCTGACAATTGGCATTGTTGGGATTTGAATGCATGACCTTTAACTTCCAGGCCCGTGCTCTTTCCATTGAGCCATGCTGCTTCTCAAGAATAAGTGTTAAAGAAATATGATTGGTTGGAATGTGAGGAGGGAGAATCTCTTATGTTTTTCCCTTGGAGAGAGAGAGGGAATCCGAGAAAATGAGGACTATACCAGCTGTCCTCCCCAAACCAGGCAGATTGTGATCTTCCTTCTTCCTTGTTCTTACCTCTTTCCAGGGAAAGAGACTGCTCAAACACCTTCAGTCACTCCATTTCTGAATGAACCCCCCAACCATTTAGAAAGTTTTCTAGGTAATCATTACCAACAGGATCTTCATGATCATCATTACTACCTCACCATCATCATTATCATCATCAACATCATTTTCAACCCCAACTTCTCATTACCTGCTTCTCTCCTGCCAAGGAGACTCAGTCACATAACCTAGGGCCTGTCTCAAAACAGCTCTTCATTCCAACGCTTTCCCCATTACATTATTAATCCCCAGAGCAAGTTTTAGCTGGAATTTCAGGTCCCTGCTTTTAAAGACATCATATGCTTTTTCCCTAATCACTAAATCCCCAATTCTAAGCCCTCCAGCTCCTTAGTCCAGTCTCTTCAAAAGACTTTATTAGAAGCCAAGTGTTCTAATAAAATGACATTATACATTTCTGTCTGCTTGCAATTTCTCCTCAGACAAAGGTTGTGTATTTCCCGTCTCCTGACATGTGAACATCACCTCTTAGTATTCTGCAGATCACCTGTAATGTCACATACATATCTTCAATATCACCTGTGATATCATGTGTCTTTGTCTTGTCTGATGCTCGCAAGTCGTTTCAGATCTATAGCGATGCCATTCATTCATTCATTCATTCATTCAATCATATTTATTAAGTGCTTACTGTGTGCAGCGCACTATACTAAATGCTTGGAAAGTACAGTTCAGCAACAGATAGAGACAGTATACCCAACAATGAGCTCATAGTCTAGAAAGGGGGAGACAGACAACAAAACAAAACAAGTAAATAGGCATTAATAGCAGCAATATAAATAAATTGAATTATAGATATATGCACATCATTAATGAAATACATAGAATAATAAATACGTACAAATATACACAAGTGCTGTGGGGTGGGGAAAGGGGTAGAGCAGAGGGAGGGAAATGGGGTGATGGGGAGGGGAGAAGGAGCAGAGGAAAAGGGGGGCTCAGTCTGGGAAGGCCTCCTGGAGGAGGTGAGCTTTCAGTAGGGCTTTGATGGGGGGAAGTGTGCTAGTTTGGTGGATGTAAGGAGGGAGGGCATACCGGGCCAGGGATAGGATGTGGGCCAGAGGTTGATGGCAGGACAGGTGAGAACGAGGCATAGTGAGGAGGTTAGCACCAGAGGAGCGGCGTGTGCAGGCTGGGCTGTAGAAGGAGAGAAGGGAGGTGAGGTAGGAGAGGGCAAGGTGATGGAGAGTTTTGAAGCCAGTATTAAGGATCTTTTGCTTCATATGAAAGTTCTAGACTGTGAGCCCGTTGTTGGGTAGGGACTATCTTTATATGTTGCCAACTTGTACTTCCCAAGTGCTTAGTACAGTGTTCAGCACACAGTAAGCGCTCAATAAATACGATTGAATGAATGAATGAATGAAAGTTGATAGGCAACCACTGGAGACTTTTGAGGAGGTGGGTGACATGCCCAGAGCATTTCTGTAGAAAGATAATCCAGGCAGCGGAATGAAATATAGATGGAAGTGGGGAGAGACAGGAGGTTGGAAGATCAGAAAGGATGCTGATGCAGTAATCCAGTCGGGATATGATGAGGTAGAGGTTTGGATGAAGAGGAAAGAGTGGATCTTGGTGATTTTGTGAAGGTGAGATCATCAGGTTTTGGTGACGGATTGGATGTGTGGGGTGATTGAAAGTGCGCCCACCTCCATCTGCAATCGTTCTGGTACTATAACCATAGAGTTTTCTTGGGAAAAACATGGAAGTGGTTTACCATTGCCTTCCTCCAAGCAGTAAACTTGAGTCTCTGCTCTCAACTCTCTCCCATGCTGCTGCTGCCTAGTACAGGTGAGTTTTGACTTGTAGGACTTCCACTCACTAGCCACAGCCCAAGATAGGAATGGAATGAGAATGGCTCTACTTGACTCTCCCTCCCATAGTCAAGGCTGGTAGAGTACTGGAAACTCTCCAGATGCAACCCTGTAAGGGGGATATCATGCATATCACCTGTGATATCACAATGATCATCTGAAATACCACAATGATCACCTGATATCACATACCACATCTGTGATACCACATACATCATCTGCAATATCACACACATTCTCTGCGATATCACAATGATCACCTGCAATATTAATCAATCAATCAATCAATCAATCAATCGTATTTATTGAGCGTTTACTATGTGCAGAGCACTGTACTAAGCGCTTGGGAAGTACAAATTGGCATCACATAGAGACAGTCCCTACCCAACAGTGGGCTCACAGTCTAAAAGGGGGAGACAGAGAACAGAACCAAACATACCAACAAAATAAAATAAGTAGGATAGAAATGTACAAGTAAAATAAATAAATAAATAAATAAATAGAGTAATAAATATGTACAACCATATATACATATATACAGGTGCTGTGGGGAAGGGAAGGAGGTAAGACGGGGGGATGGAGAGGGGGACGAGGAGGAGAGGAAAGAAGGGGCTCAGTCTGGGAAGGCCTCCTGGAGGAGGTGAGCTCTCAGCAGGGCCTTGAAGGGAGGAAGAGAGCTAGCTTGGCGGATGGGCAGAGGGAGGGTATTCCAGGCCCGGGGGATGATGTGGGCCGGGGGCCGATGGCGGGACAGGCGAGAGCGAGGTACAGTGAGGAGATTAGTGGTGGAGGAGCGGAGGGTGCGGGCTGGGCAGTAGAAGGAGAGAAGGGAGGTGAGGTAGGAGGGGGCGAGGTGATGGAGAGCCTTGAAGCCCAGGGTGAGGAGTTTCTGCTTGATGCACAGATTGATCGGTAGCCATTGGAGGTTTTTGAGGAGGGGAGTAATATGTCCAGAGCGTTTCTGGACAAAGATAATCCGGGCAGCAGCATGAAGTATGGATTGAAGTGGAGAGAGACACGAGGATGGGAGATCAGAGAGAAGGCTAGTGCAGTAGTCCAGACGGGATAGGATGAGAGCTTGAATTAGCAGGGTAGCGGTTTGGATGGAGAGGAAAGGGCGGATCTTGGCAATGTTGCGGAGCTGAGACCGGCAGGTTTTGGTGACGGCTTGGATGTGAGGGGTGAATGAGAGAGCGGAGTCGAGGATGACACCAAGGTTGCGGGCTTGTGAGACTGGAAGGATGGTAGTGCCGTCAACAGAGATGGGAAAGTTAGGGAGAGGACAAGGTTTGGGAGGGAAGACAAGGAGCTCAGTCTTCGACATGTTGAGCTTTAGGTGGCGGGCGAACATCCAGATGGAGATGTCCTGAAGGCAGGAGGAGATGCGAGCCTGGAGGGAGGGGGAGAGAGCAGGGGCAGAGAGGAGAGAGCAGGGGCAGAGGGAGAGAGCAGGGGCAGATTAAATACAACCCCTGTGTTATTACATTCATCATCTGCAGTATCACACATTTCCCCTGTGATATCACAGTAATGATCTGCAATGTCACCTAAAACACCTGTGTAATTACATCCATTACCTGAGATATCACATATGTACCCTGCAATATCACATCTTTCAGTCACCTATACGGATGCAATGTCAACACAGAAACATAATGCCCAGTCTCAGGGAACTCATTGGCACATGGTCTCGACAGAATTCAAAGTTCAGAGAGTCTGTTCCTTCTCCACCCCCCCACCCACCCCCACCTCAGTTCCCCTGCCCACCTCATAGACACCTGTCGGGTTCCCTGCAATGATCATTTGCCCAGCAGCCTACCCAGTAATCTCCAGAAAGGAGCCTGGATTCAGACAGTAGTGGCCTCTAACCACAAGCTCAGGGAACATTTTACAAGGATCTGACAGTTCACAACTGAGCAGCAGCTCACCACATCCCTGGCTCCTTCATGGAAACAACAGCTTCCATCGACCTGAGCACTGGTCGATAGCCAGTCAATAGCCCCACTGTGTGGCTCAGGGTCCAGGTGGTTGAGTGAGGCAGCTTAAGGGGGACAGTATCTGATGATTCTGCAAAGGGCCAATACCCATAGAAAGTTGCCACCAAGCTGCCAATTCTGCTCCATTACCAGTCAGGACAACTGCAGCAGGAGGGATTTCAGTGGGAGGGGGCTGCTTGACTGGGGCCATGTTAGCGAGGGAAGTTGTGTTAACTTGTACTTCCCAAGTGCTTAGTACAGTGCTCTGCACACAGTAAGTGCTCAATAAATATGATTGGTTGATTGATTGTGGAGTCTCCTTGTGGGGACCATGTTAGCGAGGGAAGTTGTGGATTCTCCTTGTGGAATCTTCTACAGGAAACTCCCATCTGGTTAGGCTGGTTGTTCTGCAAGTCATTGAAGGGAGGAGACGGATGAGACAACCGCAAGGAATCTCAGCCTGGCCCAGAGATCAGTGATGAGGGGGGTGAAATTCCCCAGGGAATGCACAGCTGTTATTCATCTGCCCGGTCTCCATTGCCCCTCATCTACCCCTTGCCAGGGCTAAGCACTTCTCTCTGAGTGCCCTGTGGGATGAGAGACCTTGCCAGAGCCCTGGAAGCATTGGTCTCAAAGGAGCTGCCTACATTATAAAGATCCTTCACACCAGCCCCTGCCCTGTGCCTGGCTGATACACACAATGTGAACCTGTTCCCAGTAGAACGTTCTCCAGTAAGTGCTTGGGGCTGAGGATGGGGATGGGACTTGGACAAAGGGGAACCGGTCCTCCACATGGCTGCTGGGTGGGCTTAGGGAACTTGAGGTAAGGCTTGAGGTGCAGTTTATTCATGCTCAGACTATTGTAGGTAATGTTTTGCATAGTGCCACATATGCCACCAAACAAGAGCCCAAAGAGATCCTGTGACATGGGGGGAATCACTAATTTTGGTCAGATCAATCAATCCGTAAAAACATAAATGCTATTTAGTGAGCATGAGCATTTACTATGTACAGAGCACATAGTGCAGAGTGCTTTGGAGAGTACAAGACAATAGAGTGAATAGACATAGTCTCCATCTTCAAGAAATGGCATAGTATAAGGTTCTGTGCATACGAGTTATAGGGCTGGGGGTGGGGTGAGTTAAAAAGTGTTTAAGAAGCACAGACCCAAGGGTATAGCTGATCCATGCTGAGAAAGGCAAATAGGGTAGGGAGATGAGAGGCAGTCAGAGAAGGATTCTGAAAGGAGATGTGATTGTAGTAGCACTTTAAAGACGGGGAGAGGGATGATCTGGTGGGTATGAAGAGGGAAGGAGTTCCAGGCCGAATGGAAGGTGTGAACAACAGGAGGAGATCCAGGTACAGTGCACAATTTGGTATTGGTAAAGTGAAGGGTGTGCTGGGTTGTGGTGAGATCTGAGAGAAGCTTAGGAGAAAGGGGAGAGCTGATTGAATGCCTTAAGTCCAACGGTGTGGAATCTGTGTTTGATGCAGAGTTGCATAGTTTACCATTGGAGGTTTACGAGTAGTGGAAAGATATGTGCAGAATTAGTTTTTATAAAAATGATACTGACAGTAAAGTGAAATATAGTGCAGAGTGGGGAGAGAATAGAGGCAGAGGGGTCAGCTATGAGGATGATGTAGTGGTCAAGGAATAGTGCTTAGATCATCATAGTAGCAGATTGGATGGAGAGGAAGAGATGGATTTTAGAGATACTGTGAAGGCAGAAGCAATTTGGTCATATCCTGAATATATGTGTTGAATGAGAGAGACGAGTTGAGGATGATGCCAAGGTTATGGCTTTGTGAGAGAGGGAGGATTGTGGTCTTGACTACACTGATGGGAAACGCTGACAAGGGGATGGTTGGGGCTGGAAGATGAGGAGTTTTGTTTTGGACATGTCAAGTTTTAGGTGTCTGAGGGACAACAAATACCATCATCATAATCATAAAACTAGAGATGTACTGAAGCCAGGAGGAAATGCAAGAATGTAGAGAAGGAGAGAGGTTTGGGCTGGAAAGAAAGATTGGGGAATCATCTCCATAAACATGAGAGTTGAAGCCATGAGAGTGAATTAGTTCTCCAAGGGGGTGGGTGAAAATGGAGAATAGACAGGGACCCAGAACTGACCTTTGAGGGATCCCTATGGTTAGGGAGGGGGAGGCAGAGCATGAACTGGTAAAAGAGAATGTTGGAGGGGTCAGGGAGATAGAAAGAATCATTCATTCATTCATTCACTCAATCGTATTTATTGAGTGCTTACTGTGTGCAGAGCACTGTAATAAGCATTTGGGAAGCACAAGTTGGCAACATATTGAGACGGTCCCTACCCAACAACTGGCTCACAGTCTAGAAGGGGGAGACAGACAACAAAACAAAACACTGGACAGGTGTCAAGTCATCAGAATAAATAGAAGTAAAGCTAGATGCACATCATTAACAAAATAAATAGAATAGTAAATATGTACAAGTAAAATAAATAGAGTAATAAATCTGTACAAACATATATACAGATGCTGTGGGGAGGGGAAGAAGGTAAGGTGGGGGGGATGGGGAGGGGGAGAGGAAAGAGGGGTCAGTCTGGGAAGGCCTCCTGGAGGAGGTGAGCTCTCAGTAGGGCTTTGAAGGGAGGAAGAGAGCTAGCTTGGCAGATGTGAGGAGGGAGGGCATTCCAGGCCAGGGGGAGACGTGGGCCAGGGGTCAACGTCAGGATAGGTGAGAATGAGGCACAGTGAGGAGGTTAGTGGCAGAGGAGTGGAGGGTGCAGGATGGGCTGTAGAAGGAAAGTGACAGATTGTATGTGAGGGGTGAACGAGAGAGCAGAGTCAAGGATGACACCAAGGTTGCAGGCTTGTGAGACAGGAAGGATGGTAGTGCCATCTACAGTGAAGGGAAAGTCAGGGAGAGGGCAGGGTTTGGGAGGGAAGATAAGGAGTTCAGTCTTGGACATATTAAGTTTTAGATGGCGGGCAGACATCCAGATGGAGATGTCCTGAAGGCAGGAGGAGACACGAGCCTGAAGGGAGGGAGAGAGAGCAGGGGCAGATATGTAGATTTGGGTGTCATCAGCATAGAGATGATAATTGAAGCCATGGGAGCAAATTAGGTCACCAAGGGAGTGAGTGTAGATTGAGAACAGAAGGGGACCAAGAACTGACCCTTGAGGAACCCCTACAGTAAGGGGATGGGAGGAGGAGGAGGAGCCCGGAAAGGAGACTGAGAATGAATGGCCGGAGAGATGAGGAGAACCAGGAGAGGACAGAGTCTGTGAAGCCAAGTTTGGATAGTGTGTTGAGGAGAAGGGGGTGGTCCACAGTGTCAAAGGCAGCTGAGAGGTCGAGGAGGATTAGGATAGAGTAGGAGTCATTGGATTTGGCTAGCAGGAGGTCATTGGTGACCTTTGAGAGGGCAGTTTCGGTGGAATGTAGGGGATGGAAGCCAGATTGGAGGGGGTCGAGGAGAGAGTTGGCATTGAGGAATTCGAGGCAGTGCTTGTAGATGACTCATTCAAGGAGTTTGGAAAGGAATGGTAGGAGCGAGATAGGGTGATAACTAGAAGGAGAGGTGGGGTCAAGAGAGGGTTTTTTTTAGGATGGGGGAGACATGGGCATGTTTGAAGGCAGAGGGGAAGGAACCAATGGAGAGTGAGTGGTTGAAGATGGAAGTTAAGGAGTGGAGGAGGGAAGGGGAGAGAGATTTCATAAGATGAGAGGGAATCGGGTCAGAAGCACAGGTGACCAGAGTAGCACTTGAGAGGAGGGAGGAGATCTCTTCTGAGGATACTGCTGGGAAGGATGGGAGAGTAGTGGAGAGGGTTGAGAGCAGGGGGGTTGGAGAAGGGGGAGAAGTGACTTTGGGGAGCTCAGACCTGATGGAGTTAATTTTACTAATGAAGTAGGAGGCCAGATCGTTGTGGGTGAGGGAAGGAGGAAGGAGAGGAACAGGGGGCCTGAGAAGGGAGTTAAATGTATGGAAGAGCTGACAGCGATGGAGGGCATGAGTGTCAATAAGGGAGGTGAAATAGTTTTGTCTGGCAGAGGAGAGGGCAGAGTTAAGGCAGGAAAGGATAAACTTGAAGTGAAAGAGGTTGGCATGGTGTTTAGCCTTTCGCCAGCAGCGTTCCGCAGCTCGAGCATAAGAGCGAAGGAGGCGAACAGTGGCAGTGATAAAGGGCTGTGGGTTAGTGGTACGAGAGCGGCAAAGGGAAAGGGGAGTGAGTGAGGCAAGCTGAGTAGAGAACGTAGAGTTGAGAATCGAGATAGTACACTTCAAGTGTGGCCAAGGTTAGATAGTGTTTCCGGTTGAAAGCAGCTGAGAGATTTAAAAGGATTAAGATGGGGTAGGGACCGCTGGATGTGACAAGAAGGAGGTCACTGGTGACTTTAGAGAAGGCTGTTTCTTTGGAGTAGAGGATGCAGAGGTCACATTACAGGGTATCATTTAGAGCACTGAAGGAATGAAAGTGGAGGCAGCAGGTCTGAGCAACTTGCTAGAGGAATTTGGAAAGGAATGGTTTGAGGGAGATGGGATAACTGCAAGATGCCATAGGGATGAAGGAGGGATTATTTCGGATAGGAGATGCATGAGCATTTTAAAAAAGAAGGAACCACTGGAGAATAAGCAAGGGGTTGGAGATAGCAGTCCTAGAAGGAATAAGGAGGTGACAAGTGTTTTAAAAAAGTGTGAGGGAATGGGGTTTGAGGCTCGGGTGAAGGGGGTAGATTTTATGAGGAAATGAGAGATCTCCTTTTTAGAAACTGCTGGGAAGGATGGGAGAGTCCCCTCTAGACTGAATGCTCATTAGGGGCAGGGAAAGTGTTATCTAATTCTGTTGTACTCTCCCAAGCGCTTAGCTCAATGCTCTGCACATAACAAAGGCTCAGTACATATCACTGATTGATTGAGAGTCGAGGAAGTTTGAGGTGGGGAGTGGGTCTGAAGAATACAATGCTGAAGAAGCAGCATGGTTCAGTGGAGAGAGCCCGGGCTTTGGAGTCAGAGGTCATGGGTTCAAATCCAGGCTCCGCCAATTGTCAGCTGTGTGACTTTGGGCAAGTCTCTTAATTTCTCTGTGCCTCAGTTACCTCATCTGTAAAATGGGGATTAAAACTGTGAACCCCCAGTGGTACACCCTGATCACCTTGTAACCTCCCCAGCGCTTAGAACAGTGCTTTGCACATAGTAAGCACTTAACAAATACTATTATTATTATTATTATTATTATTATTATTATTATTATTATCATTATTATTACAATGTGAGATTTGAAAGAGATCACATCTGGTTTTTTTAATTTTACCAATGAACTAGATGGTAAAGTCATTAGGGGCAGGAGATGTGGTTTATATGGGGAACAGGCAATTTAGGAAGGGAGTTAAAAGTCTGAAAAAGTTTGCATGAACAATGGGCATGGGAGTCAATATGAATGGAGCATTATTGTTACTGGGTAGAGGAGATGGAAGAAATTCATGAGACATCTTTAAAGTCTTGATAGATTTCCCAAGTCTTTCTCCAACCTAGGCCCTCCATCTTAGGGTTCCCTTCAATAATCTGAGCTTTTTGGCAGCTCTGACTTTCACTTGGCTGCAGTTCTCTGCTGTGGACAGGTAAAATGGGTTACTGCAAAGCTGTGGAGGGGAGCCCTGTCCTGTCTTGCCTCTGAAAGGGAGAATCAGAACAAGAGCTGAGGGAAGCCTAGTTCCCTTTTGAGGCTGTGGTCACTTCTTCCTGGAGTCAAACTCATGAAATCTGCAAAAGCTATCATGTATGAGCTGCACTGGACAGCACCCAGGTGGCACTGGGCATCAGTTCTGTGCATTGCGAATGTTTCATAGGGAACCTCCCTTTAGCTAATGAGGTCACTGTTACCCATATATCCATAGAAGCAGCAAACCAAAAAGAGTTTTACAATTCCATTCTCCAGGTTATGCTCAATGGACAGAGCAAGTGTCCAGCTATGAGCATCAGGTAAACCTTAGGATTGCGTTTGAGGGCCAAGAGCCTGCATTAGGGAAGGGAGTAAAGGGAATAATTTACAGAATCAGCAAATTGATAAGAATGCCAGAGGAGCAAGTGAGAGTGTAGAACATTGGAAACGGGTGTCAAATGTTTTTGAGTTTTCCAGTAACTGTCTGGAAACATTCCCAGGGTATCAGAAGCCTGGTAGTCTTGACTATTTATCCCATCAGCCACTGTCTTTCCAATGGCAGGGAAATCTAAGAGTCTAGCCCTGGGGTTGGCAAGGAAAACTGTGTTTCCTCTGTCCTTTATCAACTCTGATTGCATATAACTTGTTAAGCAGCAAATGTTAGGTGAGTTGGACCCTGTTCTTTGTTTCACATCTCTCTCTGGAAAGGCTGAAAGTTTTTGTCTGAACCAATGCAAACAGAGTTTTCCCAGTGCTTGCAACCCTGAGGGTGTGTCTCATTGGTTCTGCATGATTGACTGAGAGCCTGTCTCTGTCTGGTTAGCTCTGTCTGGTCAGCTCTGCCTGGTCAGCTCTTTCTGGTTATCTCTTTCTAGTCATCTATGTCCACTGTGTTCTGTCTGGTCATCTCTGTCTTCTCTGTCCAGTCAGCTCTGTCCTGTCAGCTCTGTCTGATCACCTCTGTCTGCTCAGTTCTGTCCCGTCATCTCTGTCTGCTTAGCTCTGTCTGGTCAGCTCTAAATAGTCAGCAGCTCTGTCCTTTTAGCTTTGTCTGTTCATCTTTATATGGTCTGCTCTGCCCAGTCATGTCTGTCTGATCACCTCCATCTAGTCCACTCTGTTTGGTCAACTCTATCTGGCCAACACTGCCTCTGTCCCAGGGGTCTCATTCCTTCAAGGTACCTGCACTTCCTGAAGGGCAGTCGTCAGGGAGTGGACTGAAGTGAGAGGGCTGAGGGTGGAAAATAAACTCTGGAATGACACACTGGATCTAGCCAGTCCAGGAGTCTGTCTCCCACCACAGACTCAGGTTTCTTGGAAGAAATATGCAATTATTTCTTTCCCAGTCCTCACGGTTACTGACAGACCACCCAACATCCCTAACATTTCTCATATGTACTTCAAACTTTCCTCTAATAACCTATCCATGGATCACTCACCCAAGTCTTTATACAATTTTCTGCAAATGGCTGAAACTGTCAACCTGCTCAACTTCCCATGGACATGAATTTCACCCTCTTTGTGAAGTATGTGCCTTCATTTGCTGTTAGATGGCACTCCCCACCAGTTCTGGGGTGAATCTGTCAGCCACTGCCCAGAGGCAGCAATATAATGACAGTAGCAATAAGAGGACTTTGCTGTGAATATAGTTTGGATGTACCGTAACAGAGATGGAAAAGCTGATTTTCCCTGGAACTCTCGCTGGTCATGTTGTGTTATATTATTCCAACACCTGGCTAAAGTACTGTGGGCAGGGAACATGTCTACCAACTCTGTTATATTGTATTCTCCCACATTCTTAGTGCAGGACTCTGCACTTAATAAATATGATTAGTTGATTGATTGATATAGGACTAAACAGTGTTTAAAATGGTCCAGATCTGTCTCCTGATGGCTAATGGCTTTACCTTTTCTTCTGTTGCCATACACAGAGCAGGATCCAGTTGTATGTTCTGAAGCTGAGATCAAGGAGACATTACATGGCCAACAACATCACAGGACAGCACCTTTCCTCCTTCTTCCTCACTGGCATTCCTGGGCTGGAAGAGTTTCATCACTGGCTCAGCATTCCTGTCTTCCTCCTGTACAGCCTGTCATTGCTGGGGAACTGCCTCATCATTCTCATCATCAGGCTGGAGTCGAGCCTCCACCAGCCCATGTACTTCTTCCTGTGCATGCTGGCATTCAATGACTTGGCTCTCTCCTCTTCCCCAGCTCCCAAGATGCTCAGCATCTTCTGGCTGGATGACCATGACATCGGCTTTGATGCCTGCTTGGTCCAGCTATACTTCATTCACACCTTCTCCATTACTGAGTCGGCCCTCCTAGTGGCCATGGCCTTTGACCGTTATGTGGCCATCTGCCAACCACTGCGCTACACCACCATCTTGACTAACAAGGTGGTGGTACTGATGGGCTTGGTGGCGTCTCTCCAGGCAGCCATCCTGGTGTTCCCATGTATTGTCCTTATCAAGCATCTGACCTTCTGCACCAAGAACATCATTCACCACACATACTGTGAGCACATGGCTGTGGTGAAGCTGGCCTGTTCCAATGCAATCATCAACCGTATCTATGGCATCAGTGTGGCTTTTTTGGTAGTGGTGCTAGACATGGGTCTCATCACTATGTCCTATGTCAAGATCCTCCAGGCCGTGTTCCGACTCTCCTCCAAAAAAGCCCAGACCAAAGCATTGGGAACTTGTGCCGCCCATGTCTGTGCCATCCTAATAACTTATGTGCCTGCCCTCTTCAGCTTCCTCACCCACCGCATTGGCAAAAAGGTGTCCCCATCCATCCACATCATCTTTGCCAGCATCTACCTCTTGGTTCCCCCTGCTGTGAACCCTCTGATCTATGGGGCCAAGACAAAGCTGATCCGGGACCGGCTGATTTTCACCTTTTTTTCTAACAAGGAGACAGTCTCCAAACAGTAGATCTCAGGCTTTGTTTTTCCAGGACACCTGGCATTGCTTGACTCCAAACACTGTAACTAAACATGCATGCATATCTTTACAAGGATAGATATTGGTAAGGCCTTCATGTTTATATTGAGCCTCACCTGTGCATTGCTACTTGTGAACTGTTTCTATGTTCCAATCAGGTTTTATTGATATCTCTGTGAAGGTTATATGTTCAGGGCTGCTGCCTCCCTGCTTCTGCTCAGGCTGAATCTAAAGAAGAAGGGGCAAATTCAGGATGCAGAAGGTGGGTACAGAAAAGCCACAAGCTCCATGACAACCAGGGACTGAAAGAGCTGGGTTTGCAAGAGAGGGTGAGGATATTTCCCTAATGAATTTGCACAAGTGAAAGGACAAGCTTCTGTCACTCTGGGAGGAAGTGATTTTGACCAGGCTGATGTGGAAGCTCTCTGCTAGGCCCTGGGACCAGCCTATTAAAAACAAAGTAGATGACCAAATGGTAGAGTGAAGGCCATTTGCACTCAGCCTCCAGACTGATCAATCAATCACTCACTCTAGGTAGCACTTATGCACATCAATCAATTAATTAATCAATGGTATTTATTGAGCACTTACTGTGTGCAGAACTGTACCTAGCATTTGGGTAAGTACAAGTACACAAGGAGCTGAGAGTCTAAGGGGCTGTAAGTGATCACCACTTGTCTCAAAAGGGAACAAAACCAATGAAAAGGAAAGAGTCCTGATGATGTCACTAGGGATAAACCAACCCCAGTTCAAGAGTTCAAACAATAGAAATAGGGCAGGTGAAGTTGTAAAAAAAACTCAGGAAGGGAAGCATCCATTAGGTCACCTGCCAAGGATGTCCACTTTGGAGGAACTGTGAGAAGGCATGTGGAAAGAGAAATATGCAGATGAAAACACAAAGACCCAGCAGAAGCTCAGGAATGGACACATAATTGGAAGGTTTATGAAGCAGTCTCTAGCTCATGTAGCCTTTTAGAATTAGATGGTGGTTTCCATTTGATGCTCTATTTGGTTTTCTGCTCTTTCATACTGAGTCAACCTGGATATCTGATGTAACTTTTTCAATAGCAATTTCGTTGTTATTGCTTGGATTACTTTTCCCTCATCTCTATTTAAATACATGTTTCCTTTCTTTTAAGTTACAAGTTCTGGGCACTGTGGTATTTTCACTCAGGTTTTGAGGTCAAATGACCAGTTTCTAATACCAATTTAGTGACAATTTGCAGCCAGAGTAGGGACTCTCTTGGGGCCCCACACTAGTGCACTTCGAGATTGGCCCTGGAGTTTGCTGCTTCCATCCTGTGACTCCTGGACTTGGAATGCCCTAAAGCCTCAGGAAGCATCTGGTCTTCAGGCAGTCCAGTCCCATTCCCTAAGGATAGCGAGCCTTTGAATTTGCAGGTTCCACCTACACAGCTCACTCCAGCACACCCTTTAGTTATAAGAAGATAACCACTATCCTTTTGAAGGTTTCAACAGCAGTAGCACCCATGCCATCCATGGCTCTGTGAAGCACCAGTGGAGAGCAGAATAGTTAGTTGGTATAAACAGCATTATAGACTAGATCTAGGAGTAACACCTACTACTTTTTCCTACATGGCTTAGTGGATAGAGCACAGGCCTGGGAGTCAGAAGGAACTGACTTCTAATCCTGGCTTCACCGCATGTCGGCTGTGTGACCTTGGGCAAGTCACATATCTTCTCTAGGCCTCAGTTACCTCATCTGTAATAGGGGAATTAAGAGTCTGAGTCTCATGTGGGACAGGGACTGTGTCCAACCTGATTAATTTGTATCTACCTCAGTACTTAGAACAGTACTTGGCACATGGTAAGGCTTCACCAGTATAATAATAATAATAATAATAATAATAATGGTAATAGTAATAATAATAATTATTATTATTATTAAAGCAAGGGTTGTTGGCTCCCCACCTCCTGCTAGAATTTCTTCAGGGGCACTTCTATGGACACACTATCATCAGGTCACTCAATCAATTGTACTTATTGAGCACTTATTTGTGCAGAGCACTTGGGAGAGTACAATATAACAGAGTTGGTAGACATGTTCCCTGCCCACAGTGAGCTTCTTTGTTGTCCTTCCCTGAAGGTCACCTGTTGATTTTCAGGCTCCAGTGCTAACTTCCATTTCCCAGGGCTATTCTCCTCCAGTGCCTGGAAGGGAGTCCCTCTCCTCCTGGAGATTTCTTACCATTTTTCCAGGCCTTTATTTCTTGTCTAGCCTCTGTGATAGGCTAAGCTCCAGCTGATATCACCAGGTAGAGGTTGACATCGATGAGAAAGAGCTTTCCTTCTGGAAGGATTTTTTTTTAATGGTATTTTTTAATGGCAGGTTAAGTGCCAGGCATTGTACTAAGCATTGTACTATGTGCCAGACACTGTACTAAGCATGGGGGTAGATATGAGATAATCAGGTTGGACACAATCCACATCCCACATGGGACTCACAGGCAATCCCAGTTTTACAGATGAGGTAACTGAGGCACAGATAAGTTATGGGATTTGCCTAGGATCAAGAAGCAGACAAGTGGCAGAGCTGGAATTAGAAGCCATGTCCTTTTGGATCCCACGCTCATGTGCTTTCCACTAGGCCTTCCTATGGAGTGAGCTGTTTCTCTATTCTAGAAGCTTCTGGTACCTTCCTTCTTATTTCTGTATGGATCCAGCCTGCTGGGCTGCCACAGCCACCTTCCTATATTAGAATTACCCATCTGTGGGGCTGATTAGGTTTCAGAAAACTGATTTACTGCCCACTGCAAAGAGTTTGTTAGCAGACCCCCACCTAATTCCAGAAGGAGGCTGGAAGTTAAGCATGGGATGATGGCACTAATTTACCTGAGTAATCTTGGGAAACATTTCTTTTTTAAAAAATAGTATTTGTTAAGTGCTTACTATGTGCCAGTCACTGTCCTAGGTTCTGGGTTAGATACAAGTTAATCAAGTTGGATGCAGTCCACATCCTACATAGGGCTCACTGTATTAATCCCCATTTTACAGATGAGGTGACCGAGGCACAGTGAAGTTAAATGACTTGCCCGAGGGGACACAGCAGACAAGTAGCAGAGGCAGGATTAGAACCCAGAGTCTTATGACACCCAGGCTCACACTCTATTCACTAGGCCACATTGACTTTAAAGTTCTCCATCACCTTGCCCTCTGTTACCTCACCTTACTTCTCTCCTTCTACAACCCAGCCCATATACTTTACTCCTCTGGTGCTAACCTTTTCACTGTGCCTCAATCTCACCTGTCTTGCTGCCAATCCTTGACCCACATCTAGCCTCTGGCCTGGAATGCCTTCCCTCCACAAATCTGCCAGACAATTACTCTCCCCATCAAACCCTCTCTTGACCCCACCTCACCTTCTAGTTATCGTCCCATATCCCTCCTACCATTCCTTTCCAAACTCCTTGAACGAGTTGTCTACACTCGCTGCCTAGAATTCCTCAACAACAACTCTCTCCTCGACCCCCTCCAGTCTGGCTTCCGTCCCCTTCATTCCACGGAAACTGCCCTCTCAAAGGTCACCAATGACCTCCTGCTTGCCAAATCCAACAGCTCATACTCTATTCTAATCCTCCTCGACCTCTCAGCTGCCTTCGACACTGTGGACCACCCCTTTCTCCTCAACACGCTATCCAACCTTGGCTTCACAGACTCCATCTTCTCCTGGTTCTCTTCCTATCTCTCTGGTAGTTCATTCTCAGTCTCTTTTGCAGGCTCCTCCTCCCCCTCCCATCCTCTTACTGTGGGGTTCCCCAAGGTTCAGTGCTTGGTCCCCTTCTGTTCTCAATCTACACTCACTCCCTTGGTGACCTCATTCGCTCCCACGGCTTCAACTATCATCTCTATGCTGATGACACCCAGATCTACATCTCTGCCCCTGCTCTCTCCCCCTCCCTCCAGGCTCGCATCTCCTCCTGCCTTCAGGACATCTCCATCTGGATGTCCGCCCGCCACCTAAAGCTCAACATGTCGAAGACTGAACTCCTTGTCTTCCCTCCCAAACCTTGTCCTCTCCCTGACTTTCCCATCTCTGTTGACGGCACTACCATCCTTCCCGTCTCGCAAGCCCGCAACCTTGGTGTCATCCTCGACTCCGCTCTCTCATTCACCCCTCACATCCAAGCCGTCACCAAAACCTGCCGGTCTCAGCTCCGCAACATTGCCAAGATCCGCCCTTTCCTCTCCATCCAAACTGCTACCCTGCTCATTCAAGCTCTCATCCTATCCCGTCTGGACTACTGCACCAGCCTTCTCTCTGATCTCCCATCCTCGTGTCTCTCTCCACTTCAGTCCATACTTCATGCTGCTGCCCAGATTATCTTTGTCCAGAAACGCTCTGGGCATATTACTCCCCTCCTCAAAACTCTCCAGTGGCTACCAATCAATCTGCGCATCAGGCAGAAACTCCTCACCCTGGGCTTCAAGGCTCTCCATCACCTCGCCCCCTCCTACCTCACCTCCCTTCTCTCCTTCTACTGCCGAGCCCGCAACCTCCACTCCTCCACCGCTAATCTCCTCACTGTGCCTCGTTCTCGCCTGTCCCGCCGTCGACCCCCGGCCCACGTCATCCCCCGGGCCTGGAATGCCCTCCCTCTGCCCCTCCGCCAAGCTAGCTCTCTTCCTCCCTTCAAGGCCCTGCTGAGAGCTCACCTCCTCCAGGAGGCCTTCCCAGACTGAGCCCCTTCCTTCCTCTCCCCCTCGTCCCCCTCTCCATCCCCCCATCTTACCTCCTTCCCTTCCCCACAGCACCTGTATATATGTATATATGGTTGTACATATTTATTACTCTATTTATTTATTTATTTATTTTACTTGTACATTTCTATCCTATTTATTTTATTTTGTTGGTATGTTTGGTTCTGTTCTCTGTCTCCCCCTTTTAGACTGTGAGCCCACTGTTGGGTAGGGACTGTCTCTATGTGTTGCCAATTTGTACTTCCCAAGCGCTTAGTACAGTGCTCTGCACATAGTAAGTGCTCAATAAATACGATTGATTGATTGATTGATTGATTGATTGATTGATTCAGAGACTTATTAAAGGCACATCTCATCCAAGAGGCCTTACCAGATTAAGCCAACTTTTCCTCATCTCCCACTCCCTTCTGCATTGCCCTGACTTGCTCCTTTGGCTCTTTTCCCTACACAGCCCCATAGCACTTATGTATACATCTGTCACTTTATTTATTTGTATTTATATCCGTTTGTTTGTACTGATGTCTCTCTCCACCCATCTAGACTGTGAGCTCGTTTTGAGGGCAGGGATTGTCACTGTTCATTGTTGTATTGTACTTTCCCAAGCACTTAGTACAGTGCACTGCACACAGTAAGAGCTTAATAAATATGATTGAATGAATAAATGAATGCTTCCTATAGCAGTGAGAAAAGCTGAGAATCTCAAGATCCTGATAAATTGATTATCTGAACTGGGGAAAATTTCTGACTGTTTCTAGAGGTAGAAACATGAAACAAGTGAACCCTTTGAGGAATTTAGCAAGAGGATTGCCAGTGTTCAGTCCACCATCATCCATCAATCAATCGTAGCAGAAGTTTTGGAATCCTCTTTTCTACCTAAGTTTCTCATCAATACCTAATTTTCTCATCTTCCCCATTTCTTGAACTGCAATCTTGGTTTTATCCTTAACTCCTCTCTTTCTTTTGACTCCTTTCCCCTTTCCACTCCCACCATTTAGTTGATTGACAATTCCTTTTGATTATTCCTCCCCTACTTTCCTAGAATCCACCAACTTTCCTAGAATCCACCCCTTACTTTCCACTTGTTTCAGGTCTCTATGAGCTTACAGTCTAGAGGGGGAGACAGACATTAATATAAATAAATTACTGAGCACCTGTTGTCTGCAAATTTGGGCTTTTATTTCTTTGACCACTGACATATTCCCCCAGATTCTCAAGGCACAAATCCTCCATGGCCTTTGATAGCTGCTGGGTTGTCAATTTGTTCCCACAGTCAATCAGTGGTGGCTGCCATTGGAGTTCATTTCATTGGGTGAGGCGGATGGGACCTGCCATCCTTTGTTTGCTGGCTCCAGGTGGGAGCCCAAGGGGCTGTGAGCATGTTGTTGGGTAGGGACCATCTCTATATGTTGCCAGCTTGTACTTCCCAAGTGCTTAGTACAGTGTCCTGCACAAAGTAAGTGCTCAATAAATATGACTGAATGAATGAATGTGGCTGGGTCACAGGGCTTGAATGCTGGGTGGAGGTGAGGCAACAGGGTTGGATCTCTGCCAGACTCCAGAGCACAGCAGATTGGAGCACAGGTCCTCACTACCATGGGGCTGACCGCTGGGGAGCAGGAGGGGACCACGGGGAAGGGTTGGGTCAAGCTCCACCTTCTGTTTAACTCCAGAATGTCTGGGGCAGGGGTGAATAAAAGTGGAAATTATGGCATTTCTTAAGTGCTGATTACATGCCAGACACTACTAAGCACTGGGGTGGATACAAGCAAATCGGGGTGGACACAGTCCCTGTCCCATGTAGGGCTCACAGACCCAATCCCCATTTTACAGATGAGGCAACTCAGGCACAGCAAAGTGTAATGACTTGCCCAAGGTCACACAGCAGACAAGTGGCAGAACTGGAATGAGAGCCCATGACCTTCTGACTCCCAAGCCTGTGCCCTAGCCACTATGCCATGCTGGTTCTCATGAAGTGGGACAAGTGGGTGAAAGAGAGCTGGAATCAGGGGTCTGATCTTTGATTAGAGAGGGGAGGGATATCAGCTCAGCATTAGAAGCAGCAGTAACCCAAACTTTCTGCATAACATGTGCCCCCCCCAGCCCCATCACTTCCACCCATGTTCCAGACTCGGCACCATCTCCCCATACACCACTATCTGCATCCTGAACCTTGCAGGAAACAAACCAACATCTGCCCTCTCACTCCCTTAGGTGATGACCCTCACCTGCATCCCAGGAAAGCTGAAACTCTCTGCTCCACCCCCTCACCCCCAGGATGCCACAGGCATCATCATCATCATCATCAATCGTATTTATTGAGCGCTTACTATGTGCAGAGCACTGTACTAAGCGCTTGGGAAGTACAAATTGGCAACACATAGAGACAGTCCCTACCCAACAGTGGGCTCACAGTCTAAAAGGGGGAGACAGAGAACAAAACCAAACATACCAACAAAATAAAATAAATAGGATAGATATGTACAAGTAAAATAAATAAATAAATAGAGTAATAAATATGTACAACCATATATACATATATACAGGTGCTGTGGGGAAGGGAAGGAGGTAAGATGGGGGGGTGGAGAGGGGGACGAGGGGGAATCCCTCCCAGGTGGAATCTATCTTTCTGGGTACAGGCTGGACCCAGAATTACCACTATCTTAAGACATGATTTGGCTATGGGCATGGTCTCTACCTCAAGTTTGGGGGCTGGCGGTTGGAGGTAGATGAGAAAAATGGGAAATGAGGAGAGGGAGAGGGACTGAGCCTGACTGAGCCCCCTTTTTCCTCTCCTCCTCCCCATCCTCCCAGCCCTACCTCCTTCCCCTCTGCACAGCACCTGTATATATGTTTGTACAGATGTATTACTCTATTTTACTAGTACAAATTTACTATTCTATTTATTTTGTTAATGATGTGCATTTAGCTTTAATTCTATTTGTTCTGACAACTTGACACCTGTCCACATGTTTTGTTTTGTTGTCTGTCTCCCCCTTTGAGACCGTGAGCCCGTTGTTGGGTTTGGACCGTCTCTATATTTTGCCGACTTGTACTTCCCAAGCACTTAGTACAGTGCTCTGCACACAGTAAATGCTCAATAAATACGATTGAATGAATGAATGAGTGAATGAATGAATGAAAGAAAAGAGAAAACACGGAGGGTAAGAGAGGTATAGCATAGGCATGACAGAAGGGGTAACAAACTGCTTGCCTATTGTGAGCAGCTCAAGGCCTAAAAGAAATGAAACCAGCCCAGTGGAAATCAGTCAGGAATGGTAGTGAAAGAAGTCCAAGAATCTGCCCAGCTGCCTGCTGTGGGGCGGGATCTCTGGAGAGTGGAAGAAAAGTCTGAGGAGACAGTAGACTGAGGGATGATCTGGGAGTCACATTGCAGCCTCCTGCAGCTGTTCCAGCCTCACAGTTCAGGGGTGGGAAAATGGGGAGGAATGGGCAAGGGTTTGGGGAGGAGGACTTAGGGGGCTGCAAGGCTTGGAGAGGATGTCAGGGTGCTCAACTCAGGCAGATAACCTGCCACAGTGTGACCTGGGAGGCAGCCACAGGAGGAAGAATGGGAGGGGGAAGTCCTGGTTGTCCTTCTAATGCCACATCTCTTTTTCAACCTAGCTATGTTTAATCAATTTTATTTTCTGTCTCCCCCCATAGACTGTAAGCTCCTTGTGGACAGGGAATATGTCTACCAATTCTGTTGTACTCACCTGAGCTCTTACTTCAGTGTTCTGCACACAGTAGTGCTTAATCATTGCCACTGATTGATTAATTGTGATGTGCATAACTGCAACCTGAAGTGAATAATGATTGATTGGTCTGGAGGCTGTGAGGATACAAATGGCCTTCCCTCTGACATTTGGTCAACTATTTTGTTTTTAACGGGCTGGTCCCAGGGCCTTGCAGAAAGGATCCACATCACCCTGGTCAAAATCACTTCCTCCCACATGGATGGAAGCTTGTCTATTCAATAGTGCAAATTCATCAGGGAAATATCCTTACGCTCTCTTGCAAACCCAGCTCCCACAGCCCCTGGTTTCCATGGAGTTTCTGCCTTTCCTGCCCCACACTCTTCACCCTGAATTTGTCCCTTCTTCATTAGATTCAGCCCTGAACAGTGCCAGAGAGGCAGCAGCCCTAAACATACTATGCCCACAAAGATGTCAGTAAAACCTGAATGGAGCAGTTCACAAGTAGTAATGCACAGGTGTGGGTCAATATAAATATGAAGACCTTACCAAGATCTAACCTTGTAAAAGTATGCATGCATGTTTAGTTATAGTGTTTGGAGTCAAGCAATGCTAGGTGCCCTGGAAAACAAAGCCTGAGATCTACTGTTTGGAGAATGTCTCCTTGTTAGAAAAAAAGATGAAAATCACCCGATCCCGGATCAGCTTTGTCTTGGCCCCATAGACCAGAGGGTTCACAGCAGGGGGTACCAGGAGGTAGATGCTGGCAAAGATGATGTGGATGGATGGGGACACCTTTTTGCCAATGCGGTGGGTGAGGAAGCTGAAGAGGGCAGGCACATAAGTTGTTAGGATGGCACAGACATGGGCGGCACACGTTCCCAAAGCTTTGGACCGGGCTTTGTTGGAGGAGAGCCGGAAAACAGCCTGAAGGATCCTGACATAGGACACAGTGATGAGACCCACATCTAGTGCCACTACAAAAAGAGCAATACTGATGCCATAGATATGGTTGATGATTGTATTGGAGCAGGCCAGCTTCACCACAGCCATGTGCTCGCAGTATGTGTGGTGGATGACATTGTGGGTGCAGAAGGTCAAACCCTTGATAAGAACAACACATGGTAACATCATGATGGCTGCCCGGACAGATGCCACCAACCCCATCAGTACCACCATCTTGTTAGTCAAGATGGTGGTGTAGCGCAGTGGTTGGCAGATGGCCACATAACGGTCATAGGCCATGGCCACCAGAAGGGCTGACTCAATGATGGAGAAGGTGTGAATGAAGTACAGCTGGACCAAGCAGGCATCAAAACCAATGTCATGGTCATCCAGCCAGAAGATGCTGAGCATCTTGGGAGCTGGGGAAGAGGAGAGAGCCAAGTCATTGAATGCCAGCATGCACAGGAAGAAGTACATGGGCTGGTGGAGGCTCGACTCCAGCCTGATGATGAGAATGATGAGGCAGTTCCCCAGCAATGACAGGCTGTACAGGAGGAAGACAGGAATGCTGAGCCAGTGATGAAACTCTTCCAGCCCAGGAATGCCAATGAGGAAGAAGGAGGAAAGGGGCTGTCCTGTGGTGTTGTCAGCCATAGTGATGTGTCCTGGACTTAAGCTTCAGAACATATTACCAGATCCTGGCCTATGTATGACAATAGAAGAAAAAGTAAAGCCATTAGCCATCAGGATATGGACTGATGGACTGATGGCTGGACCATTATAATCACTGTTTACCATTGTAATCACTGTTTAACCCTACACCAATCAGTCAGTCAATCAATCATATTCATTGATCGCTTACTGTGTGCAGAGTACTGTACTAAGAGCTTGGGAGAATACAGTATAACAGAGTTGGTAGATACCTTCCCTGCCCACAAGGACTTAGACTAAGGGCAGGAATAATGAAACATAATGTGACCAGTTGGATTTCCAGAGAAAATTGACTTTTCTATTTCCGATCCATTTACCCAAGAACTTCCCAGCATTGTGCAACTCAATTAAAATCTCCCCAAGCTACATTAACAGAACACTGTCTTAGTATAGAAAATGACTATGTTAGGGAAACATTTCTCCAAACTAAGTTTAGTGTCCTTACAGGTTAAAATGATGGGTTATGAAAAGTGGAGAAGCTAACAAATTCACCAGGTACTCTTCGATCTGTGTTCATCCTATGCTGTTGAGATGTTTGCCATAGAAGAATGGGAAGACTTGGTCTAGCCCATTCTCTTCATCCATGCAGTAGAGCTGATGTGGGAGCAGCACCCAAAGGTTGGTAGTAAACAATTCAAAATCAATCCGGATTAAAATTAGGCTCATGGAGAGGTGAATTACCAGGGCCAGGCCACATTTCCCACAGTCCGGGACATTATCAATCACCCAAAGTCCTTGTCCCAAAGAGGTCATGCTTGGAGAACTGGTAGAAAGCCTGTGAACGCCCTTCTCTGCTTTGCCCAATCATCTTCCCCATTGGCTTTCCTATACATCCAAACTATGTACACAGCAGAAACCTTTTATTGCTATTGCCACTGTACTACTGCTTCTGGGCCGTGGACAGCAGATTCCCCCAGGACCTGGTGAGGAGCTCCATCAAAAAACAAAGAAATGTACTTCACCCTGGGGGTGGAATTCATAATCATGGTTAGTTGAACAGCTGGAAAATTCCAACCACCTGCAGAAAAGCTGGATACAGCCATGGAGGAAATGCAGCATGGCTTAGTGGAAAGAGCACAGGCTTGGGAGTCAGAGGTTGTGGGTTCTAATCCCTGCTCCACCACTTGTCAGTTGTGTGACTTTGAGCAAGCTGCTTAACTTCTCTGTGCCTCAGTTACCTCATATGTATAATGGGAATTAAGACTGTGAGCCCCATGTGGGACAACCTGATTACCTTGTATCTACCACAGTGCTTAGAACAGTGTGTGGCACAAATACCATAATTATTATTATTATGAGTGACCCTAGGTTATTAGAGGGAAGGTTTGAAGAATATAAGGGAAATGTTAGGGGTGTTGGGTGGTCTGTCAATAACATGAGGATAAGGGAGAGAAGTCATTGCACAGATCCACCAAGTGTCTTGGGTTCATGACGGGAGGTATTCTCCTGGATTGGCTGGGTATAGAGTGTCATTCCAGAGTCTCTTTTCCACCCTCAACCCTCTATTCTCGGCCCCCTACTCCCACCTCCCCCCCACGCCCCCGGCCCACCACCTTTCAGGGAATCCAGATAGTCTGAAGAATGGAGAGCCCTGGGACAGAGCTGACCAGGCAAGGTCGACCTGACAGCACTAACCAGACAGAGCAGTTCAGGCAGAGATAACTGGACAGAGCAGACCAGACAGAGCGGACCAGACAAAGCTGATCAGATAGAGATGATTGGACAGACCAGATAGAACGGACTAGAAAGAACAGACTGGACAGAACTGACCAGATAGAGATTACTGGACAGACCAGACAGAGCTGACCAGACAGAGCTCATATCATGGAACTGACTAGAGAGAGCAGACCCAGGTAGAGATGGCAGACGAAAATGACCAGTCAGAACAGACCAAATAGAGCTGACAATATAGAGCTGACCATACAGAACAGACCAGACCAAACCACACAGAGATGACCAGACAGGGAAGACTGGGCAGAGCAGACTAGACAGAGATGACCAGACAGCTGACAGGGCAGAGCCGGTCAAATAGAGCTGACAGGATAGAGATGACCATACAGAGCAGACCAGACAGAGATGACTAGACAGGGCAGATTGGACAGAGCAGACCAGATTGAGATGACCGGACAGCTGACAGGACAGAAAAGACCAGACAGAACACTCCAGATAGAGATGACTGGACATACAAGACAGAGATGACCAAACAAAGCACACAGTACAGAACTGACCAGACAAAGCAGACCAAAAGCATTACCAAAGATGACCATAAAGAGATGACTAGACAGAAATGACCAGACCCAACAAACCAGACTGAGCAAACCACACAGAGAAGACCAGGCAGAGCAGACGGGACAGGGATGACCAGACAAAGATGACTAGACAAAGCTGACCAAACAGAGCTGACAGGATAAAGCTGACCACACAGAGATGACCAGACAAAGAAAACTAGGGGCAACATGACAGAGCTGACCTGATAAAGATTACCAGACAGAGACTATCAGACAGAGCTGACAGGACAGAGCTGACCAGGTAGAGTTGTCCAGACCGAGCTGACCAGGCAGAATCAGGCTTTTAGTCAATCATGCAGACTCACTGAGACATGCCCACTGGATTGCCAACTCTGGTGGGAAAAAATATCTGTCTGCATCAGTACATACTGAAACTTTTAGCCTTTCCAGTGAGTTGTGTGAAATAAAGTTGTCAGGCCAAACCCACCGGAAACTTGCTGCTTAGCAAGTTATATGCAATCAGAGTTGATAAAGAACGCATGAAATACAGTTTTCCTTGCCAACCGCAGGGCTAAGCTCTTAGATTTCCCTGACACTAGAAAGACTGTGGCTGATGAAATAAAGTCAAGACTACTAGATTTATGGTACCTTGGGAAAGATTCTGGACTGTCATTGGAAAACACAAATACATTTGACACTTGGTTCCAACATTCTGCCTCACATACTCTTCTGGCATACTGATCAGGTTGTGCTTTTCCTTTGCTGATTCTGTAAGTCATTCAATTTAATCCATTCCCTCATACATGCTCTTGGCCCTCAAACCCAGCCCTGAGGTTCTCCTATTGCATTGATCATCACCTGGAAAATGCAATTGGGTTCGCAGCTACCATGGATTTATTGGTAACAGTGACCGCATAAGCTACAAGGAAGTTCCCCATGAAACACTCATAATAAACAGAACTGATGCCCAGTGTCACATGGGTGTTGGCAAGGACAGTTTTTATATGGTACTGTCTGCAGCAGAGAACCTTAGCTGAGCATACTGAGATTTTTGAGGACAGCCCCAGGATGAAGTTCCTGGGTTGGAGAAAGATTTGGGAAGCCTATTCAGACTCTAAAGACTCTACCGCCTCTACCCAGTGACAATCCTACTCTACTCTTATTGACTCTCATGCCCACTGCCCACACCAGGTTTTTCAGACTTTTAAGTCACCCCTTAAATTCCTTGGTACCCCCATGTACCCCATCTATTGCCCCTAATGGCCTTACCATCTGTTTTGTTGATAATAATGATAATGGCATTATTAAGCACTTACTATGTGCAAAGCACAGTTCTAAGCACTGGAGAGGTTACGAGGTGATCAAGCTGTCCCGGGGGGGCTCACAGTCTTAATCCCCCATTTTCCAGATGAGGTAACTGAGGCTCAGAGAAGCAAAGTGACTTGTCGAAAGTCACACAGCTGACAATTGGAGAAGCCAGGATTTGAACCCATGACCTCTGACTCCAAAGCCTGGGATCTTTCCACTGAGCCATGCTGTTCATAAAATTGAACACAAGAGGTGTGCTCTCTCTCAAATCTCACCTGATGTTCTCCAGACCCACCCACCACCTCATCCCTCCTTGACTCTCAGTCAATCAATAGTATTTATTTAGGCCTCACTATGTGCAGAGTACTATACAAAGTAGTTGGCGGAGTACAGTACAGCAGAATTAGCAGACACTTTCCCTGCCAATAACTAGCTTTCAGTCTAAAAGGAACTCTCCCATCCCTCCCACCAGGATTTAAAGAGGAACTCTCCTGTCTCCCACTACAACACAGCATGCACACTTCACTTTACCAAAACCAAACTATGCACTGTACCTGGATCTCCTCTGTCTCACCACTGTCCTGTAGTTCACATCCTTCCCTCTTCATATCTGTTAGACCACCACTCTTCCCATCTTCAAAGCCCTACTAAATCACATCTCCTCTCAGAAGCCGTCCCTCACTGAACTCTCACCCTTCTCATCCTACCTCATGGAACATCTCTGCATATGTGTCTGTGGCCCCTACTGACTTCATTACTCACCCCACCCAGAGGCCCACAGCTCATATGCACATATTCTTATACATGCAATTTTTTTGGCAGTAGGGATTGTGTCTACCCAATCTATTGTACTGTATTCTCCAAGCACTCAGTATACAGCTAACACTCAATGAATAACATTGATTGATTGATTGATCTGTCCAGAATCAGTGTTCCTCCCATGTCACAGGAGCCCTCTTTTCCAGTGATACCAGTAGCACTCTGCAAGTGGTTGCTTACAACATTCTGGGCATGAACAGACTCACCTCAGCGTTTGAGCACGCGGGTTCCCTAGGCCCGCCCAGTAGCTGTGTTGAAGACCGGTTCCCTGTATGCCAAGCCCAAGACCCATCCCCATCCCCAGGCACCTACTGGAGAACCCTCTACTGGAAGCAGGTTCCCATGGTGTGTGGTGTGTGCCAGCCAGGCACAGGGCAGGGAGCTCTCTGCCCCGGGACTGGGATGAAGGATCTTTATAATGTGGGCAGCACCTCTGAGACCACTGATTCCTGGGCCCTGGCCAGGTCTCTCATCCCACTAAGCACTCAGAGAGAGTGCATAGACCCCAGGAGGGATGGACAGGGGGCAGTGGAGACCGGGTTGATTCACAGCTATGTGCCCCAGGGGAATCCCCCCATCATCACTGGTCTCTGGTCCAGACTAGCACTTCCCAAAGTCGCCTCATCCATCTTCTCCCTTCAGCCTCTTGCAGCACACCCAGCCTAGCCAGATGGGAGCTTCCTATACAAGGAAACTCCTCAAATTCCCTTGTTAACACGGTCATCATCATCATCATCATCAATCGTATTTATTGAGCGCTTACTGTGTGCAGAGCACTGTACTAAGCGCTTGGGAAGTACAAGTTGGCAACATATAGAGACAGTCCCTACCCAACAGTGGGCTCACAGTCTAAAAGGGGGAGACAGAGAACAAAACCAAACATACTAACAAAGTAAAATAGAATAGATATGTACAAGCAAAATAAATAAATAAATAAATAAATAGAGTAACAAATATGTACAAACATATATACATATACACAGGTGCTGTAGGGAAGGTCCCAGTCCAACATCCCTCTCCCACTGAAATTCCTCCAGATGCAGTTTGCTCCTGTCTTGTCCTGAACAGGAACGGATCAGACTTGCCCAAGGTCACATGGCACACCAGTGGCAGAGCTGGGACCCTTAGACCCCAGCCAGGTCCCCTCTGGGTCAGGGAATCTACAAGTGGGGAGGGGAAATGGGGAGGAGAAGAAACAGACTCTCTGAACTTTGAACTTTGTCAAGGCCATGCAGCAGTGGTCTCCCTGATCCTGGGCATCAAGTCCCCTATGATTGACATCTGCCAGGCATATGATGCAATCTGAGGCTGGCCTAGTGTCTACCCCTGGAATCTATCATATGACGCAATCCATAAGTGTCCTAGGTCCCCAGCAGAGGAGACTGCATGGCACAGAGTAAGTCCCCTGAGCCTATGTCATGGAGCTGTCCTGGGGAGGACTCTGGATGTCCTGCGCCTCCTGCCCCCACTGTGGGGGTCAATGCTGGGGGAAGGGATCAGGGCAACCCCATGGCTCATGGCCAACTTGGAGACCTCTACATAGGGCTTTTTTATGGTATTTGTTATGAGCTTATTATGCGCCATGCATTGTACTAAGCTCTGGGGAAGGGATAAGGCTGTCAGGTTGGGCACAGTCCCTGTCTCACATGGGGCTCACAGTCTCAATCCCCATTTTACAGATGAGATAACTGAGGCATAGAGAAGTTAAGTAATAATAATAATTATGGTATTTATTAAGCACTTACTATGGGCCAATCAATCATATTTATTGAGCGCTTACTGTGTGTAAAGCATTGTACTCAGTTCTTTGGAGAATACAATATAACAACAAACAGACACAGCCGTGCCCACAACAAGCTCACTGTCTAGAAAGGGAGACATAAATAAATAGATAAATAATATTTATATATATATATGGATAAATATATATCCATATATATATCCATATATATATATGGATAAATACATATGTACTGTGGGGATGGGAGGGAGAATGAATGAAGGAGCAAGGAAGGGTGGCACAGAAGGGAGTGGGGGAAGAGGAGAGGAGGGCTTAGTCAGGGAAGGCTTCTTGAAGGAGATGTGTCTTCAATAAGGTTTTGAAGTGGGGGAGAGCAATTATATGCCTGACATGAGGAGGGAGGGCATTCCAGGCCAGAGGTAGGACATGGGCGAGAGGTCAGCAGTGAAATAGATAAAACTGAGGTACAGTGAGGAGGTTAGCATTAGAGGAACAAAGTGTGAGGGCTAGGTTGTAGTAGGAGAGTAACGAGGTGAGGTGGGAGGTGGCAAGGTGGTTAAGTGTTTTAAAGCCAATGGTGAGCAGTTTTTATTTGATGCGGAGGTGGATGGGCAACCACTGGAGTCTCTTGAGGAGTGGGGAGACATGGTTTGAATGTTTTTGAAGGGAAAAGATTCTGGCAGCAGAATGGAGTATGGACCAGAGAGGGGAGAGACGGAAGGCAGGGAGGTCAGCAAGTAGGCTGGTACAATAATCAAGATGGACTAGGATAAGTGCTTGTATTACTGTGGTAGCAGTTTGGATGGAGAGGAAGAGGAGGATTTTGGTGATGTGGGTGGATTTTGGCGATGTGCCAGACACTGTACTACAAGCACTATTAGATTTGGATATAAGCAAATCAGGTAGGACAATCCCTGTCCCACGTGGGGTTCACAGTCTTAATCCTCATTTTACAGATGAGATAACTGAGGCACAGAGAAGTTAAGTGATTTGCCCAAGGTCACACAGCAGACAAGTGGCAGAGCTGGGATTAGAACCCAGGTCTTTCTGACTCCCAGGCCTGTGCTTGATCCACTTGGCCGTGCTGCTTCTCTGCTTGCAAAATGGGGTGGCCCCATGGTGAACTGAAGGTGTGATGGGAAGGAATGATGGGTGGAGAAAGGGTGGCGAGGAGTATTTAAGAATTATTCTCTTCTCCCATTTTCAGTTATATGGAAATTAATTTATAGGAAGCTGCCCTCCTTTAAATTATGTCTATCATCTTTTTCCTGGAGCTAACTGTCAGTCTTCCTCCCAGGCAACACAGGCAAGGAACACACAAGACTTCCAAGGAGCCAAAGAAGCCGTGCTTTGGTTTTCCTTCCTGCTTCCTCCTAACCGCTTAGCTGCCTTTGACACTGTGGACCACCCTCTTCTCCTTGAAACTATATCCAACCATGGTTTCACTGACACTGTCCTTTCCTGGTTCTCCGCCTTTCTCTCTGACCACTTCTTCTTGGTCTCTTTTGCAGGATCCTCCTCTGCTTCCCACCCTCTGATAGTGGGAGTCCTTCAAGGCTCAATTCTGGGTCCCCATCTATTCTCCATTCCCACCCACTCCTTTGGAGAACTCAGAAGCAGCATGGCTCAGTGGAAAGAACACAGGCTTTGGAGTCAGAGGTCATGGGTTCAAATCCCAGCTCCACCAATTGTCAGCTGTGTGACTTTGGGCAAGTCACTTAACTTCTCTGAGCCTCAGTTACCTCATCTGTAAAATGGGGATGAAGACTGTGAGCCCCCTGTGGGACAACCCGATCACCTGGTAACCTCCCCAGTGCTTAGAACATTGCTTTGCACATAGTAAGTGCTTAACAAATGCCATTATTATTATTATTATTATTATTATTATTATTATTCACAACCATAGTTTCAATTACCCTCTCTATGTGGATGATTCCCTCTAAACTGTAAGCTTGTTGTGGGCAGGGAATGTATCTGTTACATTGTAATCTCCCAAGCACTTATTAAAGTGCTCTGCACAAAGTAAGTGCTCAATAAATACAGTTGATTGATTGATTCTGAAATCTACATGTCTAATCCAGATCTTTCTCCTTTTCTGCAGTCTCATATTTCCTTTTGCCTTTGGGACATCACCACTTGGATGTTCCACTAGACCTCAAAATAAGATGTCCAAAACAGAATGACTTACCTTCTCACCCAAGCACTTACCTCCTCTTGTCTTTCCCATCACTATAGATATCACTATCCTCCCTATCTCACAAGCCCATAACCTTGGTGTTGTTGACTCATCTCTTTCATCCAACTCACATATTCAATCTGCCACCAAATCCTGTTGATTCTACCTTTATGCCATCACCAAAATCCACCCTTTCCTCTGCACCTAAACTGCTACTGTGTTAATCCAAAAATTTATCCTATCTTGTCTTGACTACTGCATCTGCCACCTCACTGATCTTCTGGCCTCCTGTCTCTCCCACTTCCAGTCCATACTTCACTCTGCTGCATGAATCATTTTACTAAAAAATTCAGTCCATGTCCATGTCACTCCTTAAGAACCTCCAGTGGCTGCCCAACCACCTCCACATTCATTCATTCATTCATTCATTCATTCATTCATTCAATCATATTTATTGTGTGCTTACTGTGTACAGAGCACTGTACTAAGCGCTTGGGAAGTACAAGTCGGCAGCATATAGAGACAGTCCCTACCCAACAACGGGCTCACAGTCTACAAGGGGGAGACTTGCTTCTCCCAAGTACTCTCCCAAATGCTCAGTACAGTGCTCGGTACGCAATAAGTGTTCAATCTATCTATCTAACCCAAACAGAGAGTAGCATAGACGTCATAATTGTTAAATATGGCAATCTGAGGGGTGCTTACCGAGCTAGAAGAAAAATTCCCCAGCAGTGGGAGGTTTTAAAACTTACCTCATATCACCTGGAAAGACTTGGAGGTAAGGTGGGTGGAGGAAGAGTGGGGAAGAGTATTTAAGAATACTTGAATAATGCTCTTTTTCCATTTCCAATTGTATAGGAATTAATAGAAGACCACCCTTCTTTTGACCATTTTCAATATCTCTCTGAGTCAGTTAATCATCAATTTTAATTTAATTCCCATTATGTGCTGAGTACTGTAGGAGGCTCTGAAGAGGATATCTGCAAAATTCATTCATTCATTCAATTATATTTATTGAGTGTTTACTGTATGCAGAGCACTGTACTAAGCTCTTGGGAGAGTACAATTTAACAATAAACAGACATAAGCCCTGCCCACATTAAGCTTACAATCTATCACCCCACTTAATCAATATGAATTGAAGCAGTGTTGTCTAGTGGAAAGAGCCACAGGCCTGGTAGTCAGAGGATGTGGTTTCTAATCCTGGCTCCACCACATGTCCACTTCTGCTGTGTGACCTTGGGCAAATCACTACACTTCTCTGTGCCTAAATTACCTCATCTGTAAAATGGGGATTAAGACTGTGAGCCCCAAGTGGGACAGGAACTATGTCCAACCTGATTATCTTGCATCTCCTTCAGTGTTTAGAACAGTGCTTGGTACATGGTAAGTGCTTAACAAATATCATAATTATTGTTATTATTAGCCCATATTTTCAGATCTGTTCTTTGTTTTGACCATCCACTCTCAAGCCTGATTTCTCTTTTAAGACCAACTTTGACATCTACAAATAGAGCGGTTCCTACATTGTGATAAAGTGGGAGAAAAAGAAACATTACCATCCTTTCATTTTTCCAGGAAAAGATGTCTTTCATAAACCTAGTTTTAATCATAAATATTGAGGATATAGGGTGTGAATGGGAAACAAAAACTGACAAGCTCTAGACCATCAGTTGACAAGCTCTGCCTGGTCTTGCATTGGGAAGTGAAGATGCTTTTGTCCCAGGACCAAAGGGAAACAACAGACAAGCACACCCACCTTTGGGCCCCTCCTGGTTGCCAACATCCTACTCCACAGTCCATTCCCACTCTGGGCCACTGGACATTCAGGGTGAAGATGGGAGCCTGAAACCCAGGAACCTCCCCAACCCGTTCTCTTCCCAGACCTGAAGCACCAACCACACCCTCCTTCGTTCCCTATTCCAACCATCCCACCCAGGTTGCTGTGGACAGGATGAACATGGAATTAGTTCCTACCACATCCCGTGCACCAGGAAAAAGATTCATACAGTTCAATGCTTGAGGGCCAGATTTCAAGAGTGATGTTACCCAGGACGCTCTCCCTTGGGCAAGTGGTTGTGCTGGACAGGAAGGCCCTGGGTACGAGGCACATTACCATTGACAAGCTCCTTGGGGGCTCCCAGCATCCCCAAGGCCCAGCCTGCCCTCTCCCTACAGCTGCACAGTGACTCCCTCCTGCCCTTCCTCACAATAAAGGCACAGAGCACTACAGCTTCAGCCCTGATGGAGCCCAATGATGAGCTGGATTCCAGCTGTTAGCCCCCTGTCAGAGAGAAGCAACCCCAGCCCATCTGCAGGCCACTGGTGAGTATGTCAGTTCAGGCAGTCTTGGCCCGGGGAGGACTAGTTATGAAAAGCAGAATCAGACTCCTCCTGAAAGAGCTTGTGGAGTCAGCTCAATCAATCAATCAATCAATAGTATTCATTGAGCACTTACTGTGTGCAGAGAACTTTACTAAGTACTTGGAAGAGTTAAAGGTAACAGAGTTGGTAGACCCATTCCCTACCCACAGTCTAGAGATAGAGTTTACTATAAATAGATAAATTATGGATATGTTCATAAGTGCTGTGGGTCTGAGGGAGGGGTGAATAAAGGGTACAAATCCAAGTGTAAGGGTGATGCAGAAGGGAGTGGGAAAAAAGGAATGGAGGGCCTAGCCGGGGAAGGCCCCTTGGAGGAGATGTGCCTTCAATAAGGTTTTGAAGGTGGGGAGAGTAATTGTCTGTAAGATATAAAAAAGGGAGAGCATTTCAGTCCCGAGGCAGGACATGGGTGAGAGGTTGACATTGAGATAGATTATATCGAGGTACATTGAGTAGGTTGGCATTAGAGGAGTGAAGTGTGCAGGCTGGGGTCTTGTGAATAAGAGAGATGATTCTATATCTCGCCCACTGCTTCTAAAGAGTGAACAGTTGATGGTGGCAGTCTGAGAGGGAGGGTAGGGAGTGCTTTGTTAATGTGAGATGGGATGGGGTCAGAGGCATAGGTGAAGGGGGTGAATTTTGAGAGAAGGCAGATCTACTCTTGAGATACTGCTGGGAAAGATGGGAAGGTTGAAGAAGGGGCAGGAGGGAGGGAATGGAGAAGAGCAGGGGAGATTTTTAGGGAGATCATGTTAGTGATTCCAATTTTCTCAGTGAAGTAGATGCCCAGCTCATCAGGGGCAAGAGTTGGAGGCAGAGAGGTTGGGTGTTTGAGAATGGAGTTTACCAGCTGAAACAACTGGCAAGAGCAATGGGCACAGGACTCAATACAAACGGAGAAATAGTGTTGCTGGGCAGAGGAGACGGCAGAGTTAAAGAATGCAAAGTTGAACTTGAAGTAGATGAGGTCAGCTTGATATCTGGATTTCTGCCAGCAGCACTCTGTGGCTCATTCATAGGAGTGAAGGAAGCAGACTGTGATTTTGGTTTGTTGTCCGCCTCCCCCTTTTAGACTGTGAGCCTGTTGCTGGATAGGAACTGTCTCTATATGTTGCCGATTTGTACTTCCCAAGTGCTCAGTACAGTGCTCTGCAAACAGTGAGCGCTCAATAAATATGATTGAATGAATGAATGAGTGAATCCAGGACTGTGGGTTACTGGTACCTGATTCATGACGGAATAGAGGATTGAGTGAGTTGAGTTCAGTGGAGAGGTTGGTGTTGAGGGTTTCAATTTGGTCATCAAAGAAAGGCAGTTTGAGTATGGAGGCTGAATGGGTCATGCTAACTTGAGAAAATTGAATAGGGTCAAAAGATCAGAGGTCTCTGTGTGGGAACAAGACAGATTTGTGGAGTGAAAGTGTATGGGAGAGAAGGTAGGAGAGGACGTTGTTGTCAGAGGCATTTCAAATTGGTGAGGGAAGAGATTGTATGGTGACTAGAGATAATGAGGACTAGGGTATGTTCAAGCTGGTGAATGGGCAAGGTGGGATGGAGCAGGAGGTCAGTGGAGTTGAGAAGTAATGGCAAGTTCGTAGCAGAAGGGTCATCAGGAACATCTATTTGGATAGTGAAGTCCCCAAGGACCAATGTAGAGATGGAGAGAGAAGGAACATGAGAAAGGGATCAAAATGGTTCAAAAATCTGGAGGTGGGTCCTGGTGGGTGGTAGATGATTGTGTCTAGTATTTGGAGTGGGTCGTAGAGGCAGATGATATGGGCTTCAAAGATAGGGAAGGAGAGGGACCGAAGTGTAACTGTGTGAAAACGGCATTGGGAAGTGAGAAGGAAGCCAATTTCTCCCCTTCAGAGGAGGGAGGAAACTTGGAAGGAGGGTCACAGTGGACTGAACTAAACCAGAGCTGCTGAGTTGGCTGGTCAACGGTAATGTGGCTTTACACAGATTCCACCATTGCCCCCACGATTTCTGATTATAATTGGAAAGGAGCTATGATTTATAGCACCAAATTCAAGATTAAATTATTAATTTTTGGTCCATTTGAAGTTGTACGAAAAGTTGTTTTTTTTCTATTTTTTTTCCAGATAATCCAGGAAGGGAATCGCATAACCATCTCCCACCAGAATAAACTCTGATCTGTATCTTTCAAACAGTAGACATATCTCACCCCACCAATTGGCTGGCAAGATGGCACAGCATCTTTTATTGCCTCTTTCCTTGTTTCTTTATAGTTTTGGCTTGCCACTCACCCCACTATCTGGGAAAACCTTAATTTCCCCAGCAGTGTGTCATTTTTTGGGCGTGGAAATTTGATTTAATGTCTTCCAGATACACAAGGCAATCAGAAAAATAGGCATTTGAGCCACTATTGTTCCAAAAATCAGACTGGGGCCCCTGATAGAGGGGAAGTAGAAGTGTTGGGTAATACAAGGATAGTAACTTCAGGCACTTCCTGCCAGCAGCCTGTGCATCCCAAAAGGATGTTTATGTCCACAAGTGCCTCCAATGGCTCCATCCTCCAGGTAACTGAGTTCATCCTAATGGGTTTCCCGGGCATTCACAGCTGGCAGCACTGGCTCTCCCTGCCCCTGGCCCTGCTCTATCTCACGGCCCTCTTGGCCAACACGATGATCCTGCTAACCATCTGGCAAGAAATGGTTCTGCGCCAGCCGATGTTCTATTTCCTGGCTGTGCTGGCCCTAGTGGACATGGGTCTGAGCACCACCATCATGCCCAGAATCCTGGCCATGCTCTGGTTCAATGCCCGCACTATCAGCCTCCCAGAATGCTTCTTTCAGATTTATGCTATTCACCTCTTCGTGGGGCTGGAGTCCGGCATCTTCCTTTGCATGGCAATTGACAGGTATGTGGCCATCTGTCACCCCCTCCGCTACCCCTCTGTCATCACGGAAGGCTTTGTCCTCAAGGCCACCTTGTTCATGGTGTTCAGAATTGGCCTCCTAGCCATTCCAGTGCCTGTCCTGGCCGCAAGGCGTCATTACTGCTCCAGGAACGAGATTGACCACTGTCTGTGCTCCAACCTGGCCGTCACCAGCTTGGCATGTGATGACTGGAAGGTCAACAGCATTTTCCAACTGTCTGTAGCTTGGGTCTTAATGGGCAGTGATGTGGGTCTCATCATTCTCTCCTACACCCTGATCCTGAGGGCGGTACAGAAGTTACACTCGGCCGAAGCCGCCTCCAAAGCTCTGAGCACCTGCAGCTCCCATATCATCCTCATCCTCTTCTTCTACACGGTGATCGTAGTCATGTCCATTACCCACACTGCAAAGGAGGAAGTGCCCCTCATCCCCGTTCTCCTCAATGTTCTGCACAATGTCATCCCCCCGGCCCTTAACCCCATAGTGTATGCCCTGAGGACTCAGGAGATAAAAATGGGGATCCTGAAGCTCATCAGGCTGTCAGGGGAGAGAAAGTGACCCTTGTTCCAGTGTGGCTACAATGGGTTTTTTTTTCCTAACTATGCAATGTCAGCAATGCAGGGTCTAGGAAAGCACAAAAAGGAGCAGGAGCAGTATTCCAAAGTCTAGTTCCCGGGGCCCTCTTTGAGAGGAAGTCAAGTTGATAGGTCTGCAGTGTCAGCCCAGTTCCCAGTTGGCACTGGGACACATTCAGCAGACAGCGTGGCTCAGTGCAAAGAGCATGGGCTTTGGAGTCAAAGGTCATGGGTCAAATCCCAGCTCCGCCAACTGTCAGCTGTGTGACTTTGGGCAAGTCACTTAACTTCTCTGTGCTTCAGTTACCTCATCTGTAAAATGGAGATTAAAACTGTGAGCCCCCAGTGGGACAACCTGATCACCTTGTAACCTCCCCAGCGTTTAGAACAGTGCTTTGCACATTGTAAGCGCTTAACCAATACATTATTATTATTATTATTATTCAGAAAGACGAGATCTAATCCTCTCTAACCCTAAAGTTTCCTCCCAAACCCACCTCCTTCAGCTGAAATTCAGGGCAGCAAACTCCATGAGGTCAAAGCTCTTCAAATCTTTCCAACCTAGAAAGTCACCTGCACAGATGTTGTTTATACTTTTCCAAGGGCTTCATGTGGTGCTCTTCACCTAGTAGGAGCTCCACAAATTCCTTTGATTTGCTTGGGGTTGAATGTGATGTAGGGTAAGTGCTTCGGTAATTATGCTATATCTTTTTGAAGTGGCTCTAAGGAGCATGGCTCAGTGGAAAGAGTCTGGGCTTGGGAGTCGGAGGTTGTGGGTTCTAATCCTGGCTCCGCCACTTGTCTGCTTTGTGACTTTGGGCAAGTCACTTACCTTCTCTGTGCCTCAGTGACCTCATCTGTAAAATGGGGATTAAGACTGTGAGCCCCACATAGGACAGTGCTTAGAACAGTGCTTCACACTTAGCAAGCACTTAACAAATTCAATTATTATTATTATTATTCTGTGTTTTTCCCTTCATTGCAAATAGAAGTTAACATGCACTAAGTCTATTCAATCAGTCACATTTATTAAGCACTTAGTACCTGCAGAACACTGTACTAAGCTCTCGGGAGAGTATAATATAACAGAGTTGGTAGGTATTTTCCCTGCCTACAAGGAGCTTTCAGTTGGAAAGGTGAGACAGATATCAAAATAAATTATGAACATATACATAACTGCTATGGGACCAAGGGTTGGGGACAAAGAGTGGGGTGAATACAGAGTACAAGTCCAAGTGCAAGGGTGATGCAGAAGGGAGAAGGAGTAGGGGAAATGAGAGCTTAGCCAGGAAAGGACTCATGGAGAAGACGTGATTTTAATGTGGCTTTGAAGGTGGAGAAAGCAATCCTCTGTTGGATAATAATAATAACAATGATAATAATAACAATAATAATAATGGCATTTGTTAAGCACTTACTATGTGCAAAGCACTGTTCTAAGTGCTGGGGGGGATACAAGGTGATCAGGTTGTCCCACGTGGGGCTCACAGTCTTAATCCCCATTTTACAGATGAGGTAACTGAGGCTCAGAGAAGTTAAGTGACTTTCCCGAGGTCACACAGCACACATGTGGTGGAGCTGGGATTCTAACCCATGACTTCTGACTCCAAAGCCCATGCTCTTTCCACTGAGCCACGCTGCTTCTCTGTGGATATGAAGTGGGAGGGAGTCCCAGGCCAGAGGCAGGAGGTTGGCAAGAGGTCATCAGTGAAATAAAAAGGATTGAGGTGAGTGAGTAGGTTGTTGTTAGAAAAACAAAGGGAATGTGCTGGGTTGTGGTATGAAAATACTGAGGTAACATAGGCAGGGGCAAAGTGATTGAGTGCTTTAAAGTAAGGTGTTTCTGTTTGATGTTGAGGTGGATGGGCAACCACTGGAGGTTCTTGAGGAGTGGGGAAACATGCTTTGTAGATCATCTGAGCAGCAGAGCGAAATATAGACTGGAGTGGGGAGAAGCAGGAGGCAGGGAGGTTTGCAGAAAGAGGTTGATGCAGTAATCAAGGAGGGATAGGGTAAGTGCCTGGATCAACATAGAAGTTTGGATGGAGTGGAAAGGGTGGATTTTAGCAATGTTGTGAAGGTACACCTGACAGATTTAGTGACAGATTGAAAATGTGGGTTGAATGAGAGATATGAGTCAAAGGACAATCCTCAGGATATGGGATTGTGAGACAGGAAGGACAGTGGTGCTGTCATTCAGGTCCATCAAATTCTCCTTGAGGGCCAGGAACATGTCTACCCACCCTACTGTATTGTATTCTCCCAAGCATTTAGTAGAGTTCTCTGCCCATAGTAAAATATGATTAATACGATTCATTGATTGACTAATAATAACAATGATGGTATTTGTTAAGTGCTTGCTGTTGCGCCAACTCTGTTACAAGCACTGGGTTCATACAAGATATTCATTTGGACACAGTCCCTGTCCCACTTGGGATTCACAGTTTTAATTCCCATTTTACAAATGAGGTGACTGAGGAACAGAGAAGTTAAGTGCCTTACTTAAGAACACTCAGCAAACAAGTGGCTGGTATTAGAAGCCAGGCCCTCTGACTCCCAGGCCCATGCTTCTTTGATTGATTGATTGACTGATATCTCTGAGAGAGTAAGAAGTACACAGCCCCGTACTGGGCTCTAACAGAGTTTCAGCAAACAAACGTTGATGGTCATCACAGTGATCATGCTTCCGTATGCTGCATTTACTGGCTCATGTTTTTCCTAATTCCTGGGCAGATTTGGCATTGAACATCTGATTCTCTAATCCAGTTTAAGGCTGCGGGAAAGGCTGCTAGGATCCAAGGCTGAATGGTCAGCTGTAAGCAAACTAGACTACTGATACTCTTTGCCTGTCCTACTGTCGACCCCCAGCCCACATCCTTCCTCTGGCCTGGAATGCCCTCCCTCCACACATCCACCAAACTAGCTCTCTTCCTCCCTTCAAAGTCCTACTGAAGGCTCACCTATTCCACGAGGCCTTCCCAGACTGAGCCCCCTTTTTCCTCTCCTCCTCCCCATCCCCCACCTTCCCTACCTCTTTCCCCTCCCCACAGCCCTTGTATATATTTGCACAGATTTATTACTCTATTTATTTTACTTGTACATATTTACTACTCTATTTATTTGGTTAATGATGTGCATATAGCTATAATTCTATTTATTCTGATGATTATGGCACCTGTCTACATGTTTTGTTTTGTTGTCTGTTTCCCCCCTGTTTCCCCTAGACTGTGAGCCCATTGTTGGGTAGGGACCGTCCCTATACGTTGCTGACTTGTACTTCCCAAGAGCTTAGAACAGTACTCTTCACACAGTAAGCATTCAATAAATACAATTGAATGAATGAATGAATGCTCTTCCCATATCTGAGATTCCTTTGACCAAATGCTCAACTTGCTTTGGACATTTACTGCAGATCTGGGGTCCTGGAGCGAACAGAGTCAACTTGCACTAATAATAATAATCCAATTTGGAGAAATAATGTCAATTTGGATATTGAATTCACTATTATTATAGCATGATCTAGTGGAAAGGCACTGCCCTGAGAATCAGAAGGACCTGGGTTTTAATCCCAGCTTTGCCACTTGTTCATTAGCTTCGGACAAGTCACTTAATTTCTCTGTGATCCATAAAATAGGGATTAAAATGGTAATCCCCACGCAGGACATGGGCTGTGTCCAACTTGATTAGCTAGTACCTACCCTAGTGCTTAGTAGAGTGCCTAGCATATAATAAGAGTTTAACAAATGTCATTAAAAAAGGCTCAGCTACTAGTCAACTCTGTGACCTTGGACAAATTTCTTAACTTCTTAGTACATGAGTGCTTAAGTTTCTTAACTTCTTAAGTGCTTAGTACAGTGTTCTGCACACAGTAAGTGCTCAATAAATATGATTGAATGAATGAACTTCTCTGTGCCACTGCTTCCTCATCTGTAAAACAGGGATTAAATCCTACTCCCTCTTAGACTGTGAACTCCATGTGAGATGTGACTATGTTCAACCTGATTATCTTGTACCTACCCCAGCACTTAGTTCAATGCTCAGCACAAAGGAAGACCTTAACAAGTAACGGAATTAATGATATCATTGTTTTTTTTCTAGCATTAAATGGTTCAGTGGTCTCCTGTGCCAGTTTAGCTAGACTAGTCTGGAGAAGAAATTTCTTGCCCCTTTTCCACAACTCCCTCTCCCTTCTGTGTTGCTATGAACTCAGATCTGTTCCCTTTAAGCTCTGGATATTCATACCACCCTCAACCCACAGCACTTATGTACATATTACTCATTAGCATTATCCTCTCCTGGCTGCTCTTTTCCAGCCCCTTTTCAGGCTCCTCCTCTGGCAAGACCTTCTGACAGCAGAGGTCCCTCAAAGCTCAGTTCTGGGTCTCCTGTTCTCCAGGCTAACCCCCACTCCCTTGGAGATTGCATTCACTCCCCTGGCTTCAAATACATCTTTACAGAGATGATTCACAAATTTACCTTTCCAGCCCTGACTTCTCTGCTTCTCTGCAGGCTTGCATTTCCTCCTGCCTTCTAACCCAATGACCCCCCCAACATTTCAAACTAAACATGTCCAAAACAGAACTCCATACCTTCCCACCCAAACCTCATTCTTCCCCATCACCATAGACAATACCGCTATCCTCCCTATCCCACAAGCCTGTAGCATGGCGTAAAGGAAAGAGCATGGGCCTGGAAGTTAGAAGACCTGGCTTCTAATTATGGCTCTGCCATGTACCTGTTGTGTGACTTTGCAGAGTCGTTTAACTTTTCTGCATCTCAGTTTCCTCACTTGCAAAATGGAGATGCAATACCTTTTCCACCTCCCACTTTACTGTGTGCTGTATGTGAGAACCGATTATCTTGTATATACCCCAACATTTAATACAGTGTTTGGTGCATAGTAGCACTGTAATCTTTTTATGGGCAGGGAATCTGTCTGCTAATTCTGTTATATCATATTTTCAAAAGCATTTAATACACTGCTCTGCACACAGTAAGCACTCAATAAATGAGAAGGAGCATGGCTCAGTGGAAAGAGTATGGGCTTGAGAGTCAGAGATCGTGGGTTCTAATCCTGGCTGCACAACTTGTCAGCTGTATGACTTTGGGCAAGTCACCTAACTTCTCTGTGCCTCAGTTACCTCATGTGTAAAATGGGAATTAAGACTGTTAGCCCCACGTGGGACAACCTGATTACCTTGTATCTCCCCCAGTGCTTAGAACAGTGCTTGGCACATAGTAAGTGCTTAACAAATATCATCATTATTATTACTGTTTTTATTAATAAATGGCATTGATCCATGGATTAATTTATTGAAAAATACTACAGTTATTATTATCCTCAACTCATTTCTCTCATACAACCCACATATTCAATCTGTCATCAGATCTTGTTGGTTCTACCTTCCCAACATTGCTAATACCTGTCCTTTCCTCAGCATTCAAACTGCTACTATGCTAACACAGGCACTTATTCTAACCCATCTTGGCTACTTACATCAGCCTCCTTTGCCTTTTGTTTCTCCGCTACTAGACCGACTTTGCTCTACTGCCTGGATCATTTTTCTAAAAAAAAAATGTTTAGTCCAAATCAACCCCATCCTCCAAACTGCAGTGGTTATACATCCACCATGGTATCAACAAGAAACTCCTCATTATTAGCTTGAAAGCATTCAATCAGCTTGTCTCCTTTCATTCATACATTCATTCATTCAGTCAGTCATATATATTGAGTTCTCATTGAGTGCAAAGGTCTGTACTAAGCACTTGGGAGAGTATAACAATAAAAAGACACATTCCCTGCCCACAACGAGCTAACAATTTAGAAAGGGAGACAGACATTAAACACATCTCAGGCACTAGGTAAAAAGGACACATATTGGAATGCTTGAGGGACAGATTTCAAAACTGATGTCACCAAAGACCCTCTCCCTTGTGCTCTGGGAACCAGGTGCTACTCTGGGGTTCCAAGTAGGTCCAAGGCCCAGCCTGCTCTCCCCCTTCAACTGTAAAGTGGCTCTTCCCTGCCCTGCCTCACTGTAAATTCCCAGAGCTTTGTAAATTCAGCCCTTATGGAGCCTGAAGAATGAGCCAGAGACCCACCGCAGCCCCTGTCAGAGAGGGGAAGCCCCAGCCACACAGCAGACCACTGGTGAGTAGCCAACCCAGGTAGGATTGGCTTGGAGAGGACTGGTCCTGAGAGGAAGAATCAGACTCCTCCTCAGAGTACAGGGGTTAGCAGTGTCAACTTGGAGGGAAGTTCATAGGGAACCAAAAGGAACCAGACACACAAAGGTTGCAAGTCAATACTCGAGTACCTTTCCCGGGATTCCTCCACTGCCTCCGAGACTTGTACTTCAATGTTGAAAAGAGCTATGATTTTTCAGCACTAGATTTTCTGGGGGGAGAGGAGAATGCACCCCAACATGCCTTCAACTACCCGGAGGAAAATACAACAGCACCTGCAGCATGAGATTTCCACAAAACCCCAGGAAGACTGGTGGTCGTTCTGGCAGCCACTGTGGCTATGGGTGAGGCTTTGACTCTGAGCCACATGGAGCCTGAAATAATGATCCTCTAGCCACAGAACCTTTCCAATTATTGTGTTCATTACATTAATTTGGCATTATGTTTTACCCTGTTTTGCTGTTTATTGTTTTATTACTCCTAATATGTCTGTCTCCTGGCTCCTCTCCTCGGTTTGTATTTTCAGGTTGTTAACCCACCTAAGGAACAAGGGCCAAGTTTCATTCCATGTCTGTATATTTTCCCAGGGCTGAGTACAATGCTCTGCACAAAATCAGTGTTTAATAAATACTAATATTATTACTATTCTATGGGCAAAATGATTTGTTTTTTGTCCATTTGAAATTGCACCAAAAGTTTCCTTTCTATTTTTTCCAGATCATTTCTGCTACCTTTGGGGTCAGCCAAGAAAGGACTATCTTAACCATCTTTAGCAAGGCTAAACTCTGTTCAGCTATCTACTGGCACTGAAAATATTTCTGCTCACCATTTTGCTGGCAACAGGGCATAGCCTGAAACTCCTCCGACGCCTCTTGTTTTTGTCTTCCCTTGTTTTGTTTCCCACTCATCCCAAATTCTGGGAAGACCTGCATTTTCCCAGCAGTGAACCTTATAGGTAGTATCTCCCAAATCCACAAGAATCAGAGAGGCAACCAAACAGTTTTTATTTTTTCCCAGAGATCTCAGTGGGGACCCTGGTGCAAAAAAATTAGAACAGCTGGGTAATACAAAGACAGTTATTTCAGAGACTTCCTGTCAACAGCCTGGGCATTCTAAAAGGATGTTTGTAACCACTGGAGCCTCCAAAGGCTCCAATCCCCACATCACTGAGTTCATCCTAATGTGTTTCCTGGGTATTCACTGCTGGCAGCACTGGCTTTCCCTGCCCCTAGCCCTGCTCTACCACTCAGTCCTCTTGGCCAATGCAATGATCCTGCTCATCATCCGGCAGGAAATGGTTCTGCACCAGCTGATGTTCTATTTCCTAGCTATCCTGGCCTTGGTGGACGCGGGTCTTAGCACGTCCACCAGGATCCTGGCCAGGCTCTGGTTTAATGCCTGCACTATCAGCCTCTCAGAATGCTTCTTTCAGATTTATGCTATTCATGTCATCGTGCGACTGGTGTCTGGCATCTTCCTTTGCATGGCAATTGACAGGTATGTGGCCATCTCCACCCCCTCTGTTACCCCTCTGTCAATCACAGAAGGCTTTGTCCTCAAGGCCACCTTGTTCATGGTGTTCAAGATTGATCTCCTAGCCGTTCTGGTGACTGTCCTGGACACAAGACATCATTACTGCTCAAGGAACGAGATTGATCACTGTCTGTGCTCCAAACTGTCTGTCACCAACCTGGCATGTGATGACAGGAAGGCCAACAGCATTTTCTGGTTGACCATGGCTTGCTTCTTGTTGTGCAGTGACGTGGGTCTCATAATTGTCTTCTACACCCTGATCTTGTGGGCTGTACTGAAGTCACACTTGGCCAAAGTCGCCTCCAAAGCCCTGAGCACCTGCAGCTCCCACATCATCCTCATCCTCTTCTTCTACGCAGCAGTTGCCACTTTGCTCATTACCCACACTGCAAAGAGGAAGTTGCCCCTCATCCCAGTCCTCCTTAATAATAATAATAATAATGATAATAATAATGATGATGGCATTTGTTAAGTGCTTACTATGTGCAAAGCACTGTTCTAAGTGCTGGGGAGGATACATGGTGGTCAGGTTGTCCCATGTGGGGCTCACAGTCTTAATCCCCATTTTACAGATGAGGTAACTGAGGCACAGAGAAGTTAAGTGACTTGCCCAAAGTCACACAGCTGACAAGCAGCAGAATTGGGATTAGAATCCATGACCACTGACTCCCAAGCCCGTGTTCTGCACTGTGTCATCTCCCTGGCTCTCAATCCCATTGTGTATGCCTTGAGGACTCAGGAGATCAAAGTGGGGATCCTGAAGCTGATCAGGATGGCTGGCACAAGAAAGTGACCCTGAGTCCACCATGGCGGCAACAAACTTTCTTACTCAATCACCCAGTGTCAGTGCAAGGTCCAGGAGAGCACAGGAAGGAGTAAGATCCAGTTTCTAAGCCTGGTTCCTGGCTGCTCTTGAAGGGGAAGTCAGGTGGATAGCTTTGCTGTGCTGGCCCAGTTCCCAGCTGGCACCAGGATATGTTCAAGCGCTTAGTACAGTGCTCTGCACACAGTAAGCGCTCAATAAATATGATTGATTGATTGATTGATTGATTGATTGAACAGACCTCCTGATAGTCAAGATCTAATCCCTTCCAACTCTAGCTTTACATCTAAAACTTCCGTCTTGAGCTGAGATTCAGTGCAGTGATTTCCATGAAGTCAAGGCTCCAGACTCTTCCCAGCCCAGAAAGACATTTCCATTTTTCCTTTCATCAGGGCTGAAGTCATGGTAAGTTTGTCCATAACTGTGTCATAGCTTAGAAAAAACTGGCTGTAGTTTCTTCTGTTTTTCCTTTCATTCTATATTGAAACTGACAAGCCCTAGAATGATTTAGTTCCTTTGTGTGCTGCTTGAGAGCAGAGACTGTGTTTACCAACTCTACTGTATTGCATTCCCCCATGCACCCAATACAGTGCTCTACACACTAAGCAAAAATCTTCCATTCATTGATTGGTTGATTGGGAATTTTCAAGAGAGTAAGTAGCATGGCAGGCCCAAAGTTGATGATCATTACAATATTCTGAATACCCATGTGCTTCCACATCAGGCCAGAAGTAGGAAGGAATTCCTATCTTTCATAATGCCTCGGTAGATTTGTCTCTGAGTATTTGGATCAGGCTGGATAAATGAAGGAGCACACAGCAAGTTGCCTAGTAAGTAACTGTTCGTGATCCTGTGAACAGCATGGAAGAGACTTTGCAAAGGCACTGATGGGCTTTACTCGAAGCAGGTGATTGCAGGCCTGTGGGGGTGGATCATGGAGGGAGACAGGCTTTCTCTCCCTTTTATTCCAGGTAACGGGCCTGAACCAATCAATGACTGCTATTTAAAGCCCTAACTGCAATATCTAAGGCAGATAAAAGGTGGTTGCTTTGAATTGGCAAGGAGGCATGCTGAAAGAGGGGTAGCTGGAAACAGAATAGTGGTGTGGGGGGCATCAGGAGCAGAGAGCAGTACTTGGAAGCCGAAAGAAGATGCTTTGGCAGAACGGGCTCCTTTGACCACAGACTGGTATTGGACCTTTGGGTGGTGGAGTGAGTGTGTATGTGTCACTCCCTTGCACACTGGTAAAACTAAGTAAAAAACTTTTCACAGTAACCTTGTTGATCAGAGGTGTGGTTTGACTTTGTTTCACTGAGGCTCCCCTGGTCCAGGAAGGTCTGGTTGGTACAAACAGAGGGCTTGTGACACTATCTTCTCTGATGTTTGGGTGGATTTGTCTTTGAGCATTGGTTCCCCTAATCCAATCTACTGTAGAGGGTGGCAGGATCCAGGATTGAATAGTCAGCTGTGGGTAGACATGCCTCGATCTCACCTGTCCCGCTGCCAAACCCTAGCCCACATCCTGCCTCTGGTCTGGAACTCCCTCCCTCCTCTAATCTGACAGATAACCACTCTTCCCACATTTCAAAGCCTTATTGAAGGCACATCTCCTCCAAAGGCCTTCCCCATCTAAGCCCCACTTTTCCTAATCTCCCACTCCCTTCTGCATCTCCCTGACTTGCTCCCTTTGCTCTCCCTGCCACCTTCTCTGCTCCAAAGCACTTAAGTACACAGCTGTAATTTTTTTATCCCTCTGCTCCCCCAGCCCCAAAACATTTATGGTTTATTATTATTAAGTGCCGTTGAGTCACTTTCGATTCATAGCGACTCCATGGATATACTTTCTCCAGAACATCCTGTCCCCTACCATAATCCGCAACCTTTCTAACTGCTCTTCCATTATCATTGTTGTGGCCTCTATCCATCTAGCTGCTGGTCTGCCTCTTCCACATTTTCCCTGGACTTTTCTTAGCATTTGTGTCATTTCCAGAGAATTCGTCCTCCTGATTGTGTCCAAAATATGCTAATCTAAGTTGAATCCTTTGGCCTTCTAAAGACCACTTTGGCTTAATTTGCTCCCAAATTCATTTGTTTGGTCTTTGGACAGTCCATGGTATTTGTAAAAGCCTTCTCCAAAACCGCATTTCAAAAGAATCGATGCTCTTTCCATCCTGTTTTTTCACTGTCCAGCTTTCAATACATACATTGTCACTGGAAACACCATGGAATTGATGATTTGTATTTTTGTGGCACTTATGTACATAACTAATTTTTATTTGTACTAATGTCTGACTCCCTCACTTTAGACTGTGAGCTCAGTGTGGGCAGGGAATATCAGTTTGTTATATTTTACTTTCTCAAGTGCTTAGTACAGTGCTCTGCAAAAAGTAAGCGCTCAAAAAGTATGATTAAATAATTGAATCTCCCTCCTGCTTCCGAGGCTCCTTTGCTCAACCTACTTTTATCATTTGCTGAAAAGAATGGACTCAACTTGGACTGCGTATTAATCCAACTCAGAGAAAATACGTCAACCCATCATATTTGATGGATAGAGAGATTTCTGGGCATGGATGCTCTCTGCCAGTCTACTGGTCAGTCCCCTGGTCCAGTCGAGATTTGGCCTTACCCCTAGAGATCACCTGAGTAAGTTTCAGGGTGCAACTGGTTAGTGAGCAAACACAAGGACAAACTGTGGGTTTCAAGCTTGGAACCAGCTCTTTACTTCTATTCAAGAAAGCAGTTGTATTTAGCACAAATTACACAACCTGCAGAAATGTCAAACAGTGAAAACACACATGCATGGAGGAACCAAAGATCATGGCTTATCACCCACAGCAATTTCAATGATAATAATAATAATAATGACATTTATTAAGTGCTTACTATGTGCAAAGCACTGTTCTAAACACTGGGGAGGTCACAAGGTGATCAGGTTGTCCCACGTGGGGCTCACAGACTTAATCCCCATTTTACAGATGAGGTAACTGAGACATAGAGAAGTTAAGTGACTTGCCCAAAGTCATAGAGCTGACAAGTGGTGGAGTGGAGATTTGAACCCATGACTTCTGACTCCAAAGCCTGTGCTCTTTCCACTGAGCCATGCTGCTTCTCCTACAAAGGATACAGACTACAGGCATGTGCCTACCAACCGTTATAATGTTAAATTGTACTTTCCCCCAGTGCTTAGAACTGTGCTCTGCACACAGTTAGTGCTCAATAAATATGATTGAGGTCATGGGTTCTAATCCCGGCTCTGCCACTTGTCAGCTGTGTGACTTTGGGCAAGTCACTTAACTTCTCTGTGCCTCAGTTATCTCATCTGTAAAATGGGGATTAAGACTTTGAGCCCCACGTGGGACAACCTGATTACCTTGTATCCCCCTCAGCGCTTAGAACAGTGCTTGTCACTTAGTAAGTGCTTAACAAATACCATCGTTGTTGTTGTTGTTGTTATTATTATTATTATTATCAGTTGATGCACCACAGGCAAGTGTCAAAAACAGACAGCCATCTCAATTCTCCAGACAGGTTGTGCTGAGTCTTGGATCTTGAATCCTTTTTTTTTTAATGCTACTTGTTAATCACTTATGATGTGACAAGCTAATCAGGTAGGACACAATCCATGTCCCAGGAAGGGCTCATGGTTTTCATCCCCATTTTACAGATGAGTTAACTGGGGCACAGAGAAGTTACATGACATGCCCAAAATCACACAGCAGACGAACTCCCCTTCATCTGGGGTCTTGAGTGATGATTGCATCCCTGGTACAGCTGGCCGATAGAGGTGGACAGCATGATCTAGTTGATAGAATATGGTTGTGGATGTCGGAAGGGCCTGGGTTCTAATTTCAGCTCTGCCTTTGTCTGCTGTGTTACCAAGGGCAAGTCACTTAACTTCTGGGTGCCTCAGTTCCCTCATCTGTAAAATGGGGATTAATAATAATAATAATAATGACATTTGTTAAGCGCTTACTATGTGCAAAGCACTGTTCTAAGCGCTGGGGGGGATACAAGGTGAGCAGGTTGTCCCACGTGGGGCTCACAGTCATCACCCCCATTTTACAGATGAGGGCACTGAGGCTCAGAGAAGTTAAGTGACTTACCCAAGGTCACACAGCAGACACGTGGTGGAGCCGGGATTCGAACCCATGACCTTGGACTCCAAAGCCCGGGCTCTTTCCACTGAGCCACGCTGCTTCTCAAGATTAAGATTATGAGCCCCATGTGGGACCTGGACTGTGCCCAACCTGATTAATTTGTATCTATCCCAGCACTTAGAACAGTGGTATGATACATACCACATCATAACATACTATAAAAAAGGTCAATAATAATAATAATGGTAGTTAAGCGCTTACTATGTGCCAAGCACTGTTCTAAGTGCTGGACAGGGGAGGTGATGGTAGATCACACTTAGTGCCTCATGCTGGGGACTCATAGACAGTCCCTGCGCTGGTTGTTGTCCTGAGGGTTTGGCGGGCTGGTGGGGAACCTCAGGGTCATCAGGGTCATCAGGGTCAGGTGGGTTATAAACGGTTTTCCTGTTTTGGCCATTGTGGAAACCAACTTTTAACCAACCTAACTCTTTTTTGTTTTCAGTTTCCATTTTGCATTAATCTACCTTGTGTCCCTAAATTATGCTTCAATCACACCCTTCCCCTGTAGTCAATTTCAGCCACACCCTGTAGTCTCTTTACAAAACTTGAGCCGTATTTAAATACAGTCTGTTGGTGTAAAAACACCACACCCACCACGGACTATAAATAGCTACCTCTCCCACCTTTCAGTGATGAGGTTTAGTCAACTTTTAGAAAAACGGACTATGTTCGTTCTCACCCTTACAGATTTGTATTACAACCTTAGAATCAAGCAAAAGCTCCTCACACTTGGCTTCAAGGCTCTCCATCACCTCGACCCCTCCTACCTCACGTCCCTTCTCTCCTTGTACAACCCAGATCACACACTCTGCCCTTCTGCTGCTAACCTCCTCATTGGGCCTCGTTCTTGCCTGTCTGGCCATCGACCCCTGGCCCACTTCCTACCTCTGGCCTGGAATGCCCTCCCTCCACACATCTGCCAAACTAGCTCTCTTCCTCCCTTCAAAGCCCTACTGAGAGTTCACCTCCTCCAGGAGGCCTTTCCAGACTGAGCGCCCCCCACTTTCCTCTCCTTCTCCTCCCCTTCCCACCCTTTCCCCTTCCTACAGCACTTGTGTATATTTGTACATATTTATTACTCTATTTTATTAATGATGTGTATATAGCTATAATTCTATTTATTCTCATGGTATTGATGCCTGTCTACTTTTTTTTTTTTGTATGTCTCCCCCTTCTAGACTGTGAGCCCATTATTGGGTAGGGATCGTCTCTATATGTTGCCGATTTGTACTTCCCAAGCACTTAGTACAGTGCTCTGCACGCAGTAAGCACTTAATAAGATTGAATGAATGAATATTGCAATATACAGAACAATAATAATAATTACAGTATTTAAGTGCTTGAGTGCCAAGCACTGGGATAGATACAAGGTATTCAGGTTGTCCCACATGGGGCTTACAGTATTAATCCCCATTTTACAGATGAGGTAATTGAGGCACAGATATTAAGTGTCTTCCCCAAGGTCACACAGCAGACAAGTAGCAGAGCTGGGATTAGAACTCATGACCTCTGACTCCCAAGCCCGTGCTCTTTCCACTAAGCCACGCTGCTTCTCATAACCTCTGTGCTGTGTTGCTGTGACTTGATTTGTTTTGGACTTGACACCATGATGTTGCTCTCTGGAACTGGGAAATCTGGAGACATTTAGCAGTTTCAACATTATCAAGCCCCATTGTTCAGGCATCCATTTTTGGCTGAGGTGTTGCTCATTGATCCCAGGAAACTGGAAGCATTTAGCAGTTTCAGCAATAATGAGCTACAATGTTCTTTTCAACCCTCACTATTCTATATATTTTCCTATTTCCACACCACCTATATTTTCATGAAATGTGTTTCAGAAGGATGTTTTTTCTAATATTAGATGGTTCTGTGCTAGTTTAGCTAGCCCAAACTGGAGAAATACCTGGTTGGGTCCTACCGATCTTGCTTAACTCCCCTGGAGCTCTGGGCTGTGTTTTGTGGTGACCCTCAGATCCCATTGGAATTCCTGTCCCCCTCTCCAAATATGACAGAAAATTCTAGTAACTTAGGTTGTCTCTTGGCAGCCCACATCCATCCCTCTTTGACATATCTTCATAAAAAAGAAGAAGATTAAGAAGGAGAGGAATTGTTAAGTGCTTACTATGTGCCAAGCATGATATTAAGTGCTAGAGTGGATACTAGACAATCAGGTGATTGTCCTGTTTATTTGTTTTGATGTCTGTCTCCCCAGCTTCTAGATTGTAAGCCTGTTGTGAGCAGGGATAGTCTTTATTGCTGAATCATACTTTCCAAGCGCTTAATACAGTGTTCTGCACATAGTAAGAGCTCAATAAATATGCTTGAATGAATCACTGAATGAAAGGTGAGATACCAACTTTGTATCCCATGGGGATCCCACTCTACATAGCAGGTGAAACAGGTACTGAAAATCCAGTTTACAGATAGGGAGCCTGAGGCACAGAGCCCTCCTTTCCTCTTCTCCCAATTCCTTCTGCCTTGCCTTCCTCCCTTCACAGCCCCACACACCTAGGTACATATGTGTAATTTATTAATTTATTTATATTAATGTTTGTCTCCATCTCTAGCCTGTGAGCTCATTGTGGGCAGGGAATGTATCTGTTTATTGTTATATTGTAGTCCCCGAAGTGCTTAGTACAGTGCTTTGCACACAGCAAAAGCTCAGTAAATATGATTGAATGATTGAATGAATGAACAGAGAAATTAACTGACCTTCCCAAAGTCATGCAGCAGACAAGTGTCAGAGTAGGGATAAGAACAAAAATCCTCTGATTTCGAGGTTCATGACCTTTCCAATTGACCACCCAACTTCTCCAGAACCACCTGCACATGTTAACAAATTTCACATTCTCCCCAACGGGTGCATCAAGAACTGTTGTTTTGAGGTATTTTTATGGCATTTGTTAAGTGCTTAATTGTCTCAGGCACTGTTCTAAGCACTGGGGTAGATAAAAGGTAATTAGGTTGGACACAGTCCATGTCCCACATGGGGCTCACTCATAATCTCCATTTTACAGATGAAGCAACTGAGGCACAGAGAAGTAAAGTAACTTGCCCAAGGTCACATAGCAGAGAAGTGGTGGAGCAGGTTTAGAGACCTAGGTCCTTCTGATTCCCAGGCCCGTGCTCCATCCACTAGCCCATGCTGCTCCTTTTTTTTTTTTTTTTACAATTTTTGAACTGTAAACATGGCAGTTTTACCCTTGTTTCTGGGGGGGGAGCAGGGTGAGTTTACAAGTGTATGTCATGAAGAAGAGGAGACCAAGCTGAAGAATAGGAATGGCTTGGACAGGTTTGAAACATTCTGTAGATCAGCCTTGATTTTGTGGATGGCGATTCTGGGAATGTGATAATCTGACCACAGCAACTATGGTGATTTTGAGAGCTTAATGCATCTCAGCTTGAGAAGTCTATTAAATGGGATTTAGCCAAGTCAGTTATTTTGTATATGTGAAGGGGCATTAGGGCTTTATCATTTACACGTATGCTCTACATGAGCTCTGACTGGGCCTTTGACAAGCGCTGCCTGGAGTTCCAGGGGAAGACAGAGGTACTGTATTCTCATAGCAGAAAATGACGCAAAAGACAAGTATACCCACTCTTGGGCCCCACCTGGTTCCCACCACCCCACTCCTCAGGACATTCCCACTCTGGGTACTGGGGATTTAGGGAAAGATGGGAGCCTGAGACCCAAGAACCTTCCCACCTGTTCTCTTTCCAGATCCCAATCATTTATAATCCCCTGTTCCCTTCCCTCTTCTAGCCATTTCAAACTGTACAGTGTGGACAGGGTGAATGAGGAACTGGTGTCTACTACATCCCATACACTAAGAAAAAGGGACACATATTCAATGCTCGAGGGCCAGATTCCAAAAGTGATCACCATTCATTCATTCATTCATTCAATCATTTATTGAGTGCTTACTGTGTGCAGAGCACTCTATTAAGCATTTGGGAAGTACAAGTTAGCAACATATAGAGATGGTCCCTACCCAACAACGGGCTCACAGTCTAGAAGGGGGAGACAGACAACAAAACATGTAGACAGGTGTAAAAATTGTCAAAACAAATAGAATTAAAGCTATATGCACATCATTAACAAAATAGAATAGCAAATATGTACAAGTAAAATGGAGTAATAAATCTGTACAAGTATATATACAGGTGCTGCGGGGAGGGGAAGGAGTTAGAGTGGGGGGGATGGGGAGGAGGAGAGGAAAAATAGGGCTCAGTCTGGGAAGGCCTCCTGGAGGAGGTGAGCTCTCAGTAGGGCTTTGAAGGGAGGAAGAGACCTAGCTTGGCGGATGTGTGTAGGGAGGGCATTCCAGGTCAGGGGAAAGATGTGGGCCGGGAGTCGAGGGCGGGACAGGCAAGGGTCTCTGCTAGGCCAGAATCGCTCTGGGGACCAGTTGCTACTCTGGGGCTCCCTGTAGCCTGAAGGCCCAGCCCTCCCTCCCCCTGCAACTGCAAAGTGGCTTTTCCCTGTCCCTTCTCACTATAAATACCCAGAGCACCATGGCCTCAGTCTTGACGGACCCTGAAGAATAAGCCAGAGTCCCATTGCAGCTCCTGTCAGATCACTGGTGAGTACCACAGACCAGGTGGGATCTGTTAGGAGAGAACTGATCCAGAGAAGAAGAATCAGACTCCACCTCACAGTGCAGAAGTTAGCAGGGCCAGTTCGGAGGGCGGTTCACAGTGAACCAAAAGGAACCAGACACAAAAAGTTTGCAGGTCAATGCCTGAGTACCTTTCCCAGGATTCCTCTACTGCCCCCAAGACTTGAATTTTTGTTGAAAAGAGCCATGATTTTTCAGCAATAGATTCTGTGGGGTGAGAGGAGATTGCATTTCATCTTGCCTTCCACTATCCAAGAGGAAAGGACAACAGCACCTGTAGCATGAGGTCTCTACAAAATCCAAGGAAGACTGGTGGCTGATCTCGCAGCCACTTTAACTGTGGGTGAAACCTGGGCTCTGAGCCACATGGAGCCTGAAGTATTATTCCTTTAGCCACAGAACCTTGCTGATTATTGTTACATTCGTTTGGCTTTATGTTTTATCCTCTTTCAGTGCTTATTGTTTTAGCACTCCTAATATGTTTGTCTCCCAGCTCCTCTCCCTCTTTTATATTTTCAGATTGTTAACCTGCCCAAGGGACAAGAACGGACCTTCATTCCCACCTCTGTATACTTTGCCAGGGCTTAATACAATGCTCTCCACACAGTAAGTATTTAATAAATATTATCATTACTACTATTATATGGATAAAACTATTTGGGTTTTTTTGTCCAATAGGAATTGCACCAAAGGTTTCCCTTGTATTTTTTTTTTCCAGATCACTTCTGCTACCTTTGGGGTCAGCCAATAAACTCTGTTCAGCTAAACACGAGACATTGAAAATACTTCTGCACACCATTTTGCTGGTAACGGAGCATAGCCTGATACTCTGCTGTTGCCTCTTGCTTTCTTTTTCTTCCTCGTCTAGTTTCCCACTCATCCCAAATGCAGGAAGACTTGTATTTTCCCACTAGTGACCCCTTCTAGGTTAAATCTCCCATATCCACAAGGCAAGTAGATTGTCAGAGAGACAATCAAACCATTTTTGGTTTTGTTTTTTACAAAGATAGTGGGGACCCAGGTTCAAAGTAATTAGAAGGGTTGGGTAATACAAAGACAGTTTTTCTTCAGTGACATCCTGTGATCAGCTCGTGCATCCCAAAAAGATGTTTGTGTCCATCGGGGCCTCCAATGGCTCTAGTCCCCAGGTCACTGAGTTCATCCTAATGGGATTCCCAGGCATTCACAGCTGGCAGCACTGGCTCTCCCTCCCACTGGCCCTGCTCTATCTCTCAGCCCTTTTGGCCAATGCCATGATTCTGCTCAGTATCTGGCAGGAAATGGTTCTGCACCAGCCGATGTTCTATTTCCTGGCTGTCCTGGCCCTGGTGGACATAAGTATGAGCACCATCATCATGCCCAGGATCCTGGCCATGCTCTGGTTCAATGCCCGCACCATCAGCCTCCCAGAATGCTTCATTCAGATTTATGCTATTCACACCTTCATGGGGCTGGAATCCGGCATCTTCCTGTGCATGGCAATTGACAGGTATGTGGCCATCTGTCACCCCCTCCGCTACCCCTCTGTCATCACAGAAGGTTTTGTCTTCAAGGCCACCTTGTTCATGGTGTCCAGGATTGATCTCCTAGCCATTCCGGTGACTGTCCTGGCTACAAGACGTAATTACTGCTCCAGGAACGAAATTGACCACTGTCTTTGCTCCAACCTGGCCGTCACCAGCCTGGCATGTGATGACAGGAAGGCAAACAGCATTTTCCAGTTGACCATGGCTTCGTTCTTGTTTGGCAGTGACATGATTCTTGTCATTGTCTCCTACACCCTGATCTTGCGGGCTGTACTGAAGTTACACTCGGCCGAAGCTGCCTCCAAAGCCCTGAGCACCTGCAGCTCCCACATCATCCTCATCCTCTTCTTCTACACAGCACTTGTCGTCTTGCCCATTACCCATACTGCAAAGAGGAAGGTGCCCCTCATCCCGGTCCTCCTTAATGTACTGCACTGTGTCATCCCCCCGGCTCTCAATCCCATAGTGTATGCCCTGAGGACTCAGGAGATCAAAGTGGGAATCCTGAAGCTGATCAGGATGGTCGGCAAGAGAAAGTGACCCCGGGTCCACCATGACGGCAACAGACTTTCTTACTCAATCACCCAGTGTCAGCGCAAGGTACAGGAGAGCATAATCTGGATCCTGGCTGCCCTTGAAGGGGAAGTCAGGTGGATAGCTTTGCAGTAGTGTCCCAGTTCCCAGCTGGCACCAGGAGATGTTGAAAAGACCTTCTGATGATCAAGATCTAATCCCTTCCAACCCTAATTTGCTGTCCTGAGCTGAGATTCAATGCAGCGATTTCCATGAGGTCAAGGCTCCAGGTGGCTTCCCTGTCCAGAAAGTCATTTCCATTTTTACTTTCTTCAGAGCTGAAGTCATGGTAAGTTTTCTCCATTAATATGTCATAGCTTAGAAAAAACTGGCTTTAGTTTCTTTTTCCCTTTCATTCTATATTGAAACAGACATGCCCTGGAATGATTTAATTCCTTTATGAGCTTCTTGAGAGCAGAGACTGTGTTTACCAACGCTATCGTATTGCAGTCTCCCAAGCACAGTACAGTGCTCTACACATTCTACACACTCAGCAAATATCATCGATTCATTGATTAGTTGATTAGGAACTTTCAAGAGAGTAAGTAGCATGGCAGCCCCATACAAAGTTGATGAACGTTACAATATTCTGAATATCCATAATAATAATAATGGCATTTATTAAGCACTTTCTATGTGACAAGCACTGTTCTAAGCACGGGGGAGGTTATAAGGTGATCAGGTTGTCCCACGGGGGGCTCACAGTCTTAATCCCCATTTTACAGATGAGGTAACTGAGGCCCAGAGAAGTTAAGTGACTTGCCCAAAGTCACACAGCTGACAATTGGCGGAGCTGGGGTTTGGACCCATGACCTCTGACTCCAAATCCCGTGCTCTTTCCACTGAGCCATTCTGCTTCTCTATGTGTTTCTGCATCCCGCCAGAGGTAGGAAGGAATTCCTATTTTTCCTAAGCCTGGGCAGATTTGTCTTTGAGCATTTTGCATAGGGATTGTCTCTATTTATTGCCCAATTGTACTTTCCAAGCACTTAGTACAGTGCTCTACACACAGTAAGCACTTAAATAGCATTGAATGAATGAATTTGGGTCAGGCCAAATGTAGGAAAGAACTCCTATCCCCTCTAATGCTTGGGCGGGTTTGTCTTTGAGCATCCAGATCCCTATTCCAATCTATGGGAGAGGCTGGCAGGGTCCAGGATTGAATGGTCAACAGTGGTCTGACTGGATTACTGATCTCCCTCCTGTTTTTGAGGCTCCTTTGCTCAACTCACTTTGAACATTTTCTGTGGACCTCGAGTCTTGAAAAGATAGACTCAGCTTGGACTCAGTATTAATACAATTTGGAGAAAACGTCAATCTGGACATTATATTTGATGGATAGAGAGATCTCTGGGCAGGGATGCTCTCTGCCAGCCCACTGGTCAGGCCCCTGGTCCAGTCAAGAGTTAGTCTTACCCCTAGAGATCACCTGAGTTGGTTCAGGGTGTCACTGGTTAGTGAACCACAAGGACCTTAGTGAACCACAAGGACCACTAGACAAACTCTGGCTTTCAAGCTGGAAACCAGCTCTTTACTTCTATTCATGAGAACAGTTGTGCTTAGCACAAATGATAGAACTTGCAGAAATGCCAGTGACAGCACACATGCACAGAGGAGTCAAAGATCATTGCTTATAACCCACAGTGATTACAAAGGATATAGACTACAGGTTTATGTCTGCCAACTCTGTCATATTGATAAATTGTACTCTCCCAAGCGGTTAGGATGGAGATTTGTACACAGTGAATGCTCAAGAGATATGACTGATCAACTGACGCAGAGCAGGCACACAACGAGGACAGACAGCCATCTCAGGTTTCCAGACAGGCTGTGCTGAGTCATGGATCTCGAATCCTTGATTTTTTTTAATGCTATTTGTTGAACACTTATTGATGTGACAAGCTAATCAGGTTGTACACAATCCATGTCCCATGAGGGGCTTATGGTCTTCATCCCCATGTTACAGATGAGATAACTGAGGCACAAAGAAGTTGTGACATGCCCAAAGTCACACAGCAGACAAACTCTCCATCCTCCCCAGATGATGGGGATCTTGGTGTCTTCAGTGACAATTGCATCAAGAAGGAGCATGGTGTACTGGATAGAGCACAGGCCTGGGATTCAGGAGGTCATGGGTTCTAATCCCTGCTCCAACATTTGTCTGCTGTGTGATCTTGGGCAAGCCACTTAACTTCTCTGTGCTTCAGTTACCTCATCTGTAAAATGGGGATTAATACAGTGAGCCCCATGTGGAGCAACCTTGTATCTACCCCAGTGCTTAGGATAGTGACTGTCACATAGTAAGCACTTAACAAATACCATAATTATTATTATCCCCGGTACAGCTGGCAGATACAGGTGGACAGCATGGCCTACTGGATTAGAACATGGTCCTGGAAGTCAGAAGGACCTGGGTTCTAATTCCAGCTCCACTATTTGTCTGCCATTCTGGAGTGATGATTTCATTTAGTTCCACAACATGTATATTTTCATGAAATGTGTTTCAAGTGGGTTTTTTTTCTGGTATTAGATGGGTCTGGGCTAGTTAAGCTGTCCCAGCCTGGAGAAATAGCTGGTTGGGTGCTGCCAACCTGTGCTTAATATCTCTGGGGCTCTGGTCTGTGCTTTGTGGAGACCTTGGTTCCCATTGAGATTCCTGTCCCACTAAATATGACAGAAAATTCTAGTAACTTACATTGTCTTTTGGCAGCTCACATGAGTGTAGTGGATAAAGCATGGGCTTTGGAGTCAGAAGGTCATGGGTTCTAATCTAATCTAATTTTCTAGACTGTGAGCCCGCTCTTGGGTAGGGACCGTCTCTATATGTTGCCAACTTGTACTTCCCAAGTGCTTAGTACAGTGCTCTGCACACAGTAAGCACTCAATAAATACGATTGAATGAATGAATAATACCGACTTTGCCACTTGTCTGCTGTGTAACCTTGACCTGCTGTATCACTTCACTTCTCTGTGCCTCAGTGACCACATCCATAAAGTGGGGATTGAGACGGTGAACCATATGTGGAACAGGGACTGTGTCCAACCTGATTTGTTTGTACATACCCCAGCGCTTAATAAAGTGCCTGGCACATTGTAAGTGCTTAACAAATTCCATATTTTTTATTATTTTTGTTATTAGCATCTATTCCTCTTTGGCATATCTGCATCATAAGGGAGAGACCACTCAACACCACTAATTTCCCACTGAGTAGTCCTCCATGGATCTCTCATCTAAATTTTATTAATAATTATGAGAAGAACATGAACAAGAAAAATGGTATTTGTTAAGGCCTTACTATGTGCCAAGCACAGTAATAAGTTCTAGAGGGGATACAAGATATGCTCATCATCTCACATGGGGCTCCTAGTCTACATAGGGGGCAGAAACAGGTACTGAATCCGCATTTTACAGATGAGGAGCCTGAGGTACAGGACCCTCCCTTCCTATTCTTCCACTCCTTTATACCTTGCCATGACTTGCTCCCTTTGTTCACCTCCCTTCACAGCCCCACAGCACTTCTGTACATATCTGTAATTTATTTATTTATTTTAAATTTTGTCTTCCCCACCAGACTGTGAGTTTGAAATATACTGTATACCACTATACAATATTAGTATATTGTACTGTCTCAAGTGCTTAGTTCAGTGCTTCGCAAACAGTAAGTGCTGAATGAATATGATTGAATGAATGAGTGAATGAACAGAGAAATTAACTGACCTTCTCAGTCACACAGCACACAAATGTTGGAGCAGGGATAAAAACCAAAATCCTCTAATTTCCAGGCTCATGCACCTTCCAATAGGCCACCCTGCTTTTCCAGAACCACCTTCACCTGGTGACAAATCCTACTGGTTGGATCAATAACTGTTAGCTTTTAGGTTCTGTTCTATTTTTTTAATGGAATTTGTTAAGCACTTACTATGTTCCAGGCACTGTTCTATGCACTGGGGTAGATAAAAGGTTATTAGGTTGGATACAGTCTGTGTCCCAAAAGGGGCCAACAGTCATAATCTCCAGTTTACAGATTAGGTAACTGAGGCAGAGAGAAATAAAATGACTTACCCAAGGTCACACAGCACACAGCAGAGCCATGACTAGAACCTAGGTCCTTTTGATTTCCAGGCCTATGCTTTTTCAACTAGGCCATACTGCGCCTTTTTTTTTTTTTTTTTTACAATTTTTGAACTGTTAACACAGCAATTTCACCCTTATTTCTGGGGAGGGTGGGGGTGAGTTTACAAGTGTGTGTCATGAAGAAAAGGAGACCCAACCAAAGAACAAGAATGGCTGGAATATGTTTGAAACATTCTAGAGACCAGCCCTGCTTTTGTGGATGGCGCTTCTGAGCATGTGATAATCTGATAACAGCATCTCTGGTGATTTTGAGAGCTTAATGCATCTCAGCTTGCAAAGTCTATTAAATAGAATTTAACCAATCACAGCTCTTCTGTATGTGTGAAGAGAAATTAGGGCTTTGGTATTTACATCAATCAATCAATCATATTTATTGAGCGCTTACTGTGTGCAGAGCACTGTACTAAGCGCTTGGGAAGTACACGTTGGCAACATATAGAGACAGTCCCTACCCAACAGTGGGCTCACAGTCTAGAAGGGGGAGGCAGAGAACAAAACCAAACATATTAACAAAATAAAATAAATAGAATAGATATGTACAAGTAAAATAAATAAATAAATAGAGTAATAAATATGTACAAACATATATACATATATACAGGTGCTGTGGGGAAGGGAAGGAGGTAAGACGGGGGGGATGAAGAGGAGGACGAGGGGGAAACAAAGGAGGGGCTCAGTCTGGGAAGGCCTCCTGGAGGAGGTGAGCTCTCAGTAGGGCCTTGAAGGGAGGAAGAGAGCTAGCTTGGCGGATGTTGGGAAAGAGGGCATTCCAGGCCAGGGGGATGACGTGGGCCGGGGGTCGACAGCAGGACAGGTGAGAACGAGGCACGGTGAGGAGATTAGCGGCCGAGGAGCAGAGGGTGCAGGCTGGGCTGTAGAAGGAGAGAAGGGAGGTGAGGTAGGAGGGGCGAGGTGATGGAGAGCCTCTAAGCCGAGGATGAGGAGTTCCTGCCTGATGCGCAGATTGATTGGTAGCCACTGGAGATTTTTGAAGAGGGGAATAACATACCCAGAGCGTTTCTGGACAAAGACAATCTGGGCAGCGGCATGAACTATGGATTGAAGTGGGGAGAGACACGAGGATGGGAGATCAGAGAGGAGGCTGATGCAGTAGTCCAGACAGGATAGGATGAGAGCTTGAACGAGCAGGGTAGCGGTTTGGATGGAGAGGAAAGGGCGGATCTTGGCAATGTTGCGGAGCTGAGACCGGCAGGTTTTGGTGATGGCTTGGATGTGAGGGGTGAATGAGAGAGCGGAGTCGAGGATGACACCAAGGTTGTGGGCTTGTGAGATGGGAAGGATCGATCAATCAATCAATTGTATTTATTGAGCGCTTACTGTGTGCAGAGCACTGTACTAAGCACTTGGGAAGTACAAGTTGGCAACATATAGAGACAGTCCCTACCCAATAGTGGGCTCACATTCTAAAAGGGGGAGACAGAGAACAAAACCAAACATACTAACAAAATAAAATAAATAGAATAGATATGTACAAGTAAAATAAATAAATAAATAGAGTAGTAAATATGTACTAACATATATACATATATACAGGTGCTGTGGGGAAGGGAAGGAGGTAAGACAGGGGGATGAAGAGGGGGATGAGGGGGAGAGGAAGGAAGGGGCTCAGTCTGAGAAGGCCTCCTGGAGGAGGTGAGCTCTCAGTAGGGCCTTGAAGGGAGGAAGAGAGCTAGCTTGGTGGATGGGCAGAGGGAGGGCATTCCAGGCCCGGGGGATGACGTGGGCCGGGGGTCGATGGCGGGACAGACGAGAACCAGGCACGATAAGGAGATTAGCGGCAGAGGAGCAGAGGGTGTGGGGTGGGCTGGAGAAGGAGAGAAGGGAGGTGAGGTAGGAGGAGGTGAGGTGATGGAGAGCCTTGAAGCCCAGGGTGAGGAGTTTCTGCCTGATGCGCAGATTGATTGGTAGCCACTGGAGATTTTTGAGGAGGGGAGTAACATGCCCAGAGCGTTTCTGGACAATGACAATCTGGGCAGCAGCATGAAGTCTGGATTGAAGTGGGGAGAGACATGAGGATGGGAGATCAGAGAGAAGGCTGATACAGTAGTCCAGATGGGATAGGATGAGAGCTTGAACGAGCAGGGTAGCAGTTTGGAAGGAGAGGAAAGGGCGGAGAGGATGGTAGTGCCATCAACAGAGATGGGAAAGTCAGGGAGAGGGCAGGGTTTGGGAGGGAAGACAAGGAGTTCAGTCTTGGACATGTTGAGTTTTAGGTGGTGGGCAGACATCCAGATGGAGCTGTCCTGAAGGCAGGAGGAGATGCGAGCCTGGAGCGAGGGGGAGAGAGCAGGGGCAGAGATGTAGATTTGGGTGTCATCAGTGTAGAGATGATAGTTGAAGCCGTGGGAGCGAATGAAGTCACCAAAGGAGTGAGTGTAGATCGAGAACAGAAGGGGACCGAGAACTGAACCTTGGGGAACCCCCACAGTAAGGGGATGGGAGGGGGAGGAGGAGCCTGCAAAAGAGACTGAGAATGAACTACCAGAGAGATAGGAAGAGAACCAGGAGAAGATGGAGTCTGTGAAGCCAAGGTTGGATAGCGTGTTGAGGAGAAAGGGGTGGTCCACAGTGTCGAAGGCAGCTGAGAGGTCGAGGAGGATTAGAATAGAGTATGAGCTGTTGGATTTGGCAAGCAGGAGGTCATTGGTGACCTTTGAGAGGGCAGTTTCCGTGGAATGTAGGGGACGGAAGCCAGACTGTAGGGGGTTGAGGAGAGAGTTGGTGTTGAGGAATTCGGGGAAGTGCGTGTAGACAACTCGTTCAAGGAGTTTGGAAAGGAATGGTAGGAGGGAGATGGGGCGATAACTAGAAGGTGAGGTGGGGTCAAGAGAGGGTATTTTTAGGATGGGAGAGACATGGGCATGTTTGAAGGCAGAGGGGAAGGAACCAGTGGAGAGTGAGCGGTTGAAGATGGCAGTTAAGGAAGGGAGAAGGGACGGAGTGAGAGATTTCATGAGATGAGAGGGAATGGGGTCAGAAGCACAGGTGGCCGGAGTAGCACCTGAGAGGAGTGAGGAGAGCTCCTCTGAGGATACTGCTGGGAAGGATGGGAGAGTAGCAGAAAGTGTTGATATCCGGGGTGTTGGAGAAGGGTGGGGGGGAGTGACTTTGGGGAGGTCGGACCTGATGGATTTAATTATATTAATGAAGTAGGAGGCCAGATCGTTGGGGGTGAGGGAAGGAGGAGGGGGAGGAACTGGGGGCCTGAGAAGGGAGTTGAATGTACAGAAGAGCTGACGTGTAAGAGCTTACATGTGTGCTCTATATAAGATCTTACTGGGCCTTTGACATGCTCTGCCTGGGCTTCCAAGTGGAGATGGAGGTGCTTTATTCTCAGGGCAGAAGGGGAAACAAAAGACTAGTGTTCCCACGCTTTTTCTACTTCCTGGCTCCTAACACCCTACTCTTCAAGCCATTCCCATTCTGGGCACCTGTTCTCTTCCCAGACTCCAATCATCTATCAACCCCAGCTACCTTCCCTATTCTAGCCAACCCAAACTGTATAGTGTAGACAGGGTGAATGAGGAATTGGTGTCCACTACATCCCTTACATTAAGAAAATGGGGTACATATTTGAATGCTTGAGGGCCAGATTTCAAAAGTGATGTCACCAGGGATCCACTCCCTTGTGCAAGGGGCTCTGCTGGGACAGAATCACTCTGGGGACCAGGTGCTACTCTGGGACTTTCAGCAGCCTCAAGGCCCAGCTCATCCTCGCCCTGCAATGGCCAAGTGTCTCTTCCCTGTCCCTTCTCACTATAAATACCCAGAGCACGACAACCTCAGCCCTGACAGAGCCCCTGTCAGAGAGGGGAAGCCCTGGCCCCTCTGTAGAGCACTGGTGAATACTCAACTCAAACAGGATCTGTTAGGGGAAAAGTGGTCCTGAGAAGAGGAATCACACTCCTCCTCAGAGTTCAGGAGTTAGCAGGGTCAACCTGCAGGAAGGGTTGCAGTGAACCAAACAGAACCAGACCTGCAGAGCTAGCAGGTCAATGCCCGTGTGCTTTTCCCAGGATTCTGCCACTACTCCCAATACTTTTATTTTTAATTGTAAAAGAGATATGATTTTTCATATCCATTGGAGGAGAGGAGATTGTATCCCATCCTGCCTTCCTTCACCCCTGAGGGAAAACAATCACCTGTGGTATGGTCTGGCAGCCACTGTGGCTATGGGTCAGCCTTTGGCTCTGAGCTACACGGAACCTGCAGTTTTGATGCTCTAGCCATAGCACCTTATCAGTTATTGTATTTGTTACTTTAATTTGTCTTTATGTTTTGCCCTGTTCAAGTATTCGTTGTTTTTTCACTCCCAGTGTGTCTGTCTCCTGGCCCCTCTCCTCCATGTGTATTCTCAGATTGTTAACTCCTTAAGGGACAAGGACAAAATTTCATTCCCTCTTCTGTATACTTTCCCAGGTCTTAGTACAATGTTATCCATACAGTTAGTGTTCAATAAATACTATTATTACTACGATTACCAGGATAAAATGATTTGCTTTTTGTCCATTGGAAATTACCCCAAAAGTTTCCTTTTTATTTTTTTCCAGATAATTTCCTCTACATTTGGGGTCAGCCAAGAAAGCACTCCCATAACCAACCATCTTTAGCAAGGCTAAATTATGATCAGCTATTCACAGGGCACTGGAAGTATTTCCACTAAACATTTTGCTAGCAATGGCCTGACACTCGTATCTGTCGCCTCTGGCTTTCTTCTGCTCTGGTTTCACTTCCTACTCAACCCAAGGTCTGGAAAGATCTGCATTTTCTCGGTAGTGAACCCTTCTAGGTTAAATCTCCCAAATCCACAAGGCAACCAGATAGTGAGAGAGGCATGCAGACAGTTATTTTTTCCACCCCAGAGATCTCAATGGGGACCCTAGGACAAAGGAATTAGAAGGGTTAGGTAATACGAAGACAGGTACTTCAGAGACAGCCTGCTATCTTCCTGTGCATCCTATAATGATGTTTGTGTCCATTGGGGCCTTCAATGTCTCCAACCTCCAGGTCACCGAGTTCATCCTAATGGGTTTCCTGGGCATTCACAATGGGCAACAGTGGCTCTCCCTGCCCCTGGCCTGTTCTGTTTCTCAGCCCTTGTGGCCAATGTGATTATCCTGCTCACCATCTGGCAGGAAACAGTTCTGCACCAGCCGATGTTCTATTTCCTGGCTGTTCTGGCCCTGGTGAACATGGGTCTGAGCACCACCATCATGCCCAGAATCCTGGCCATGCTCTGGTTCAATGCCTGTACCAGAATGCTTCTTTCAGCTCTACGCTATTCACATTCATTCATTCATTCAATCGTATTTATTGAGCACTGACTGTGTGCAGAGCTCTGTGCTAAGCACTTGGGAAGTACAAATCAGCAGTATTCATGGGACTGGAGTCTGGTATCTTCCTTTGCATGGCACTGGACAGGTATTAGCCATCTGTCACCTCCTCTGCTATTCTTCTGTCATCATGGAAGTCTTTGTCATTCATTCATTCATTCATTCGATCATATTTATTGAGTGCTTACTGTGTGCAGAGCACTGTACTAAGCACTTGGGATGTACAAGTTGGCAACATATAGAGACGGTCCTTACCCAACAACGGGCTCACAGTCTAGAAGGGGGAGACAGACAACAAAACAAAACATGTAGCTAGGTGTCAAAACCATCAGAATAAATAGAATTATAGCTTTAGGCACACCATTAATAAAATGAATAGAGTAGTGAATATGTACAAGTAAAATAAAGTAATAAATATGTACAAATATATACAAGTGCTGTAGGGTGGGGGGGTGATGGAGAGGGGAGGAGGAGAGGAAAAAGGGGGTTCAGTCTGGGAAGGCCTCCTGGAGGAGGTGGACTCTCAATAGGGCTTTGAAGGGAGGAAGAGAGCTGGTTTGGTGGATGTAATGAGGGAGGGTGTTCCAGAATGAGGCACAGTGAGGGGTTTAGCGGCAGAGGAGCGGAGGGTGTGAGCTGGGCTGTAGAAGAAGACAAGGGAGGTGAGGTAGGAGGGGGAGAGGTGATGGAGAGCCTTGAAGCCAAGATTGAGGAGTTTTTGCTTGATTTGTAGGTTGACAGGCAACCAGTGGAGATTTTCGAGAAGGGGAGTGACATACCCAGAGCGTCTCTGTACAAAGGTAATCTGGGTAGCAGAGTGAAGTTTAGACTGAAGCGGGGAGAGACAGGAGTATGGGAGATCAGAAAGGAGGCTGATGCAGTAATCAAGGCCACCCTGTTCATGGTCATCAGGATTGGTATGTGGCCATCTGTCACCCCCTCCACTACCCCTCTGTCATCACAGAAGGTTTTGTCTTCAAGGCCACCTTGTTCATGGTGTCATGGTGTTCAGGATTGGTTTCCTAGCCATTCCAGTGCCTGTCCTGGCTGCAAGGCATCATTACTGCTCCAGGAATTAGGTTAACCACTGTCTGTGCTCCAACCTAGCCGTCATCATCCTGGCATGTGATGGCAGGAAGGCCAACAGCATTTTCCAGTTGATCATGGCTTGGCTGCTGTTGGGCAGTGACATGGGTCTCATCATTGTCTGCGCCCTGATCCTGCGGGGGGTACTGAAGCTACATTCGGCCGAAGCCACCTCCAAAGAACTGAGCACCTGCAGCTCCCATGTCATCCTCATCCACTTTTTGTACACAACAATCATTGTCTTGCCCATTACCCACACTGCAAAGGGGACCGTGCCCCTCATCCCTGTCCTCCTCAGTGTTCTGCACAGTGTCATCCCCCCAGCTCTCAGCCCCATAGTGTACACCCTGAGGACTCAGGAGATCAAAGTGGGAATCTTGAAGCTGTTTGGGATGGCAGGTGAGAGAAAGTGGCCCTGGGTCCACCGTGGCCACAATGGACTTTCTTTCTCAATCACCCCATGTAAGAGCAGGGTCCAGAAAAGTACAAGAAGGAGCAGGAGGCAGTTTCCAAGCCTGGTTCCTGGCTGCTCTTGAAGGGGAAGTCAGGTGGATAGCTTTGCAGTAGTGGCCTAGTTCCCAGCTAGCACTGGAACACGTTGGACAGACTTTCTGATAGTCGAGATCTAATCCTTCCCAAAACCAGTTTTTCATCCAAAACTTGCTGCCTTGAGCTGAGACTTAGTGCAGCAAATTCCATGAGGTCAGAGCTCTGGACACCTTCCTACCCGAGAAAGTTAACTTCATTTTTACTTTTTTCAGGACTGAAGTCCTAATAGGTTATCTGTGTTATAGCTTTCTAAATTAGCTTTAGTTTCTTCAGTTTTTCCCCTTCATAAGCTGTTGTGCCCTAGAACAATTTAGTTCCTTTGTATGCTCCTCGAGAACTGGGATGTGTTTACCATCTCTATTGTATTGCACTCTTCCAAGCATCTAGTAGAGTGCTCTACAAATCCTATGCACTCAACAAATGTCATCGATTGATTGGTTGGTTGATTGGGAACTTTCAAGACAGTAGTACAATAGCAACCCCATACTAGACTCTGTTTCTTTCCTAATAAATGTATGTTGGTGGTTATTACAATGTTCTGAATTTCAACATGCTTCTGTGTCAGGCTGTATGTAGGAAGGAACGCCTATCTTCCCCAAACCCTGGGCAGATTTGTCTTTGAGCATTTGGATCATGCCAGATGAAGGAAGGAACTTCTATCTTCCCTAATATCTAGGCAGATTTTTCTTTTAGTATCTGGATCCCTAATCCAATCTATGGCAGAGGCTGCCATTGTCCCTGGTCAGGTCCCTGGTCCAATCAGGAGTTGGTTTTACCCCTAGAGATCACTTGACAAACTCTGGGTTTCAAGCTGGGAACCAGCTCTTTACTTCTATTCAGGAGAACAGTTGCTCCTAGTACAAAAGATACAACCTGCAGAAATGCAAAACAGTGACAGCAAACATGCACAGAAGTGTCAAAGATCATTGCTTGTAACTTGCAGTGATTACGAAAGGATATAGACTATAGGTATGTGTCTACTAACTCTGTTATACTGTAAAATTTATTCTCCCAACTGGTTAGTACAGTGCTCTGCACGCAGTATGTATGATTGATTAATTGATGCAGGGCAGGCATGTGACTGTCTCTATATGTTGCCAATTTGTACTTCCCAAGCGCTTAGTACAGTGCTCTGCACACAGTAAGCGCTCAATAAATACGATTGATGATGATGATGATGTGACAAGGACAGAGACATCTCAGGTCTCCGGACAGGCCATGCTGATCTTGGATCTCATACCCTTGATTTTTGTTTTTTTAATGTTATTTGTTAAGCACTTACAATGTGCCAAGCACTGTATTAAGCACTGAGGTAGATACAATCTAATCAGGTTGGACACAATCCATGTTCCACAAGGGGCTTATGGTCTTCATCCTTTTTTTATAGATGAGGTAACTGAGGCACAGAGAAGTTAGGTGACATGCTCAAGGTCCCACAGCAAACTCCCCATCATCCCCAAATAATGGAGATCTTGGAGTCTTTGAATGACAAGTGCATCCCCAATACAGCTAACAAGCATGGGAGGACAGTGTGGCCTAGTGGATAGAACACGGGCCTGGGAGTCAGAAGGACCAGGGTTCTAATTCCGGGCCTGCCATTTTTCTGCCGTATAACCTTGGGCAAATCACTGAACTTCTTGATGCCTCAGTTCCCGCCTCTGTAGAGTGGAGATTAAGATTATATTATTATTATTATTATTATTATTATTATTATTATTATTATTATGTCTATCCCAGCACTTGGAACAGTGCCTGACACATAATAAGAATTTAACAAATTCTGTAAATAAAAATAAAAAAATGTCAAGGATAGTAATGGTGGAAGATCGCACCGAGCAGCACATGCTGGGGGCTTATTGACAGTCCCCACGCTGGTTGTTGTGCTGAGGGTTTGTCAGGATCCTAGGGGATGTTAGGATCAGGTGGGTCTAAATAGTTTTCAGCCTTCCATCTTGTTTTGTTTGGGATATTGCTTCCTAAGACTGGGAAACACAGAGACATTTAGCAGTTTCAGCACTGTGGCAGCCCAATGTTCAGGCATCCAATTTTGGCCTGGGTGTTGCTCCTTGATCCTGGGAAACTGGAAACATTTAGCACTTTCAGCAACATGGAGCCTCAGTGTTCTTTTCAACCCTCACTTTTCTGGGCAACTATTTCTTTTATTACTTCCACAACATCTATATTTTCATGAAATGTGTTTCAAGTGTTCGGTATTTTTTTTCTGATATTAGAAGGGTCTGCACTAGTTTGGCTAGCCCAAACCCCAGAAATATCTGGTTGGGTCCTACCGACCTGTGCTGCACACAGCAGGGTTTTGGCATGTGCTTTGTGGAGACCATCAGTTCCTAATGTGAATCCTGTCCCTCTAAATAAGATATAAAATTCTAGCAGCTTAGGTTGTCTTTCGGCAGCCCACATCCATTCCTCTTCAGCATATCTTCATCGTTGTTGAGTAGTCTTCTCTGGATCTTTCGTCTAAACCTTATTAATAAGAAGAAGATGAAAATCTAGAAATGTGGTATTTGTTAAGTGTTTACTATGTTCCAAGCAATGGACTCAGGCCCTGCCCCATGTGGGGCTCACAGTCTCAATCCCCATTTTACAGATGAGGGAACTGAGGCTCAGAGAAGTAAAGTGATTTGCTTAAGGTCACACAGCAAGTAAGCGTCAGAGCTGGAATTGGAAACCATGACCTTCTGACTCCCAGGCCTGGGCTTTACGCACTAGGCTATACCTGGCTCAGTGGAAAAGGCCCGGGTTTTGGAGTCAGAGGTCGTGGGTTCAAATCCTGACTGCCACTTGTCAGCTGTGTGACTTTGGGCAAATCACTTCACTTCTCTGGGCCTCAATTCCCGCATTTGGAAAATGGGGATGAAGGCTGTGAGCCCCACGTGGGACAACCTGATTACCTTGTATCCACCTCAGCACTTAGAATAGTGCTTTGCACATAGTAAGCACTTAAGAAATGCCATCATCATTATTATTATGCTGCTTCTGGCAGACCGCCTGTTTCTCTCTCCTCCTCCCTCCCACCTCCCTTAGTTTTGAAAAACCTGCCACTCACAGCCCTCTGCGTAAATTCAACGAGAACCAAATTACTTTTGTAACTTGCAGTTCTACACATAATTGGTTTGAACATCCCCCTCCTGCTAAAGTTCCCAAGGTGGGTCTACGTTGGAAAAGTTAAGCAGTGCCTGGTATCCAAATATATTTTTGGTTTCTACCTCCTCTCAACGCATCTTCACAAAAGTTGCTTAACTTTGGCAGTTCTTCACGACTTTATTGATTCCATTAGTTTAGGTTAAACACTTTGGAATATACTCAGTTGCTGGCATTTGGTGTGAATTTGTATGAGGTACCTCTGGACTATAAACTCGTGGGAATGGGCTGTGCCTGTTTATTGTTGTATTGTACTCTCCCAGATGTTTGGTATAGTGCTCTGCACACAGTAAGTGCTCCATATATATGATTGAGTGAATGAATAAAAGTTCCATGGAGGAGCCTGGTATCTGCATCCACAGGCTGACTAAGGTTTTTCTGCTCATCCACATGGATGGCAGTAATAGTCATAACAATTTTGGTCTTTGTTAAGTGCTTATCCTGTGTCGAGCTGGCAAAAGAGTTGTCCAGGCTCTCTGGCTCCAAATTTTGGAGCCAAAGGAAAAGAATTCACTTGTTGAGAGAATCCACCGGAGAAAGTAAGCCTTTTCCAAGACGACATATTCAGTTGTCTATGCCTTTTCAGAAAGCTTTATGAGTTTTGTGGTTGCATGTTGCTACTAGATGGAATAATGGCTTATTTTTCATCATGAATTACAATTTTGACCATAAAGTAGCATGGTTTAGTGGACAGCATTGGCCTGGGAGTCAGGGCGACCTGGGTTCTAATTCTGGCTCCACCACTTGTCTGCTGTGTAACCTTGAACAGTGAGCTTGAGCCCTGTGGATCTTGTACATCCTAGCCAGGTCCCAGGGATCAAGTATGGAATCCATGTTCTGGGGTTCTTTGGTTGGGACAGACCAGCCCCCAGAATTTTGACCCAAGTTAGCACTCACTCCAAGGGTTCATTCATTCATTCAATTGTATTTATTGAGCACTTACTGTGTGCAAAGCACTATACTAAGCTCTTGGAAAGTACAATTTGGCAACAGATAGAGACAATCCCTACCCAACAACCGGCTCAGAGTCTAGAAGGGGGAGATAGACAACAAAACAAAACAAGTAGACAGGTATCAATAGCATCAAAATCTCTGCCTCTTAAGGGAGAGGTTTGAAGCAGGAGGCAGATAAAAAAAATCATTGTGGACATTTTTTTTTTTTTAGTTTTTTGCATTCTGTATGAGAACAAATAGGTGAGGGTTAAAATTATTTCAAGTGCTACTATAGCCACTGGGGCTCTTTGGAACTGAGCTCTGATCCAAAGGGAAGTTTTTCTGCTCTGTCCTGTTCCCACTTGTTTATGTGAAGTCCAGTGCCAATTGCCAGTCATGGTCTTCACTTGGCTGGATGGATTTTAATCAATCAATCACAGTGGTATTTATTGAGTGCACTTTAATAATAATTATGGTATTTGTTAAGCACTTATTATGTGCCAAACACTGTACTAAGCACTGGGGTGGATATAAGCAAATTGGGTTGGACACAGTCCCTGTCCCTCCCTCCTGGGACTCACAGACTTAAACTCCATTTTACAGATGAGGTCACTAAGGCCCAGAGAAGTGAAGTGACTTGCCCAAGGTCACACAGCAGACATGTGGTGGAGTCGGGATTGGAGCCCAAGTGCTTAGTACAGTGCTCTGCACACAGTAAGTGCTCAATAAATATGATTGAATGAATGACCTCATGACTCCCAGGCCGTGCTCTTTCCACTACGCCATGCTGCTTCTACTATATGCAGAACACTGTACAAAGCACTTGGGAGAGTGCAGTACAATAGAATCAGCAGTCATGTTCTCTGCCCATAACAAGCTTATGCCATCCTCACTGTCTTTGGAAATGAAAGACAGCTTTATATGCAGCACAAACATTCTGAATACACACCTGCTGCTTTTTGTGTATACATACCACAAACTCTGTTATGTGTTCCCTCAGTGCTTACTTTTGTGGAAGTGGCTCTTCACGCCTTGGAACCTTTTCCTGTTGTGGTACATCCAATAGAAGTTGTTGACAGAGAGCAAATTAAGTGCCTCACTTTTTATTTTGAAGCAAAGAACATAAGGAAGATGTTTTTCCATCGCGAGCAGTTGGAAGTCACTCTTAACTAAGCTCTGTAGCTCCTAGGTCTGGGAAGAGAAGCAGGGTGTTGTTGCTTGGCCCTTCTGGACTTTAAAGGTGGAAAAGCAAAAAGTGGATATTTTCTGACATCTGAATCCCCATTGGCATTATTCCCTGTAGTTAGGGCCTTGTCTACTCTCTTTTATTTAGAAGCCTTGAGTCCTAAGGAAATGGCAGTTACTGAATTGTTGGATAAACAATCTTCCAGGAGGCCTTCCCAGACTGAGCCCCCCTTTTCCTCTCCTCCTCCTCCTCATTGCTCCTCCTCCCTCCCTCTGCCCTACCACATTCCCCCTCCACAGCAATTATGTATATTTGTACATATTTATTACTCTATTTTATTAATGATATGTAGCTATAATTCTATTTACTGTTATGGTATTGACACATGTCTACTTTGTTTTGTTGTCTGTCTCCCCCTTCTAGACTGTGAGCCCATTGTTGGGTAGTGACCATCTTTATATGTTGCAGATTTGTACTTCCCAAGTGTTTAGTACAGTGCTTTGCACACAGTAAGTGCTCAATAAATATGATTGAATAAATTCAAGACAATCAGGTGAGGTACTACCCTTGTCCCGTCTCAGGGTCGCACCTGGAGAGTTTCCAGTACTCGACCAGTCTTGGCTAAAGGAGGGAAAGTCAAACAGAGGCATAACCATTCCATTCCTAGCTTGGCAATGGCTAGCTAGGGGAAGGCAATCTGCTACAAGTCAAAACTCACCCATGCTGGGCAGCAGCAGCATGGGAGAGAGTCAAGGGTGGAGACTTAAGCTGACTGCACAGAAGGAGGCAATGGTAAACCACTTTCATAGTTTTACCAAGAAAACTCTATGGATACACTACCAGAACAATTGCTGATGGAGAGTGGGGCATTCTGGGAGAGATGTGTCTGCGATGTCACTATGGGTCGGAAATGACTTGACAGGATAAGACAAGACAAGACTGCCCTTGTCCCATATCGGCCTCCCAGTCTACTTAGGGGGGGAAAGAGGTATTGAATCCCTGTTTTACAGAAGAGGAACCTGAAGCATAGAAATTGACCGACTTTTCCAAAATCATGCAGCAGGCAAGTGTCAGAGCAGGGATAAAAACCCAACTCTTCTGACTCCCAGGCTTGTGCCCTCTCCAACAGGCCACGCTGTTTCTCAAGAACTACCTGCATCTAGCAAAAAATTCCATGTTATTTCCATTGACTGGATCATTAACTGTTTCCTTTTGGTCAGTTAGTCAATCAAGCACTGTACTAAGTGCTTGGGAGAGTACATTATAACAATAAAAAGACACTTTCTCTGCCCACAAATGGCTTACAGTCTAGAGGGCGTTTAAGGTTTTTGAACTATAAAGACAGCAATTTCACCCTTATTTCTGGAGAGGGGGTGAGGTTAGTTTACAAGTGTGTGTCTTGAAGAAAAGGAGACCCAGCCAAAGAATAAGAATGGCTGGGATATGTTTGAAACATTCTGGAGACCAGCCCTGCTTTTGTGGATGGTACTTCTGGGAACGTGATAATCTGACCACAGCATCTATGGTAATTTTGAGAGCTTAATGCATCTCAGCCCACTAAGTCTATTGAATAAGATTTAGCCAGTTCACAGTTCTTTTGTATTTGTGAAGGGCTTTGGTATTTACACGTGTGCCTTACAGGAGCTCTGTCTGGATCTCTAACAAGCTTTGCCTGGACTTCCACAGGGAGATGGAAGTAGTTTATTTTCAGGGCAGAAGGGGAAACAACAGACGAGTATATCCACGGTTGCGCCCTTCCTGGTTCCTAACACCCCACTTCTCAGGTCATTCTCACTCTGGGCACTGGAGATTTAGGGAGAAGATGGGAGCCTGAGACCCAGGAACCTTTTGACCTGTTCTCTTTCCAGACCCCAATCATTTGTCATCCCCTGCACACTTCCCTTTTCTAGCCATCTGACATTTACAGTATGGACGTGGTAAATGCGGAATTGGTCTTCCCCACATCCTATGCACTAGGAAAAAGCAACACATCTTTTAATGCTTGTGGGCCAGACTTCAAAAGTGATGTCACCAGGGACCCTTTCCTTTGTGCGAGTGGCTCTGCTGGGCCAGCATCACTCTGGATACCAGATGCTACCCTGGGGCTCCCAGCAGCCCCAAGGCCCAGCACATCTTCTCCCTGCAATTGTAAAGTGGCTTTCCCCTGTCCCTTCTCACCATAAATGCCTAGAGCATTCATTCATTCAATCATATTTATTGAGCACTTCCTGTGTGCAAAGCAAAGTACTAAGTGCTAGAGACTGAAGAACTAGCCAGAGTCCCACTACAGTCCCTGTCAGAGAGGGGAAGCCCCAGCCCCTCTTCAGACCACTGGTGAGTAACCAGCCCAAGCAGGTTCAGTTTGGAGAGGACTGTTCCTGAGAAGAATCAGACCCCTTCTCAGAGTTCAGGAGTTAGCAGGGTCAACTCGGAGGGAGGGTTGCAGTGAACCAAACTGAACCAGACCTGCAGAGTTAGCAGGTCAATGCCCATGTGCTTTTCCCAGGATTCCTCCACTGCTCCCAAGACCTACATTCTTATGTGTAAAAGAGCCATGAGTTTTTAGCATTATGTCTACTGGGAGAGAGGAGATTGCATACCATCCTGCTTTCCACTGTCCTAGAGGGAAAGTGAACAGCACCTGCAGCATGAGGTCTCCACAAAACCCCCAGGAAGACTGGTGGCTGGTTAGACAGCATGGTGGCTTTAGGTGAGCCTTCAGATCGAAGCCACATGGAGCCTGAAATATTGATCCTCTAGCCACTGCACCCTACTGTTTGTTGTTTCTGTTTTGTTCATTTGTTCTTATATTTTATACTGTGTTGGTGTTTTATTGCTTCTTCACTCCTTATGTGTCAGTTTCCAGGCTCCTCTCCATTGTCTATTCTCAGATTGTAAACCCCTGGAGGAACAGAAACTATATCTCATTCCCACCTCTGTATGCTTTCCCAGCACTTAGTACAGTGACCTACAAACATGAAATGCTTAATAAATGCTTAATAAGTTATTACTACTACTCCATGGGTATGATTTGTTTTTTGTCCATGTGAAATTGCCCCAAAAGCTTTCTTTGTATTTTTTCCAGATCATTTCTATTACCTTTGGGGTCTGCCAAGAAAAGACTCACATGCCCATTTCTGGACAAGTTAAACTCTGATCAGATATATGCTGGGCAAAAGAAATACTTCCCACTGTCATTTTGATGGCAGTAGACCATGGTCTTCTACTCCTCTGTTTCCTGTTACTTACTTATTCTTCTGTTTAGCTTCCTGCTCACTCCAAGACTAGAAAGACCTGGATTTCCCCAGCAGTATGCCCTTCTAAGAGCATGGAACTGTGATTCAAAATCTCCAAGATCCAAAAGGCAATCAGAGAGTCACAGAAGCAAGAGGACAGTAATTATTTTGGAGAGCTGAACAGGGACTCTAGTGAACAGACATTAGAAGAGGTGGGTAATATAAAAGCAGTTACTTCAGGGACTTTTCGTCATCAGCTTGTGCATCCCAAAAGGATGTTTGTGTCAATCAGGGCCACCAATGGCTCTAGCCCCCAGGTCACCGAGTTCATCTTAATGGGTTTCCCGGGTATTCACAGATGGCAGCACTGGCTCTCCCTCCCCTTGGCCCTGCTCTACCTCTCAGCCCTTGTGGCCAATGTCATGATCCTGCTCACCATCTGGAAAGAAACAGTTCTGCACCAGCCTATGTTCTATTTTCTGGCTGTCCTGGCCCTGGTGGACATGGGTCTGAGCTCTACCATCATGCCCAGGATCCTGGCCATGCTCTGGTTCAATGCCCGCACCATCAGCCTCCCAGAATGCTTCTTTCAGATTTATGCTATTCACATCTTTGTGGGGCTGGAGTCGGGCATCTTTCTTTGCATGGCAATTGACAGGTACATGGCCATCTGTCACCCCCTCCGCTATCCCTCTGTCATCACAGAAGGCTTTGTCCTCAAGGCCACCCTGTTCATGGTGTTCAGAAATGGTCTCCTAGTTGTCCCAGTGCCTGTCTTGGCCTCAAAGCGGATTTACTGCTCCAGAAATGAGATTGACCACTGTCTGTGCTCCAACCTGGGTGTCACCAGCCTGTCATGTGATGACAGGAAGGCCAACAGCATTTTCCAGCTCTCTGTGTCTTGGATCCTGATGGGCAGTGACGTGGGTCTCATCATTCTCTCCTATGCCCTGATCCTGCGGGTGGTGCTGAAGTTGCACTCGGCTGAAGCTGCCTCCAAAGCCCTGAGCACCTGCAGTTCTCATATCATCCTCATCCTCTTCTTCTATACAGTGATCGTGGTCATGTCTATTACCCATAGTGCAAAGGAGAAGGTGCCCCTCATTCCTGTCCTTCTCAATGTCCTGCACAATCTCATCCCCCCAGCCCTCAACCCTATAGTGTATGCCCTGAGGACCCAAGAGATCAACGTGGGTATCCTGAAGCTGATCAGGATGGCCGGCAAGAGAAAGTGACTCTGGCCTGCCTTGGCTGCAAGAAGGAGCATGAGCAGCATTCTAAACATGGCTCTTGGCTGCTCTTTGAGGACGTCAGATGTATATCTTCAGAGTGGTGATCCAGTTCCCAGTTGGCACAGGGACATATTGAATGGACATCGAGATAGACAAGATCCAACCTCTCCCAACCCCAACTTTTCCTCCAAAACCTGCCTCCTAGTGCTGAGATTCAGGGCTGCGAAACCCATAAGGTAAAGGTTCCGGAAACCTTTCCAGCCCAGAAAGTCATCTCCAATTCTTCAGAGTTGAAACAGATGTCAGGGTAAGTGATTCCATAATTGTGCTGTGGCTTTCTAGTCTGGTCTGAATTTCATTTCATTATATATTGAAGATGGCATGTCCTAGGACCATTCAAGTTCTTTGCGTGCTCCTTGAGGGTAGGGAATATTGTAGCAACTCTATTTTATTGTATTCTCCAAAGGGCTAAGTAGAGTGTTTTGCACATCTTAAATTCTCAGTAACTATCACTGACTGATTGATTGAGATTTCTGAGGGAAAAGCAAGCAGGCAAACCCCATGCTATGCTCTGGTTGATTGGTAAGAAACATAAATTGATGGTCATCACTCTGCTCTGTATTTTCACGTTTCCATTGTGCTCCTCATTTAACTTCTCTAAGCCTCAGTTACTTCATCTGTCAAATGTTAATTAAGATTGTGAGCCCTTTGTGGTACAGGGACTGTATTCTACCTGATCAGCTTTTATCTACCCCTTTGTTTAGTGCAGTGCCTGGCACATAGTAAGTGCTTAACAAATACCATAAAAAAGGTTATGGTATAATTTCATATTTCAATTCATATTTGAGAAGCTGTTTGGCCTAGTAGAAAAAGTACAGGCCTGGGAGTCAGAGGACATGGGTTCTAATCCTAGCTCTGCCCTTTGTCTGCTGTGAGAATTTGGGCAAACATTCATGCCTCAATTCCCTCATCTGCAAAATGGGTATTCAATATCTCTTCTCCCTTCTACTTAGATTGTGAGCTCCATGTGGGACCTGATTATTTTGTATCTACCCCAGTGCATAGTACAGTGTTTGGCACATAGTAAGTGCTTAACAAATATTAACAAATTATTGCTTTCTTTAATAACAATTGTGGTATTTGTTAATTGCTTACTATGTGTCAGGCACTGTAATAATAATAATAATAATAATGGCATCTGTTAAGAGTTTACTATGTGCAAAACACTCTTCTAAGTGCTAGGGGGATACAGGGTGATCAGGTTGTCTCACATGGGGCTCACAGTCTTAATCCCCATTTTACAGATGAGGTAACTGAGGCTCAGAGAAGTTAAGTGACTTGCCCAAGGTCACATAGCAGACATGGGGCGGATGCAAACAAATCAGCTTGGACATAGTCCACATGAGGCTCAGAATCTTAATCCCTATTTTACTGAAGAGGAAACTGAGGTATAGAAAAGTGAAGTAACTTGCCCAGGGTTACAGACCACCAGACCATGCTGCTTCTCTATAATGCCTGGGTAGATTTGGCATTGAACAATTGGATCCCTAATCCAATCTTAGGCTGTAAGAGAGGATGCCAGGGTCCAGGACTGAATATTCATCTGTGGGCAAACTGGATTACTGATATCCCTCATGTACCTGAGGCTCCTTTGCCCAAACATTTGACTTGCTTTGGATGTTAACTGTAGATCAGTGTCTTGGAGGGACCCAACTAGGACTCAGAGTAATGATACAATTGGGAAAATAATGTCAATTTGGATTTTAGGGTGAACTAGCAGAAAGAGCAGGGTCATGGGAGTTCAAAGACCTGTGCTCTGATCTCAGTTTGGCCACTTGTCTGCTGTGTGACCTTGAGCAAGTCAAATAACTTCTCTATGCCCAAGTTTCCTTATCTGTAAAATGGGGATTAAATCCTACTTCCTCCTACTTAAACTGTGAGCCCACATGAGATAGGGACTGTGTCTTATCTGGTTAACCTTATATCTACCCAGTACTTAGTACAATTCTACTACAAACCAGCCTGCAGACTTTGTTCCTCTAATGATAACCTTCACACTGTATCTAGATCTTCTGCCACTCCTTTCTGTGTTGCCCTGACCTGCTCCCTTCCTTCATCCCCACTCCCAGCCCCACAGCACTTATGTACATATCTGTCATTTATTTATTTTTATTATTGTCTGTCTCTCTCTCTAGACTATAAGTTCATCTTGAGCAGGGAATGTGTATGTTTATTGTTACACTGTAGGCTCCCAAGTGCTTTGTAGTTCTCTGCATATAGTAAGCACTCAATAAATAAGATTGAACTGAGTGACTGAATTTATACAATGTTTGGAACATAGTAAGCACCACACCCAAGTGTAAGAATGGCTGGGATACGTTTGAAACATTCTGGAGACCAGTGCTGCTTCATGGATAGTGATGATGATGGTGATGATGATGATGGTATTTGTTAAGAGCTATGTGCCAAGCACTGTTCTAAGCGCTGGGGTAGATACAAGATTAGCAGGTGTTCCACATGGGGTTCACAGTCTTAATCCCCATTTTACAGAGGAGGTAATTGAGGCACAGAGAAGTTAAGTGACTTGCCCAAAGTCACACAGCTGACATGGGGTGGATACAAACAAATCAGGTTGGAAACAGTACACATGAGGCTCAGAATCTTAATCCCTATTTTACTGAAGAGGAAACTGAGGTATAGAAAAGTGAAGTAACTTGCCCAGTGTTACAGACCACCAGACCATGCTGCTTCTCTATAATGCCTGGGTAGATTTGGCATTGAACAATTGGATACCTAATCCAATGTTAGGCTGTAAGAGAGGATGCCAGGATCCAGGACTGAATATTCATCTGTGGGCAAACTGGATTACTGATATCCCTCATGTACCTGAGGATCCTTTGCCCAAACATTTGACTTGCTTTGGTTGTTAACTGTAGATCAGTGTCTTGGAGGGACTCAACCAGGATGCAGAGTAATGATACAATTGGGAGAAATAATGTCAATTTGGATTTTAGGGTGAACTAGCAAAAAAAGCTGGGTCATGGGAGTTCAAAGACCTGTGCTCTGATCTCAGGTTGGCCACTGTCTGCTGTGCGACCTGGAGCAAGTCAAATAACTTCACTATGTCCAAGTTTCCTTATCTGTAAAATGGGGATTAAATCCTACTTCCTCCTACTTAAACTGTGAGCCCACATGAGATAGGGACTGTGTCTTATCTGGTTAACCTTATATCTACCCCAGTACTTTAGAACAATTCTACTACAACCCAGCCCACAGACTTTGTTCCTGTAATGATAACCTTCACACTGTATCTAAATCTTTCATTCATTCAATCATATTTATTGAGCACTTACTGTGTGCAGAGCACTGTACTAAGCGCTTGGGAAGTACAAGTCGGCAACATATAGAGACGGTCCCCACCCAACAGCAGGCTCACAGTCTAGAAGGGGGAGACAGACAACAAAACAAAACATATTAACAAAATAAAATAAATAGAATAAATATGTACAAATAAAATAAATAAATGGAGTAATAAATACATACAAACATATACACATATATACAGGTGCTATGGGGAGGGGAAGGAGGTAAGGCGGGGGGATGGGGAGGGGGAGGAGGGGGAGACGAACAGGGGGCTCAGTCTGGGAAGGCCTCCTGGAGGAGGTGAGCTCTTAGTAGGGCTTTGAAGGGAGGAAGAGAGCTAGCTTGGCGGATGTGTGGAGGGAGGGCATTCCAGGCCAGGGGGATGACGTGGGCCGGGGGTCGATGTTGGGACAGGCGAGAACGAGACACAGTGAGGAGATAAGCGGCAAAGGAGCAGAGGGTGCAGGCTGGGTTGTAGAAGGAGAGAAGGTAGGTGAGGTAGGAGGGGGCGAGGTGATGGAGAGCCTTGAAGCCGAGGATGATCTCCCACTCCTTTCTGTGTCGCCCTGACTTGCTCCCTTCCTTCATCCCCACTCCCAGCCCCACAGCACTTACGTACATATCTGTCATTTATTTATTTTTATTATTGTCTGTCTCTCTCTTTGGACTGTAAATTCATTTTGAGCAGGGAATGTGTATGTTTATGGTTACAGTGTAGGCTCCCAAGAGCTTTGTAGTTCTCTGCACATAATAAGCACTCAATAAATAGGATAGTCTTTTAGACTGTGAGCCCACTGTTGGGTAGGGACTGTCTCTCTATGTTGCCAATTTGTACTTCCCAAGCGCTTAGTACAGTGCTCTGCACATAGTAAGCGCTCAATAAATACGATTGATGATGATGATGATTGAACTGTGACTGAATTAATACAATGCTTGGAACATAGTAAGCACCACGCCCAAGTGTAAGAATGGCTGGGATACATTTGAAACATTCTGGAGACCAGTGCTGCTTCGATCCCTGTGTGGGACCGGGACTGTGTCCAACCCAATTAACCTGTATCTACTACATTGCCGGGCACTAGTAAGTGCTTAACAATGTGTCCGTTTATTGTTGTATTGTTCTCTCCCAAGCGCTTAGTACAGTGCACTGTACATAGTAAAGCACTCAATAAATAGGATTAATTCTGTTGTACTGAGTGCTCCCAAGCACTTAACATAGTCGTCTCTATACATATATAAGTGTGCAATAAATATGATTGATTGAGATTTACCAGTGAGCATCTGGTTCCCTAATCTGATCTATGGCTGTGGGAGAGGCTGCCAGGACGCAACATTGAATGGACATCTGCGATCAGACTGGATTGCTGATCTCCTACCTGTACCCAAGGCTTGTTTGCCCCAACACTTGAACCACTTCTAATGTCCTAGAGGGATCATACTCAATTTGGATTCAGAGTAACAATCCTTCATGGAGACATAATGTCAATTTGGATATTGTTTCACCTATCAATACCTGAAATGTATTCTACATGTCTTTTCTGGTATTATAGTGTTCGGCAGTCTTCTGAGACCGTTTAGGTTGTACAGCACTCTCTCATTCAACCCACATTTTCAGTCCATCACCAAATCCTGTTGGCCCCACCTTCACAACATTGCTACAATCTGCCCTTTCCTTTCCATCCAAACTGCTAACCACATTAATACAATCACTCATCCTAGCCCTCCTAGTTTACTGCATCAGCATATTTGCTGACCTCCTAATCTCCTGTCTCTCCCCACTCCAGTCCATACTTCACTCCACTGCCTGGATCATCTTTCTTCAAAAATGTTCAGGACTTGTCACTCCCTCCTCAAAAATCTCCAAGGGTTGTCTATCCACCTCCGTATCAAACACTCTTCACCACTGGTTTTAAAGCACTCCATCACCTTGTCCCCTCCTACCTCACCTCGCTTCTCTCCTACAACCCAGCCCACATACTTCACTCCTCTAGTGCTAACCTTCTCACTGTGCTTCAATCTCGCCTGTCTCACTTCTGACCTCTGGCCCATGTCCAACCTCTGGCCTGGAATGCCCTCCCTCCTCAGATCTGACAGACAATTACTCTTCCCCCATTCAAAAACTTATTGATGGTGAATCTCCTTCAAGAAGCATTTCCAGGCTAAGCCCCACTTTTCTTCATCTCCCATTCCTTTCTGCATTGCCCCAACTTGCCCCCTTTGCTCTTCCCCACACCCAAAGCACTGCAGCACTTATGTACATATCTTTAATTTTATTTGTTTGTATTGATGATTGATGTCTGTCTACCCCCGTCTAGACTGTGAGCTCATTGTGGGCAGTGAATGTCACTGTTTATTGTTGTATTATACTTTCCCAAGCACTTAGTACAGTGCAGAGCATACTGTACTGTGTACTAAGCACACAGTAAATGCTCAATAAATATGATTGAATGAATGAATGAATGAATGAAGTGTCTGATTTTCCTACCAACCTGGGCCTAGTTCTAGCGGGATTTTGATCTGTGCTCTCTGGAAGTACTCGGTTCCCTCTGAGATCTCTGTCCCCATAAATACAACAGAAAACCCTATTAACTTCAGTGGCCTCTCATCAATCCACATCCATTCTTTGACCTAATTATCATGATAAGGTAGAGACCACCAAACACCCTCATTTTCCTTTGAATAATCCTTCCTGGATCCCTTAACCCAATCTCTTTAATAATAATTGGCACTTACTATGAACTAAACAATGTTCTAAGAACTGGGGTAGAAACAACACAATCAGGTGAGAAACAGTCCTTGTCACATAGGTGACTCAAGATCTAAGTATGAGGAGGAAACAGATATTGAATCACCACTTTGCAAATGAGGAACCTGAGGCACAGAGAAATGAAATGACTGGCCTAAAGTCACTCAGCAGACAAGTGCCAGAGAGGGGATTAGAACCCAGATCCACTTACTCCCAAGATCATGCCCTTTCTAATAGACCACACTGCTTCTCCAGAACCAATGTACAACTTGGTTGTACATTCCATATTCCATATTCTTCCTGATGGCTGGGTCTGTTTTAGGATTTTTGAACTGTAGGCACTGCAATTTTATCCCTTTTTTTTTGGTGGAGTAGAAGGGTGTTATGGATCTACATGTTTAATCACAAAGAGGCCGAGCCTAAGAATGAAAATGTCTGGGAGGCATTTAAAACATTCTGAGTACTAGCCCTACTTTTGTGGCTGGTGCTTCTGGGAATATGACATTCTGATCACAGCACCAAGTCATCACCATCTTCATCATCATCATCATCATCAAAAGTATTTAATGAGCACTTACTATGTGCAAAGCACTGTACTAAGTGCTTGGGAGAGTACAATGCAAGCAGAGTTGGTAGACCGTCCCTGTATACAATGAGCTTACTGTCTAGAAGGGGAGAGAGACATTAACATAAATAAATAATGTATAATTTAGAGATATGTATGCATCTATATGGCCTTGTATCTCAGCACAAAAAGTCTGTCCAATGAGATTTGACTGATTTACAGTTCTCATATATTTGCAAGTAGACACTAGGGCTTGGTATTTAAACTTGTGCCCTGGAGGCCCTCTGATCCATTCTTTGACTGGCTATGCCTGGTCTTCCACTGGGAGGCAAAGGTGCTTTTGCCCCAGGGCCAAAGGTAATAACAGACAAACACACTCATCTTTGGGTCCAGCCTTGTTCTCAATCCCCTCACCTCCCACTCCCCATATCATTTCCACTCTGAACCAATGAGGATTTTTGTAGAGGATGGGGGCCTGAGAGCCAGGAACCTCCCTACTTGCTCTTTTCCAAAACAGCAATCATCTGTTCCCTTCCCTTTGCCAGTCATCCCAAGTCGGACAGTATGGACAGGGTAGGTGTGAAAATTGGTATCCACCACATCTCACACATTAGGATAAAGGGATACATGTTCAAAGTTTAAGGGCCAGATTTCAAAAGAGATGTCACCAGGGACCTTCCCTAGTGTGAATGGTGTAGTTGGGCCACAAGGCTCTCAGGAGCTGGTACTGCTATGGGGTTTCCGGCAGCCCAGTGCCCTAAGGCCCAGCCCTGCCACCTCCTGCAGCTGCAAAATGGCTCCCTCCTGTCCCTCTCAGTATAAAGGTCCAGAGAACCATAGTATCAGCCCAGACTGAACCCAAAGGACAAGTTAGAGTATCTCTTCAGCCCCTTGTAGGAGAGAAGAAGTCCCGGCCTGTGTGCAGCCCTTATTTCTCTCCTTCTCTGCCTTCAGAACATCTGTATTTGGATATCCCACCAATACTTTAAACTTAAAATGTCCCAAACAGAACTTCTCATAGTCAAATCCAAACTGTGTTCTCTTCCTGACTTTCTCATTACTGTAGACAGCACCACCATCCTTCCTGGCATGCAAGCCCATAACCTTGGCATTATACTTGACTCATCTCCCTTATTCAATCTGTAACGAAATCCTTTTGGTTCAAACATCACAGCATCAGTAAAATCTACCCTTTCCTCTCCAATCAAACTGCAACCACGTTAATCTAAGCATATAGCCTATCCTGCCTTGATTACTTCATCAGCCTCCTTGCTGACCTCCCTGCCTCCTGTCTCTCTGCAGTAAAGTCCATACTTTACACTGCTGCCAGGATCATTTTTCTACAGTACCATCCAGTTCAGGTTTCCCCTCTCCTTAAGAACCTCCAGTGGTTGTCCAGCCACCACTGCATTAAGCAGAAAGTCTTTACCACTGGCTTTAAAGCACTTATTCACCTTAGGCCCTCCTACATTAAATCTCTCATTTCCTACTACGGCTCAGACCATACACTTTATTCCTCTAAAGCCAATATACTCACTGTACCTCGGTCATATCTATCTCAGCTCTGACCTTTCACCCATGTCCTGCCTCTGGCCTGGTACTCCCTACCCCTTCATATCTGACAGATCCATCTTCAAAGTCTTATTAAAATTGTATCGTCTCCAAGAAGCCTTACCCAAGTAAGCCCTAATTTCCTCTTCTCCCACTCTCTTCTGCATCATCAATCAATCAATCAATCGTATTTATTGAGCGCTTACTATGTGCAGAGCACTGTACTAAGCGCTTGGGAAGTACAAATTGGCATCACATAGAGACAGTCCCTACCCGATAGTGGGCTCACAGTCTAAAAGGGGGAGACAGAGAACAGAACCAAACATACCAACAAAATAAAATAAGTAGGATAGAAATGTACAAGTAAAATAAATAAATAAATAAATAAATAAACAGAGTAATAAATATGTACAACCATATATACATATATACAGGTGCTGTGGGGAGGGGAAGGCGGTAAGGCGGGGGGATGGAGAGGGGGACGAGGGGGAGAGGAAAGAAGGGGCTCAATCTGGGAAGGCCTCCTGGAGGAGGTGAGCTCTCAGCAGGGCCTTGAAGGGAGGAAGAGAGCTAGCTTGGCGGATGGGCAGAGGGAGGGCATTCCAGGCCCGGGGGATGACGTGGGCCGGGGGTCGATGGCGGGACAGGCGAGAGCGAGGTACAGTGAGGAGATTAGTGGTGGAGGAGCGGAGGGTGCGGGCTGGGCAGTAGAAGGAGAGAAGGGAGGTGAGGTAGGAGGGGGCGAGGTGATGGAGAGCCTTGAAGCCCAGGGTGAGGAGTTTCTGCCTGATGCGCAGATTGATCGGTAGCCATTGGAGGTTTTTGAGGAGGGGAGTGATATGTCCAGAGCATTTCTGGACAAAGATAATCCGGGCAGCAGCATGAAGTACGGATTGAAGTGGAGAGAGACACGAGGATGGGAGATCAGAGAGAAGGCTAGTGCAGTAGTCCAGACGGGATAGGATGAGAGCTTGAATTAGCAGGGTAGCGGTTTGGATGGAGAGGAAAGGGCGGATCTTGGCAATGTTGCGGAGCTGAGACCGGCAGGTTTTGGTGACGGCTTGGATGTGAGGGGTGAATGAGAGAGCGGAGTCGAGGATGACACCAAGGTTGCGGGCTTCTGAGACGGGAAGGATGGTAGTGCCGTCAACAGAGATGGGAAAGTCAGGGAGAGGACAAGGTTTGGGAGGGAAGACAAGGAGCTCAGTCTTCGACATGTTGAGCTTTAGGTGGCGGGCGGACATCCAGATGGAGATGTCCTGAAGGCAGGAGGAGATGCGAGCCTGGAGGGAGGGGGAGAGAGCAGGGGCAGAGATGTAGATCTGGGTGTCATCAGCGTAGAGGTGATAGTTGAAGCCGTGGGAGCGAATGAGGTCACCAAGGGAGTGAGTGTAGATTGAGAACAGAAGGGGACCAAGCACTGAACCTTGGGGAACTCCCACAGTAAGAGGATGGGAGGGGGATCATCCTTCCATTAGGATATGCACCCATTAGCCACCCCTCCCTCAGCCCCACAACACTTATGTACATATCCATAATTTCTTTATATTAATATCTGTCCTCCCTTCTAGATTGTAACTCCTAATGGGTGGGAAACAGGCCTACTAAATCAGTTACATTGTATTCATTCATTCATTCAATCGTATTTATTGAGCACTTGCTGTGTGCAGAACACTGTACTAAGCACTTGGGAAGTACAAGTTCACAACACATAGAGACGGTCCCTACCCAACAGTGAGCTCACAGTCTAGAAGGGGGCGACAGAGAACAAAACAAAACATATTAACAGTTAATTAACATATTAGTGGTTTGGATGGAGAGAAAAGGGCGGATCTTGGCAATGTTGTGGAGGTGAGACCAGCAGGTTTTGGTGACGGCTTGGATGAGAGGGGTGAACGAGAGAGCGGAGAGCGGAGTACTCTCCCAAGCACTTAAGTACACACGGTACTCTGTTTTCATGCTGCTCTGCACACAGTAAGTGTTCAATAAATATGACTGACTGATCGATTGCAGACCATGTGTCTGTTGATCATTGTATTGTACTTTTCCAAGTGCTTAGTACAGCACTCTGCACACATTAAGCACTCATAATAGTAATTGTGGTATTTGTTAAAGTGCTTACTGTGTGCCAGGCACTTTACTAAGTACTGGGGTGGATACAAGCAAATTGGGTTGGATATAGTCCCTGAACTGCATGAAACTGACAGTCTTAAAACCCATTTTACAGGTGAGGGAACTGAGGCAAAGAGAAGTGAAGTGACTTGCCCAAGGCCATACAGCAGACAAGTGGAAGAGTCATGATTAGAACCCATGACCTTCTGACTCCCAGACCTGTGCTCTATCCACTATGCCACAATGCTTCCCAATAATAATGGTATTTGTTAAGCACTTAGTATGTGCCAAGCACTGTCCTAAGAAGCACTGGGGGGGATACAAGGTAATCAGGTTGTCACATGTGGGGCCCAGAGTCTTAATCCCCATTTTACAGATGAGGTAACTGAGGGCCAGAGAAGTTAAGTGACTTGCCCAAAGTCACATGGCTGACAAGCGGCAGAATGAGGATTAGAATCCAGGATCTCTGACTCCCAAGCCTGTGCTCTTTCCACTGACACACGCTTCTTTAATTGACTGAATGATCAGTGAATACTCCAGCCAAGGCTGAATCAGCCTGGGGAGGACTGGTCCTGGGAAGCAGAATCAGACAGACCCCTTTTATTGCTGTAGTGGCTAGTGGGAGTCAGCTCAGAGGGAGGGTCGTGATGGACTGAACTGAACCAGACCCACCAAGTTCACTAGTCACTGGCCATGTGCCTTTCACAAGATCCCTTCGTTGCCCCCAAGACTTTTGTTATTAATTTTAAAAGAGCTATGACTTTACAGAAATAGTTCCATGGCAGGGGACAGGAGACTGCAACCAATGCTGCCTTCTACCACCCTACAGGGAAAGAGAACAGCACCAGCCCCACAAAACCACAGAAAGACTGATGGCTGCTGTAGTTGTTGCTGTGACTTTGGGTGACCTTAGACTCTGAACCACGTGGAGCATGAAATTTTGCTCCTCTAGCCACAGCACCCTCCTGATGATTGTATTTATTATGTTTATTTGTCAGTGCTTTCATGCTGTTTTGGTGTTCTATTGTTTTATCTGTCCTAATGTGTCTGTCTCCAATCCCCTCTCCCTATTTTCATTCTCAGATTGCCAGCCTCCTGAGTGACAAGGCCCGAGTTTGATTCCCACCTCTGAATATTCTCCTAGAACTTAGTACAGAGCTCTGCACAGTATTCACTTATAAATACTATTACTTATGCTACTACTACTACTTATATTACAGCATGGTTTAGTGGAAAGAGCATGGGCTTGGGATTCAGAGGTCATGGGTTCTAATCCCAGCTCTGCCACTCATCTGCTGTGTGACCTTGGGAAAGCCACTTAACTTCTCAGGGCCTCATCTGTAAAGTGGGGATTAAGACTGTGAGCCCCACCTGGGACATCCTGCCTACCTTATATCTACTCCAGCACTTAGAACAGTGCTTGGAACATAGTAAGCACTTAAGAAATACCATAATTATTATTACTACTACTAAAACATGAGTTGTCCCATGCCTGTCTTCACCACAAAACATAATAACTGCTCCAGAAATGAGTTTGACCACTGTTTGTGCTCCAACCTGGCCATCACCAGCCTACGTGATGACAGGAAGGCCAACAGCATTTTCCATCTATCTATGGCTTAAATCTTGATGGGCAGTGACTTGGGTCACTGGACCAATCAATGACTGCCCAGTAGAACCCCAGCTGTGATGCCTAAGGCAAATAAAAGGCATCAAAAGCGCTCATTTTGAATGGTCAGGGGGCACCTGGGGGTAGCATAGAGGCATGCAAAGGAGCAGAAGCATGCAGAGAAGCAAGATGGAAGCACGGTGAGAGCAGCACTTGAAAGCAGCAGAAGGCAGCAGCACTTGGAATCAGAAAGAAGAAGCATTGGCAGAATGGGCTCCTTTGACCACGGATTGGTATTGGACCCTTGGGTGGTTGAGTGAGTGAGTGAGTGTCTGTATGTGTCAATCCCTTGCATGTTGGTAAAACTAAGTAAAAAACTTACCACAGTAACCTTGGTGATAAGTGGTATGGCTTGAACTCTATTATGTGTTACTGAGGCTCCCCCAGTCCAGGAAGGTCCTGGTTGGTATGAACCAGGGGCTACCAGTGGCTACCAATCAACCTATGCATCAGGCAAAAACTCCTCACCCTCGGCTTCAAGGCTCTCCATCACCTCGCCCCCTCCTACCTCACCTCCCTTCTCTCCTTCTACAGTCCAGCCCGCACCCTCCGCTCCTTTGCCACTAATCTCCTCACGGTGCCTCATTCTCACCTGTCCTGCCGTGGATACCCAGCCCACGTCATCCCCCGGGCCTGGAATGCCCTCCCTCTGCATATCTGCCAAGCTAGCTCTCTTCCTCCTTTCAAAGCCCAAGTGAGAGATCAGCTCCTCCAGGAGGCCTTCCCAGACTGAGCCCCCCCTACCTCTGCCCCTCCTCCCCCTCCCTATCCCTCCTGCCTTACCTCCTTCCCCTCCCCACAGCACCTGTATATATGTATGTATGTTTGTATGTACTTATTACTGTATTTATTTATTTATTTTACTTGTACATATTTATTCTATTTATTTTATTTTGTTAATATGTTTTGTTTTGTTGTCTGTCTCCCCCTTCTAGACTGTGAGCCCGCTGTTGGGTAGGGACCATCTCTATATGTTGCCAACTTGTACTTCCCAAGCACTTAATACAGTGCTCTGCACACAGTAAGCGCTCAATAAATACGATTGAATGAATGAATGAATGAACCAGGGGCTTGTGACATCATGTACATGTGAAGGGACACTAGGACTTTGGTATTTACATGTGTACCCTGCAGGTACTCTGACGCATCCTTTGATGATCTTTGCCTGGTCTTCAGTAATGAGGTGAAGGTGTTTTTGTCCTAGGACTGAAGGGGCAACAACAGACAAGCACACCCATTCTTGGGCCCTGCCTTGTACTCAAAATCCCTCAGGCTATTCCCACTCTGGGACACTGGAGATTTAGGGAGAAGAGGGGGGCCTGAGACTCAGGAACCTCTCCACCTGTTCTCTTCCCAAATCCCAATCACCAACCATCCCTGCTCCCTTCCCTATTCCAGCCAATCCAACCTAGATGGTGTGATCAGGGTGAACATGGAATTGGAGCCCACCATATCTAATTCACTAGGAAAAAGGAATACATGTTTCAGTGCTTAAGGGCCAGATTTCTCAAGAGATGTCACCAGGGACCCTCTCGCTAATGTCAGTAGCTCTGCTGGGCTGGAATCACTCAGGATACCAGGTGCTACTCAGGGGCTCCCTGCAGCCCCAAGGCCCAGGTCGCCCTCCTCCTGCAGCTGCAAAGCTGCTCCCTCCTGCCGTTTCTCACTATAAAGGCCCAGATCACCAAGGCTTTGGTGCAGATGGCCCCTAAAGAATGAGCCAAATTCCTGCTGCAGACCCATGTCAGAGAGGAGAAGCCACAGCCCATCTGCACACTGCTGGTGAGTACTCCAGCTAAAGAGTATTGATCTGGAGAGAACAGGTCCTGAGAAGCAGAATCATATTCCTCTTCAGGCTGAAGGGAATAGCAGTGTCAGCTCCGAGAGAGGGTCACAATGAGTCAAACTGAACCAGAACTACAGGGTTGGATGGTCAACAGCCATATGCCTTTCCCAGGACCATCCACTACCTGCAAGACTTTGCACTGCTATATCGTTGTACTGTACTCTCCTAAGAGCTTAGTGCAATGTTCTGCACACAGTAAGGACTCAACAAATACAATTGATTGACTGTAATTATTACGGTGCTCTGCCAATAATAACCGCTCAATAAATTTGATTGATTTTATTTGTAATTATTAAAGAGCTATGATTTTACAGCTCTAGCTTCCTGGGGGGAGAGGAGACTGCACTCCATCCATCCAACACTCCAGAGGGAAAGAGAAGAGCACCTTCAGCTCAAGGCATCCACAAAATCCCGGGAAGACTGATGGTTGCTGTAGTGGTCACTGTGGCTGTGGGTGAACTTCAATTCTGAGCTACGTGGAGCCTGAATTTTTGATCCTCTATCTACAGCACCCTACTGATTATTGTATTTATTATGTGTATTTGTGCTTGTGATTAACACATGCCCACATCTCCCTGACTGCCCTCCCCAGTTTCTATTGTCAGATTGTGAGTCCCCCAACCACCTCTGTATACTTTCCCAAAGCTCACTTCAATGCTCAACACACTTAGTGCTTAAAAATACTATTTTTACTTCTACTACATTGGGTAAAATGATTTGCCTTTTGTCCATTTGAAATTGCACCAAAAGTTTTGTTTCTATTGTTTTCTACATCATTTCTGCTGCCTTTAAGGTCGGTGAGAAAGGGACTCACCAATTTCTGGCCAAGTTAATCTCCTGTCAGCTATCCATTGGGAAGTAGAAATATTTTCACCTGCCATTTTGTTGGCAACAGGGAGTGGCCCAAGATTCCTCTTTTACCTCCCGCTTGTTTCTTCATCTGCTTCTTTTGTCTTTTCCTGCTCAACCCAATATTTCCCAGCAGTGTGCCCTTCTTGGAACATGGCACTTTGATTTAAAATTCCCCAGATCCACAAGTCTATTGGTGGGACAGAGAGGCTAGAGGACAGTTACTGCTCCAGAGAGCTGAACAGGGCTCCTGGTAAAGGGACATTAGAAGGGGAAGGAAACAGAAAGAGAGTGATTTCCAGGACTTCCAGTTATCAGTCTGCGCATTCCAAAAACGATGGTTGTGTCCAGCGGAGCCTCCAATGACTCCAAACTCCAGGTGACTGAGTTCATCCTAATGGGTTTCCCAGGCATTCACAGCTGGCAGCACTGGCTCTCTATCCCCCTGGGCCCGCTCTACCTCTTGGCCCTCGTGGCCAATGTGATGATTCTGCTCACCATCTGGAAGGAAACAGTCCTACACCAGCCAATGTTCTATTTCCTGGCTGTCCTGGCCCTGGTGGATATGGGTCTGAGCACCACCATTATGCCCAGGATCCTGGCCATTCTCTGGTTCAATGCCCGGACCGTCAGCCTCCCAGAATGCTTCATTCAGATCTATGCCATTCACAACTTTTTGGGGATGGAGTCAGGTATCTTTGTGTGCATGGCACTGGACAGGTATGTGGCTATATGTCACCCCCTCCGCTACCCCTCTGTCATCACAGAAGGCTTTGTCCTCAAGGCCACCCTGTTCATGGTATTCAGAAATGGTCTCCTAGTTGTCCCAGTGCCTGTCTTGGCCTCAAGGCGTCTTTACTGCTCCAGGAATGAGATTGACCACTGTCTGTGCTCCAACCTGGGTGTCACCAGCCTGGCATGTGATGACAGGAAGGCCAACAGCATTTTACAGCTCTCTGTGGCTTGGATCCTTATGGGCAGTGACATGTGTCTCATCATTCTCTCCTATGCCCTGATCCTGTGGGTGGTGCTGAAGTTAAACTCAGCCAAAGCTGCCTCCAAAGCACTGAGCACCTGCATCTCCCACATCATCCTCATCCTCTTCTTCTATACAGTGATCGTGGTCTTGCCCATTACGCACAGTGCAAAGGGGAAGGTGCCCCTCATCCCAGTCCTCCTCAATGTCCTGCACAATGTCATCCCCCCGGCCCTGAACCCGATAGTGTATGCCCTGAGGACCCAGGAGATCAAAGTGGGGATCCTAAAGCTGGTCAGGCTGGCTGAAGTGAGAAAGTGACCTGGGTCCCTTGTGGTCGCAATGAGACTTTTTTCTCAACCACCCAATGTCAGCACAGGATTTGGAAAGCACAAGAATGCACAAGTGGATTCCAAGCCTGGTTTCTGGCCACTTGGAGAGTAAGTCAGATGTATATTTTTTCAATGGTGTTCCAGTTACCACCTGGAACCGGGACACATTGAACATTAGCATCCAGATAGACAAGATTCCAACCCTTTTTAACCCCAGCTTTTCCTTCTGAATCTGCTGCTTAGTGCTGAGACTAAGGCCAGCAAACCTCATGAGGTCAAGGCTCCTGGAAGCTTTCCAACCCAGAAATTCATCTCCATTTGTATTTATTTCAGGGCTAAAGGAGCATTTTGTTGGAGTAAGTGTCATAGCTTTCTGAACTGGCTTTAGGCCCTTCCGTGTTTTTCTCTCCATTATCCATTATAGCCAAATTGGAAGGTTGCCTAGTCCAGCTTAGACAAGTTTTTGGTTGAGTCTTCCCTAACTACCTTTGCCTAGCTCATCTGGAGCTCTGACCTGTGCTCTCTGTGGGCTTCTACTTTCCATTAGGATCTCTGTCTCCCTAAACATGACAGCAAATTTAATTAACTGCTGTTGCCTTTCACCAGCTTTTATCCATTCCTTTTTGATCTTATCTTCATCAAAAGGAAAGACAATCAAGTCCCCCTAATTTTCCTTCAGATAGTTCTCCCTGGATCTCTCATTCCAACCCCTTTAATAATAACTGTGATATTTATTAAACATCTACTCTCTTTCAAGTGCTGTACTGAGGATATATGATAATCAGGTTGGACACTGTCCCCATCCCACTTGGGCTCTCAGTTTAAGTAGGGGGAGTCAGGTATTGAATTCCCATTTTACAGATGAGGAACCTGAAGCATAGAGAAGTTAAGTGATTTGCCCAAAGTTATTTAAAAGGCCAGGGATGGAGCCAGATTTAGAACCCAAATCCCCTTACTCCCAGGCTTATGTTGTTTCCATTGGGTGGCACTGCTTCTCTAGGACTGCCTACACAACTTGTGGGAAATTCTGTGTTCTTCCCATTTGCTAGGTCCTGTTTCTTTTGAGTGTTTTTGAACTCTAGAGAAAATAATTTCATCTTTTTTCACGGAGTGGGTGATAGGGAGCTGCACAACCTTCACAAGGAGACACGAGTGTATCATGGACAGGAGGAGACCATGTCCAAGAGTGAGGTCAGCTGGCACACATTTGACACACTCTAGAGACCAGCCCTGCTTTTATGTAAGGTGCTTCTGAGAATGTGACTTTCTGAAATGGTGGTCTTGAGAGCTTTTTGCATCATAGCTTACAAAGTCTGTCGAATGGGATTCATCTGATTTTATTGCATTGAACTGTCCCAAGCCCTTAATTCAGTGCTCTCCAATCAATAAATACCATTGATTGATTGATTCATCTGATTCAAAGTTCTCCTGTACCAGTGAAGGGAGTGCCCAAATTCCAGCCCTGAGCATCGTTGCTGAATTAGAAAACCTTTCACAATTAGAGTTTGTGTGTCCTGCATATTCGTGATCATTTGTATATTTTTTTTAATCTCTGGGCTGCCCTGCCCAGGAAAACCATGTTTCTGTGGACATTGGCTGAACAATATACCAGACACATTCACTGCCCACAGTGAAATTATAGTCTAGTGGGTGTAAAACACATTAATATAAATACCTAAATTACAGATAGGTACATAAATGCTGTGGGGCTGGGGTTGGGAGAGATTATGGTTGTACATATTTATTACTCTATTTATTACTCTATTTATTTATTTATTTATTTATTTTACTTGTACATTTCTATCCTATTTATTTTATTTTGTTGGTATGTTTGGTTCTGTTCTCTGTCTCCCCCTTTTAGACTGTGAGCCCACTGTTGGGTAGGGACTGTCTCTATGTGTTGCCAATTTGTACTTCCCAAGCGCTTAGTACAGTGCTCTGCACATAGTAAGCGCTCAATAAATACTAAATAATAATAATAATAATAATAATTAAAAAAGAAGCAAGTCAGGGAGATACAGAAGGGAGTGGAAGAACTTCCCATCACCTTGCCCCATCTTACCCCACCTCCCTTCTCTCCTTCTAGCAGCATGGCAGTAAGCAGTAAGCAGCATGGCACAGTGGAAAGAGTATGGGCTTGGAAGTGAAAGGTTGTGGGTTTGAGTCCCTACTCCACCACCGGTCAGATGTGTCACTTTGGGCAAGTCACTTAACTTCTCTGTGCCTCGGTTACCTCATCTGTAAAATGGGGATTAAGACTGTCAGCCCCACGTGGGGCAACCTGATAACCTTGTATCTACCCCTGTGCTTAGAACAGTGTTTGACACATAGTAAGTACTTAACAAATACCAACATTATTATTATTATTCTACATCCCAACCTGCACACTCCTCTCCTTTGGTGCTAACCTTCTCACTCTGCCTTGCTTTCACCTGTCCTGCCATCAACCTCTGGCCCACATCCTACCTCTGGCCTGGAACGCCCTCCCTCCTTAAATCCGCCAACCAACCACACTTCCCCCCTTCAAGCCCTACTGAAGGCTCACCCACTCCAAGAAGCCTTCCCAGACTAAGCCCTGCTTTTCCTCAAGTTCCCCCTCTCCAGTGTAGCCCTGACTTGCTCCTTTTGCTCTACCCCGCTCCCCGCTCCACAGCACTTGTGTATATATGTACATATCTCTAATTCTATTTATTTATATTAATGCCTATTTACTTGTTTTAATGTGTATATATCTATAATTTCAATGATTTATATTGATGCCTGTTTACTTATTTTAATGTCTGTCTCCCCCCTTCTAGACTGTAAGCCTGCTGTGGGCAGGGATTCTCACTTTATTGCTGAATTGTACTTTCCAAGCACTTAGTACAGTGCTCTGCACACAGTAAGCACTCAATAAATACAATTGAATGAATGAAAAGGAGAAGAGCGCTTAGTCAGGGAAGGCCTCTTGGAGGAGATGTGCCTTTAAAGAGGCTTTGAAGTGTGGGGGAGTAATTGTCTGTCAAGTATGCTGAGGGAGGGCTTTCCAGGACAGAGGCAGGATGTGAGTAAGAGGTCAGTGGAGACATAGATGATATCTCCCAATGTTCCCATTGCCTGTCCCTCTTCCCCAAATGCCACCTGTCCTTTCTCTCTTCCCCCCAAGAGCTCCCCACTCCAGATATGTTGAGCTGGCCAAGCACAGAGAGACCCCTGGGCTGGCCTGGCCTCGGTTTTCCCTCCATCCATACTTCAACAGGCTTAGCAGCCGCCTCGTTCCTGGCCTTAGCCTGCCTGACCCTCCAGCCCCAGACAGAGCGGCCAAGAAGTAGTTAAACTGATTGGCATCTACCTTTGCTTTTTTCCAATAAAAGTAAAAGGCAGTTAGGGCTCCTGGGGAGTTATAAATTCTCTATCTCCAAAATGGTCACAAGAGAGATTCGTTCATTCATTCATTCAATTGTATTTATTGAGCGCTTACTGTGTGCAGAGCACTGTACTAAGTGCTTGGGAAGTACAAGTTGGCAACATATAGAGATGGTCCCTACCCAACAGTGGGCTCACAGTCTAGAAGGGGGAGACAGAGAACAAAACAAAACATATTAACAAAATAAAATGAATAGAATAAATATGTACAAATAAAATAAACAAATAAATAGAGTAATAAATACATACAAACATATATACATATATACAGGTGCTGTGGGGAGGGGAAGGAAGTAAGGGGGGGATGGGGAGGGGGAGGAGGGGGAGAGGAAGGAGGAGGCTCAGTCTGGGAAGGCCTCCTGGAGGAGCTGAGCTCTCAGTAGGGCCTTGAAGGGAGGAAGAGAGCTAGCTTGGCGGATGTGCAGAGGGAGGGTATTCCAGGCCAGGGGGATGATGTGGGCCGGGGGTCGACGGCGGGACAGGTGAGAACGAGGCACGGTGAGGAGATTAGTGGCAGAGGAGCAGAGGGTGCGGGCTGGGCTGTAGTTTGTATCTGCTCTCTGTGGCATCATTATCTGCCAATTCTATTATTGCCATAGCATATTGATTGCTTAACTACACCCTGTGATTCCATCGCCTACTTTTATCATTGCTACTGTTTTATTGCTTCTGCATCTCAATTGTTAACCCCCCGCTGTACTGTCACTCGCCCTGCTGACCTCACCATGAACTTTCAGTTCCCTTGCTCCCAACTGCCATTCCCATTCCTCACCTTCCCCTTCCCCTCTCCCACCCAGCTGTTTCCCTCCCTCTCACCCACCAAGACCGCTCCCCCTCACCCCCTACCAAGGATTCCTCTGTACCAACGCAGGTCCTCCGCTTCTCCCACCCCGCCCCCCTCCCTCCCCTTCTCCCCGCCCCCACCCCCATCCCAGTTCTCCTTTCCCATCGCCACCCCCCCTTCCCACTCTCCCCACCCAGGCCCCCGTCAACTCATCCCAATCCAAACCCTCCCCACCCCTTGCACCCTTCCCCCTCCCTCCCCACCCTCGACAGCTGCTGCCAAGTGTGGCCTCTGGAACCCCCGCTCCGTTTTAAGTAAGACCCCTTTCATCCTGGACCTTTTCCTTTCCAGTTCTCTACTCCTCCTCGCCCTAACTGAAACATGGCTGTCGCCGGACGACACAGTCTCTTCTGCTGCTCTCTGCAGTGCAGGCCTCTTCTTCTCCCACTCCCCCAGACTCACCGGAAAAGGAGGAGGTGTCGGTTTCCTTCTCGCCCCCCAATGTCGCTTCCACACTATCCCTCCTCCCCCTTCCCTTTCCTTCCCTTCCTTTGAAGCCCACATTATTCGCCTCTACCACCCCCTCCAGATTCTTGTAGCCGTCATCTACCGCCCTCCCGGCCCCACTTCCAACTTCTTTAACGACTTTGACCCCTTCCTCACCTTCCTTCTCTCCTTCTCCATGCCCACTCTGATCCTCGGAGACTTCAATATCCACATGGATATCCCTAACGACTCCTCTGCCGCCCGCCTTCTATCTCTCCTTGACGCTGCCAACCTCTTCCTCCACCCCACCTCGTCCACTCACCAACTTGGTCATACCCTCGACCTCATCATCTCCTACCGCTGCACTGTGTCCACCTTCACCAACTCTGTTATCCCTCTCTCTGATCATAATCTTCTCACCTGCCTCCTCACTCACACTCCTTTCCCCTGTAAATCCGTATTACTCCCTCACAGAGATCTCCGCTCTCTGGACCCCACCCATCTTTCGGAGCGCCTCACACCCCACCTCGCCGCCCTCTCCTCTCTACCCAGTCTTGATGATCAGATTACTGCTCTCAACTCTACCCTTTCTAATCAGCTTGACTCACTCGCTCCCCTTTCCCTTCGCCGCTCTCGCACCACTAACCCACAACCCTGGATCACTGCCACTGTCCGCCTCCTTCGCTCTTATGCTCGAGCTGCCGAACGCTGCTGGCGAAAGTCTAAACACCATGCCAACCTCGTTCACTTCAAGTTTATCCTTTCCTGCCTTAACTCAGCCCTCTCTTCTGCCAGACAAAATTATTTCTCCTCCCTTATTGACACCCATGCCCATCACCCCCGCCAGGTCTTCCGTACATTCAACTCCCTTCTCAGGCCCCCGGTTCCTCCCCCTCCTCCTTCCCTCACCCCCAGCGATCTGGCCTCCTACTTCATTAACAAAATTAAATCCATCAGGTCCGACCTCCCCAAAGTCTCTTCCCCCCTTTCTCCATCCCCCCGGCTCTCAACACTCTCTGCTACTCTCCCATCCTTCCCAGCGGTATCCTCAGAGGAACTCTCCTTCCTCCTCTCAAGTGCTACTCCGGCCACCTGTGCTTCTGACCCCATTCCCTCTCATCTTATGAAATCTCTCGTTCCATCCCTTCTCCCCTCCTTAACTTCCATCTTCAACCGCTCACTCTCCACTGGTTCCTTCCCCTCTGCCTTCAAACATGCCCATGTCTCTCCCATCCTAAAAAAACCCTCTCTTGACCCCACCTCACCTTCTAGTTATCGTCCCATATCCCTCCTACCATTCCTTTCCAAACTCCTTGAACGAGTTGTCTACACGCGCTGCCTAGAATTCCTCAACAACAACTCTCTCCTCGACCCCCTCCAGTCTGGCTTCCGTCCCCTTCATTCCACGGAAACTGCCCTCTCAAAAGTCACCAATGACCTCCTGCTTGCCAAATCCAACGGCTCATATTCTGTCCTAATCCTCCTCGACCTCTCAGCTGCCTTTGACACTGTGGACCACCCCCTTCTCCTCAACACGCTATCTGACCTTGGCTTCACAGACTCCGTCCTCTCCTGGTTCTCCTCTTATCTCTCCGGTCGTTCTTTCTCAGTCTCTTTTGCAGGCTCCTCCTCCCCCTCCCATCCTCTTACTGTGGGGGTTCCCCAAGGTTCAGTGCTTGGTCCCCTTCTGTTCTCAATCTACACTCACTCCCTTGGTGACCTCATTCGCTCCCACGGCTTCAACTATCATCTCTACGCTGATGACACCCAGATCTACATCTCTGCCCCTGCTCTCTCCCCCTCCCTCCAGGCTCGCATCTCCTCCTGCCTTCAAGACATCTCCATCTGGATGTCCGCCCGCCACCTAAAGCTCAACATGTCGAAGACTGAGCTCCTTGTCTTCCCTCCCAAACCTTGTCCTCTCCCTGACTTTCCCATCTCTGTTGACGGCACTACCATCCTTCCCGTCTCACAAGCCCGCAACCTTGGTGTCATCCTCGACTCCGCTCTCTCATTCACCCCTCACATCCAAGCCGTCACCAAAACCTGCCGGTCTCAGCTCCACAACATTGCCAAGATCCGCCCTTTCCTCTCCATCCAAACTGCTACCCTGCTCATTCAAGCTCTCATCCTATCCCGTCTGGACTACTGCACCAGCCTTCTCTCTGATCTCCCATCCTTGTGTCTCTCTCCACTTCAATCCATACTTCATGCCGCTGCCCGGATTATCTTTGTCCAGAAACGCTCTGGGCATATCACTCCCCTCCTCAAAAATCTCCAGTGGCTACCAATCAATCTGCGCATCAGGCAGAAACTCCTCACCCTCAGCTTCAAGGCTCTCCATCACCTTGCCCCCTCCTACCTCACCTCCCTTCTCTCCTTCTACTGCCCAGCCCGCAACCTCCGCTCCTCTACCGCTAATCTCCTCACTGTACCTCGTTCTCGCCTGTCCTGCCGTCGACCCCCGGCCCACGTCATCCCCCGGGCCTGGAATGCCCTCCCTCTGCCCCTCCGCCAAGCTAGCTCTCTTCCTCCCTTCAAGGCCCTGCTGAGAGCTCACCTCCTCCAGGAGGCCTTCCCAGACTGAGCCCCTTCCTTCCTCTCCCCCTCGTCCCCCTCTCCATCCCCCCATCTTACCTCCTTCCCTTCCCCACAGCACCTGTATATATGTATATATGGTTGTACATATTTATTACTCTATTTATTTATTTATTTATTTATTTTACTTGTACATTTCTATCCTATTTATTTTATTTTGTTGGTATGTTTGGTTCTGTTCTCTGTCTCCCCCTTTTAGACTGTGAGCCCACTGTTGGGTAGGGACTGTCTCTATGTGTTGCCAATTTGTACTTCCCAAGCGCTTAGTACAGTGCTCTGCACATAGTAAGCGCTCAATAAATACGATTGATTGATTGATTGATTGAGAGAAGGGAGGTGAGGTAGGAGGGGGCGAGGTGATGGAGAGCCTTGAAGCCAAGGGTGAAGAGTTTCTGCCTGATGCGTAGGTTGATTGGTAGCCACTGGAGATTTTTGAGGAGGGGAGTAACATGCCCAGAGTGTTTCTGGACAAATATAATCCGGGCAGCGGCGTGAAGTATGGATTGAAGTGGGGAGAAACAAGAGGATGGGAGATCGGAGAGGAGGCTGATACAGTAATCCACATGGGATAGGATGAGAGCTTGAACGAGCAGGGTAGCGGTTTGGATGGAGAGGAAAGGGCAGATCTTGGCAATGTTGTGGAGGTGAGACCAGCAGGTTTTGGTGACGGCTTGGATGTGAGGGGTGAATGAGAGAGACACCAAGGTTGCGGGCTTGTGAGATGGGAAGGATGGTAGTGCCATCAACAGTGATGGAAAAGTCAGGGAGAGGGCAGGGTTTGGGAGGGAAGACAAGGAGTTCAGTCTTGGACATATACTTGTACAATCAGACTTGATTCATGCACTGGGGGCTCTGGGAGGGGAGGAGCAGGAAAGCAGCTAAGTGCGTGCCTGGGAAATTCAACAGAACACAATATATGTTCCCTAACAATGAATAGAAGTAGTAATGGTAATAGTAATGGTAGTAATAGTAATAGCAACAGCAGCATTTATTGAGCAATCACTAGGTGTAGCACATAGTACAGTGTGCTTGGGAAATGCAGAATAAGGAAGTGACATTTTCCCTGCCCAAAAGGAGCCTATATTCTAAATGAAGAGACAAACTTAAAAGTATCTACTTGAGTAGTCAAAATTAGTAAAGGGTGTAAATAATTCATAAGTGCCAGAGTTGACTGTGAACCCATTGTTGGGTAGGGACCGTCTCTATATGTTGCCGATTTGTACTTCCAAAGTGCTTAGTACAGTGCTCTGCACACAGTAAGCACTCAATAAATACGATTGAATGAATGAATGGATGAATGAAGGCATGTTATAGCTCAGGGGGTTGGGAAAACAACTGGGGAAAAGTTGTTGGAAGAGGTGAGATTTAAGGAAGGATTTGAATGTTGGGAGAGCTGTTGTCTGTTTAATGTGGGGAGGGAGAGAATTCCAAGGCAGGGGAGCAGCATGAGTGAGGTACAGATAGAAGGTTTGTTTGGGTGGAATAAAGCAGTATTTAGGGAAAAGGAGGTGAAAAGAGCTGATAGGAAAAATGATAATAATAATGGCATTTATTAAGCACTTACTATGTGCAAAGCACTGTTCTAAGCCCTGGGGAAGTTACAAGGTGATCAGGTTGTCCCACGGTGGGGCTCACAGTCTCAATCCCCATTTCCCAGATGAGGTAACTGAGGCCCAGAGAAGTTAAGTGACTTGCCCAAAGTCACCCAGCTGACAATTGGCGGAGTCGGAATTCGAACCCATGTCCTCTGACTCCAAAACCCGGGCTCCTTCCACTGAGCCACGCCAGATGGTTGGAAGCCTTGACGCAGATGGTGAAGACTGTTTGCATCATCGGGGGTCGCGGCGTGGTTGTAGGGTGTCGCTGGGGCGCGACGATGGTGCCTGGGGGCTCCGGAGCCGGTGGTGGAAGGTCGGGGGCTGAGCGCACCCCGCTCCACAAAAGTGTGTGTGGGGGGCGAGTTGGGCGGAGGAGAAGGCCACCCCCAACTCCCCCTGTCCCTCTCCTCTCCCGCGCTTGGGAGGCCCCCTTCCCCAGTCTCTCCTCCGGCCGTTCTCCGGATCGCCCCTTCGCGGAGCCGCCCCCCGACGGCCCTCCCAACATTCCCCTCCTGGGGAATTCTGGTGTTGGGGCGGGGGGAGAGGGAGAAAGCTGGCGCGCCCTAAGGCGGAGCCCATCTCCGCGGTTGGGCCCTCGGGGCGGCTGGGCGCTCACTTACCCCGCGCGCTCTCGCTCTCATTCTCTCTCCGCCCCGTGTCTCAAACAATCAATCAATCAATCAATCAATCAATCGTATTTATTGAGCGCTTACTGTGTGCAGAGCACTGTACTAAGCGCTTGGGAAGTACAAGTTGGCAACATATAGAGACGGTCCCTACCCAACAGTGGGCTCACAGTCTAAAAGGGGGAGACAGAGAACAAAACCAAACATACTAACAAAATAAAATAAATAGAATAGATATGTACAAGTAAAATAAATAAATAGAGTAATAAATATGTACAAACACATATACATATATACAGGTGCTGTGGGGAAGGGAAGGAGGTAGGATGGGGGGGATGGAGAGGGGGACGAGGTGGAGACCCCATCGTTCTCTTTCACATATATACATATATACAGGTGCTGTGGGGAAGGGAAGGAGGTAAGATGGGGGGGATGGAGAGGGGGACGAGGGGGAGACCCCGTCGTCCTCTTTCTTCCCCGTCCCACCCCGCCTCCGTGAGGGTGCGTGTTGGGGGTCGTTGTGCGGGGGAGCTGGGGATTGGAGGGGCGCGGTGACGATTCGAGGGCGGGGAGGAGGCGGCGGTGAGAGCCGGGTCCGCCCAGAGGCTCGCCGCATCGGGCTAGTGTGGGGTCTAGGCGGACGATGTCGCCGGTGGTTGCGTTGTGGGTTCCCGCTGGAGCAGTTTGGCTCAGTGGAAACAGCCCAGACTTTGGAGTCGGAGGTCATGGGTTCAAATCCCGGCTCCGCCACTTGTCAGCTGTGTGACAGCTGACAAGCTCTCCCCCTTCTAGACTGTGAGCCCACTGTTGGGTAGGGACTGTCTCTATATGTTGCCAACTTGTACTTCCCAAGCGCTTACAACAGTGCTCTGCACACAGTAAGCGCTCAATAAATACGATTGATTGATTGTGACTTTGGACAAGTCACTTAACTGCTCTGGGCCTCAGTTACCTCATCTGTAAATCAATCAATCAATCGTATTTATTGAGCGCTTACTGTGTGCAGAGCACTGTACTAAGCGCTTGGGAAGTACAGGTTGGCAACATATAGAGACAGTCCCTACCCAACAGTGGGCTCACAGTTTAAAAGGGGGAGACAGAGAAGAAAACCAAACATACTAACAAAATAAAATAAATAGAATAGATATGTACAAGTAAAATAAATAAATAGAGTAATAAATATGTGCAAACATATATACATATATACAGGTGCTGTGGGGAAGGGAAGGAGGTAGGATGGGGAGATGGAGAGGGGGACGAGGGGGAGAGGAAAGAAGGGGCTCAGTTTGGGAAGGCCTCCTGGAGGAGGTGAGCTCCTGTAAAATGGGGATTAAGACTTTGAGCCCCCAGTGGGACAACCTGATCACTTTGTAACCTCCCCAGCGCTTAGAAAAGTGCTTTGCACATAGTAAGTGCTTAATAAATGCCATTATTATTATTATTATTACCTAACCTCTGCCGGGAGGTGCGAGCCTGCATGCCGGACTTACGACTGCTGTCCCTGCAATGACTTGACACCTGTCCACATGTTTTGTTTTGTTGTCTGACTCTCCCTTCTAGACTGTGAGCCCGTTGTTGGGTAGGGATGTCGCCGACTTGTACTTCTCAAGTGCTTAGTACAGTGCTCTGCACACAGTAAGCACTCAATAAATACGATTGAATGAATGAATGTGGAGAGACACAGGAGTTCAATAGGGGGGATTTTGAGGAGAGAGGATGTGTGGGCCAAGAGATGTTTCAGGACGATGATCTCTGCAGCAGTGTGTAGCATAGACTGGACTAGGGAGAGGCTGAAGGCAGGAAGACCAGAGAGGAACTTAGTGCTGGGTGGAGAGGGCAGATCTCCCAGATGTTGTGCATGAAGAGCAAGCAGGATGTGGCTGTGATTTCATGTGAGAGTTGAATAATAGTGCAGAGTCAAGGGTAGCACTGTGGGCTTCTGGGACAAGGAAGATAGTGGTAGTAATAATAACTGTTGTATTTGTTAAGCATATACTCTGTGTCAAGCACTGAACTAAGCACTGGAGCAGATGCAAGATAATCAGATTGGACAGAGTCCCTTATCCCAGTGGGGCTCACATTAAGGGGAAGGAAGAGCAAATATTCAATCCCCATTTTATAGATGAGGAAACTGAGGCCCAGAGTTGTTAAATGAGTAGCCCCAAACGACCCACCAGGCCATTGGCAGACCTGGGATTAAAACCCAGTCCACTGACTTCCTGGACTGTGCTCTTTCCGCTTAGACCATGCTGCTTCTCATCTCCTGGCATTGCTGTCATCAGCTGGGGGCTTGCTCTCTACAGGGAGAGACAGACATTGAAGTCTTTACAATAGTGTGATCAGAATAAATGAATTGACTTTAAAATCAATTATACATGTAACTTCGAGTGCTGTGGGTGACACTGAATAATAATAATAATGATGATGGCATTTATTAAGTGCTTACTATGTGCAAAGCACTGTTCTAAGCACTGGGGAGGTGACAAGGTGATCAGGTTGTCCCACGTGGGGCTCACAGCCACACTGAATAAATTGGTTGGTGCTAGAGGCAGCTGCTGCCTGGTTGTGACTTGGGGTGTTATTTAGTCAGGGAAGACTCTCTAGCCATTCTCTTCAGGTCCAAAAGAAATCAAGGAAAAATAATTTTCCCTGCTCCAGCCTTGGACCCCCTAGTTGAAATATGAAGATAACAGAGCCTTTGCCACATTCATCCCCAGTCTCCCCTGACTAAGCCCTCATTTTCCCAACTCCCTCTTTCTTCTGCTTTGTCTATGTGCCTGGATAATAATAATAATAATGTTGGCATTTATTAAACGCTTACTACGTGCAAAGCACAGTTCTAAGCACTGGGGAGGTTACAAAGTGATCAGGTAGTCTCTTTCCATAAGCAAGTCCTGTGGGGCTGAGGGTGCTGGTGAATATCGAGTGCTTAAAGGATACAGATCCAGAAGATCGAGAGAAGCAGCGTGGCTCAGTTGAAAGAGCATGGGCTTTGGAGTCAGAGGGCATGGGTTCAAATCTTGGCTCTGTCATTTGTCAGCTGTGTGACTTTGGGCAAGTCACTTCACTTCTCCGGGCCTCAGCTCCCTTATCTGTGAAATGGGGATGAAGCCTGTGAGCCCCCCGTGGGACAACCTGATTACCTTGTATGCCCTCTGTGCTTAGAACAGTGCTTTGCACATAGTAAGGAATTAATAAATGCCATCATTAATGTAACTGCATTTTTAAATAAATGTATGTCTCCCACTGTAGACTTTAAAATCCTTATGGGCAGGGAATGAGTCTACCAACTCTTTTGTATTGTACTCTCCCAAGAGCTTAATACTGTTCTCTGTACATAGTAAACACTCAAAAAATACCATTGATTGATTAATTGATTGGCCACCAACTCTCATTCCTCCAATATTTGTATGGGAAACATTTAAGGGTTTGTCTAAGGCATCACCAGTGAAGATGAGCCCTATCTTAAAGTAAGACTCACTGATTATATACCAATAATATTTGTGGAGCCCCTTGAATGAGGTGTTTAGGAGAGTGTAATATCATTAGTACAATCCCTGCCTTCAAGGAGTTTACAGTCGAGCAGAGGAGATTGAATCTTCAACTTTGGCTTTAAAGCACTCCATCTTGCCCTCTCCTACCTCTCCTTACTACTCTCCTTCTGAAACCCATTCCGCACACTTTGCTCCTCTAATGCTAACTTTCTCACTGGGCCTCCATCTCAGCTATCTCGCCATCGACCCCTAGCCCACATCCAGTCTCTGGCATGGAATGCCCTCCCACCTCAAATCTGATAGACAATTACACCCCCCCACCCCCGACCTCTTCAAAGTTTTATTGAAGGCACACCTCCTCCAAGAGGCCTGCCCAGACTAAGCCCCCACCTTTCCTCTTCTCCCTCTCCCTTCTACATCATCCTGACTTACTCCCTCTGTTTTTTCCCCTCCCAGCCCCACAGCACTTATATACATATCTGTAATTTGTTTATTTTTATTGATATCTGTCTCCCCACCTCTAGACTGTAAGTTCCTTCTGGGTAGGGATTATGTCTTTTTATTGTTATATCATACTCTCCCAAGCACTTAGTCAGTGCTTTGCACTCAGTAAGCACCCAATAAATAAAATTGAATGAATAAATGAATTGAAAATAAAACAATTTACAGATCAAAGAAAGAAGGCAAAAAGGATAACAATGAGTGCTTGCTTGCATAAAAGGATGTATAAGTTCACACATACAGAGACGCTAAAGGTGGGTGTGAGTGCAAACAGAGTAGTTGGTTCAAATGTACTGAGGTAGTAGTAGGGTTTATGTAACCTGAGGGGAAGATAAATTAACCCAGAAGAAGCCCAGTAGGCCCCTCAAAACTCCAGCAGCTATCCAGGGGAAGCCTAAGGGTTTTCTGCCCCAAAAGTGAGGGACAATAGAACAACACAGAAGAAATGAAGAAAATGAGAGATAAAAGATGAGATTATTTCATGAATGGAGAGAGTTTACTTCCTTTCTGTGGCCATAGAAAATATCCACCCGAGTAACAAAAAAAACCACCCAAAAAACAAACTGTATTGCTGCTCCTTGGCCCCTTCTGGCACATCAGAACTACCTCTGTTATTTTTCCACTGACCTGTCTGCTCCCTTACCCCCGACCAAGTTGCCATGTTCTATTATTATTCATCATATTATTATCATGATCATGATGAATTGCTTTCTCTGCGGGGCCCTGTCCTCAGTGTTGGGAAGAGGTTCAGCAATGAGGATTCTGACTGGATCCCTATCACTCTCTGCTGGAGAGGAGGGAGCAGCCCCATTCTTGGGTGTGAAGATAGCTGCTCCAATCACAACAGCCTCCAATCACAGCCCCCCAAAGATTTCCAAGGTTGAAGCAGGTATGGGTAGCTGGACTGGCTGGTCTTCTAGAGATTAGTATAGGAATTAGCCCTGAATTAGCCCTTCTCTTCCTAGACTCAAAGGTTTAGGCCAAGATCCTTTAAGAGCTTTCACTTTTCATGGTGGGAGTGGGATATTTACCAGTTCCACCTCCTGATCTGTTAGGTGTCTGGTTTTTCCAAGGAGATTGGATTCTGAGAGGGAGGTGTCTTGGTTCTTAGTCAGCTGGGGAAAGTGATGAGTAGGGGGAAGTATCCTCCTGTTGAGAGAGCCTTCTCCTCAGGATCACATGGGGCTGAAATGACTGAAGCAATCTCTGTTCTAGCAGACTGTCGCTCCATAGCCAGTGCTAGGAGGCTCAGGAAAGCAGCATAGTCTAGCAGAAAAAAAGCAGGAGTCAGGAGATCTGGGTGCTAATCCCAGCTTTAGCAGTTGCTGTTGGGTGGCCTTAGCCAAGCCACTTGACATCTTTGTACCTCAATTTCATTCATTCATTCATCCCATTATATTTATTAAGCACTTACTGTGTGCAGAGCACTGTACTAAGCACTTGGGAAAGTACAATACAACAATAAACAGTGATATTCACTGCCCACAACGATCTCACAGTCCAGGGTGGTCAGAGGCAGGAGCAGACAGACATCAATACAAATAAACAAAATTACAGATATATACATAAATGCTGTGGGGCTGGGAGATGGGGAAAGAGCAAAGGGAGCAAGTTGGAGTGATGCAGAAGGGAGTGGGAGAGGAGGAAAAGTGGGGCTTGGTCTTGGAAGGCTTCTTGGGGGAGATGTGCCTTCAGATAGGCTTTGAAGAGGGGGAGAGAAATTGTTGGATTTGAGGAGAGAGAGCATTCCAGACCAGAGACAGGATGTGGACCAGTGGTTGTTGGTGAGATAGGAGAGATTGAGGCACAGTGAGAAGGTTAGCACCAGAGGAGTGAAGTATGTGGGCTGGGTTGTAGAAGGAGAGAAGCAAGGAAAGGTAGGAGGGGGCAAGGTGATGGAGTGCTTTAAAGCCAACGGTGAGGAGTTTTTGTTTGCTACAGAGGTGGATGGGCAGCCATTGGAGATTTTTGAGGTGCAGGGTGACATGTCCTTAGCGTTTTTGAGTCTAGGAAGAGAAGGGCAGTGGAGCGAAGTTTGGACTGGAGTGGGGAAGAGACAGGAGGTTGGGAGGTCATCATGGAGGCTGATGCAATAATCTAGGTGAGTTAGGATGAGTGATTATATTATTGTGGTAGCAATTTGGATGGAGAGGAAAGGGCAGATCTTAGCTATGTCATCAAAGTGGGAATGATAGGATTTGGTGATGAATTGAATATGTGGGTTGAATGAGAGAAAGGAGCCAAGGACAGTGTCAAGTTTACGGGCTTGTGAGACTGAAAGGATGGTGGGGCCATCTATAGTGAAAGTCGGGAAGAGGACAGAGTTTGGGTGGAAAGATAAGGAACTCTGTTTTGGACATGTTAAGATTGAGGTGACGGGAGGACATCCAAGTAGAGGTGTCTTGAAGGCAGGAGGAGGTGCAAGCCTGGAGACAGGGAGAGAGATCAGGGGAGGAGATGTAGATTTGGGTATCAACTGCAAAGAGATGGTAGTTGAAGCCATGGGAGCGAGTCAGTTCTCTAAGGGAGCGAGTGTAGATGGAGAATAGAAGGGGACCCAGAACTGAACCTTGAGGGACCCCCATAGTTAGAGTATGGGAGGAGGAGGAGGAGCCCACAAAGGAGACTGAGAATGAACAGCCAGAGAGATAATAGTAGAACCAGGAGAGGACAAAGTCAGTGAAGCCAAGGTTGGTTAACACTTCCAGGGGAAGAGAGTGGTCCATATTGTTGAAGGCAGCTGAAAGATCGAGGAGGATTAGGATGGAGTAGAGGCCATTGGATTTGGCAAAAAAGAGATCATTGGTGAATTTGAGAGAAGAGTTTCTGTGGAATGAAGGGGACAGAAGCCAGTTTCCTCATCTGAGGATAAGATTCCTGCTCTTCCTACATCTTAGATTGTGAGTCCCAGGTTGCAAGCTCCTTGAGGGTAGGAATCATGTTTAGCCATTGTGTTCTAATCTCCCAAGTGCTTAGTACAGTGCTCAGTGAATACTATCAGTTGATTGATTGACAGAGACTTTGATCTGCTTATCTTGTATCTACCCCAGAGTTTAGCACTGTGCTGTGCTGAGCAGCGTGGCTCAGTGGAAAGAGCACGGGCTTTGGAGTCAGAGGTCAGGGGTTCAAATCCCAGCTCTGCCAGTTGTCAGCTGTGTGACTTTGGGCAAGTCACTTAACTTCTCTGGGCCTCAGTTCCCTCATCTGAAAAATAGGGATTAAGACTGTGAGCCCCCGGTGGGACAACCTGATCACCTTGTAACCTCCCCAGCGTTTAGAACAGTGCTTTGCACATAGTAAGCACTTAATAAATGCCATTATTATTATTATTTAATGAATATGTTAGTATTCTTGGGTCATTTTGGCCATTATTATTATTATTTAATGAATACGTTAGTAATCTTGGGTCATTTTGGGTCTATATCACACTTTCTTGGGCCCAGGTAGGGAATGTGTCTGCTTATTACTGTATAATAATAATAATGATGATGGCATTTATTAAGCGCTAACTACGTGCAAAGCACTGTTCTAAGCACTGGGGAGGTTACAAGGTGATCAGGTTGTCCCACAGGGGCTCACAGTCTTAATCCCCATTTTACAGATGAGGTAACTGAGGCACAGAGAAGTTAAGTGACTTTCCCAAAGTCACACAGCTGACAAGTGGCAGAGCCGGGATTTGAACCCATGAGCTTTGACTCCAAAGCCCGGGCTCTCTCCACTGAACCACGCTGTTCTGTATTATACTCTCCCAAATTTTAGTACAGAGCTGTACACACAGTAAATGCTTTAATAAGTGCAATTGAATGAATGAATGAATGAATGAATACAAGGGGACCTGTGTTCTACCCTGGCTCTGCACTTGACTGTTATGTGTCTTCGGGAAAGTCCTTTAACTTCTCTTTGACTCAGTTTTCTCATCTGTAAAATGGGGACTCAATACCTGTTCTCCCTCTTCATTCTACTGTGAGCCCCATGTGGGACAGGGACTGTGTCCAACATGAGTCACTTGTATTTCCTCAGAGTTTAGTGCAATGTTTGGCACATAGTAAGTGCTTAACAAATATTAGTATCTGAGTTCTCCCTTCCACTTAGGCTGTGAGCCCCATGAGGGACAGCTACTGTGTTTAACCTGGTAATCTTGTATTTGCCCCAGGGTTTAGTACTGTGCTTGGCAAGTAGTAAGTGCTAAATGAATACCACAATTATTATCCCAATCATTTCTACATCAGCAGGGGTTTCTAAAGGACAAGAAAGGGGCTCAATCTGAGCCCCCAACCCCAGGTTATCCTTTGCAATGAGTCCTATGGGGCAGGAATGAAGGGATTGGCAATAGATTGCTTTTGTGAGCTTGAGGTCCTTGCCAAGGTTGTCAAGGGCATCACAGCACCCCCTCCCCCCGCAACCAAGAGGCCCAAGGGTGAAGCTTATATAGGTAGCTAGACTGGCTGGTCTTCTAGGTCGTCTGGTGGAGAAAAGACTCAGCTGTGCCTCCCTGCCATTGGGGCATAGAGATTAGCTCTTCTCTTGCTAGACTCAAAGGTTTAGGCCCAAGATCCTTTAAGAGCTTTCACTTTTCATCGTAGGAGTGGGACATTTAGCAGTTCCACCTCCTTCTGATCCATTAAGAGTCTCGTTTCCATGAGACTGGACTCTGAGGGGGAGGCGGCTTGGCTCTTAGTCAGCTGGGGAAGGTGGTGAGTTGGGGGAGAAGTGGGGTGAACTTGAGGAGCATAGAGGGGCCAGACAAGGAGGGATCATGTGGGAACTCTGATGATTGTAGTGATGGTGGTGGCAATGACAATAATCATGATGGATAAATTTGATCATAGTGATGACAACAGTGATATTGGGAATGACAGTGGGGCTGCTGATGATAATAATAATGCTGCTGATGGGACTGTGGGGGCAGAAATGATGATGGGGATAATAATACTGATGGCATTTATTAAGTTCTTACTATGTGCAAAGCACTGGGGAGGTTACAAGGTGATCAGGTTGCCCCACGGGGTGCTCACAGACTTCATCCTCATTTTACAGATGAGATAACTGAGGCACAGAGAAGTTAAGTGACTTGCCCAAAGTCACACAGCTGACAATTGGCTGAGCTGGGATTTGAACCCATGACCTCTGACTCCAAAGCCTGTGTTCTTTCCTACTGAGCCATACTGCTTCTCTCTCCCAATTCTTAGATGTTGTTCTCTCCTTTTTCAAAAAAAGAGAGTGTTCTATCGATTCAGGGTCCCTCACCATTTCCAGCTAAAATATTCTTCCTTATTCTAACCTAAATTCTTCTTGCTGCAGGGTTCAGAAGAGCTGAGGAGGACACTGTGACTAGACACAATCCCTGGGAGGGAAGTCTTTTTGCTGGCCAAGGTCTGGGGAACCTGACCTCAAATGTTGGAAAAGTCCTGAAGGAAATCCTTGATGATAACATCTGGGCCTGAAGCAGGAATCCAGTGCTGGGATGCTTGCATTCAGAAGCCTTCAAAGGGTTTTCAGAGGATTAAGTGGTAGGGTGGACATGGCAGAGAAGATCACACAAGATCTTTCTGATTGCACTTATTGCTGGGCAGGTCTCCAACTAGAAGAGGTTTTAGGGTGAAGGGAGAGAGGTTAGAAGAGTTAATAATAGTAATAGTAATAATTGTTCAGCACTTACTGTGTGCCAAGCACTGCACTAAGTACTGGGGAAAATATAAGTGAATCAGGTTGGTCACAACCCTTTTCCCACGTGGGGCTCACAATCTCAGTCCCCGTTTTACAGATGACATAACTGAGGCACAGAGAAGTGAAGTGACTTGTGCAAGATCCCAGAGCAGACATGAAGAGAAACAGAGATTAGAACCCATGTCTTTCTTACTCCCAGGTCCATACTGTATCCACTATGTCATGCTGCTTCTCATGGTGAAGGAAACAGTACCTCAACAATATTTTCCAGACCCTCTCCCTCCTCTCTTCATCTTTATAGGCACCCACATGGTCCAAGGCTTTGTAACCTCCTGCTGGACTCCTTCATCAGCCTCTTTACTGCCCCACTTACTTCCAGCCTGTCCTCTTCCCTCCCTAACACTCTACTTACTGAATCAAACTTCCTAAAGTACAGTTCAGAATTTATCACTTCCTTCCTCAAACTGTCCAGTAGCCACCAACTTCTCTCTGCAAATCTGAATTTCACAGAATTAGAGAGAAACTCCTGAGAATTAGATTCATGGCTCTCCACCAGCTGTCTCCTTGCATCTCTGCTCTCTGTCCCATCTGAATCCCAGCACCCAATCTTTTCATGTCCCAAGCTAATCTTTGTACAGTTTCTCTCACTTGGCGCTTCAATGTGCAACCCATTCCTCACATCCTTCCTCCTCCTTGGAACTCCTTCTCCCTTCAAATCTTCTGAACCATGTTTCTTAACATCTTTAAACTCTTCCTGAAAGCCCTCCTCTTCCAATTACTTACCATGTCCCCTGTCATTCCATTTCAATAGCCACAGTAGCATTTATGTATATGTAAAATAATTTATTGCATTTATTTTGTCATTTATGCTTTCATTTTTTGATTTTCTCCATAAAGCTATGTTCCCTGAGGAAAAATGAACAAATAGCATAAATAACAAAATAAATGAAATACGCTAAAATATTCTTCCTGTTCCCTCTGTATGTATACAATGTATGTCTGTCTATGATCCATTACAGTTCACAAACTTTTTAGAGATAGAAATATGTTTTCATTTTAATGTACATTTCCAAGTAATCATGACAGTGCTCACCACACAACAGATGCTCAATAAATATGGATTATTACTATGCCCAAGATACTGATGAGGGAAAAGGAGGAGGAGGAGGAGAAAGAATAGATCAAGGATAAGGAGGATTAGAAGGGTGAGGAGGAGGAGAAAGAGAATCATGAAGAAAAAAGGAAGAGAAGGAGAAGGAGGGGAGGGGAGGAGAAGGAGAAGGAGAAGTAGGAAGATGAGAAGGGGGAGGAGGATGGGGAGGGCAAGAACATGGAAGAGGAAGAAGAAGAGGAGAAGGGGTGGAGGAGGATGAGGAGAAGGGTGGGTGGAGGACTAGGAAGAGAGGGAGGAGGAGGAAGAGGAGGGCTTATTAAAGTTTGGGGGGTAGCAATTATTCAGAATAGAAGGTCTACAATTAGCTTAATCTTGTTATTTAATGGAAATGATGGGTTTTATTTCCACTGAAAACAGAGCAAACTACATTAAAGACAATTTAGGTTAGATAGAAGAAAAAATTCTGATAGTGAGGATTGTTAACACTGTGTTTGATAAATACTGGGATAGTTGCTGAATGGAGATCTTAAAAGAAACATGCCATGCTTTCAACTGGAGTGCACATAGCCATTCCAGGAGGCAGGAGGCTGGTCTCTTTGATGTCAGGAACCTTCCATCAGGTGGCTAGGAGTTCATTACGAAGAGCCCCTGTATCCTCAAATTCAACCATAGGGACATTGGTAAACGTTTTTGCACTTTATGTTTTTCTCCTCAGATTAGCTCAAAGGCTCTGAAGAGCCTCAGCTCTGGGAATATGATACTTATTCCTCTGCCCTAGGAGCCTTTGAGCCAATGAGAGAAGGAAGTGCAAACATCTGAGGCCATGCTGGCTGGAGAACCCCCTGGGGAAGGGCCACAGAAACATTAAGTCAAACCCGCACCCTCATCCAACCCATAGCCTGATGCTCCCGAATCTCATTCTTCCACTTGCCTTCCACGTTCTTCAGACAGCCAGGTTCCAGCCAGTGTTCGGGTAAGACTTCATCATTTCTAAATCCTCTTCTGAGATGCCATGGACATTATGTGTTTGTTGTAAATACAACAGGACATCTTGTGAGAGGAAGATCCAGAAACAGGGGGTCGAGGGAGGTGGGGACATTAGCCAATATGCATGCACTGAGCACCCAGTAAGGGGCATCTGTCTGGGGTGGGGGAGGGATGGTACAGCCCAGAGGACTAAAGGGGGAGGAATAGGCCTGGCAGAATTCACAATAGCTGCTGGGGCATGAAAGAGGTCTCCATGGAAGAGCAGGTTGGAGGATGGAATTGTATTTTTTGTTTAAAACTGCCTCAGAAGGATCCAGATGTCCAGGAGATGTCTTTGGGAGCTGCTAAATGTCATTTTACACTATCCCTTTAAGAATATCAACTGGCCACTGTGATGAGCATGAATGACTCCATTTTGTAACATAAAAGCCATTTTACGAGCAACCATCATTTGACCCAGTGAACAACATAGAAGGAGGAATTTGAGGAGGAACTGATAGCATAGAAGGTGGACCTTGAGGAGACACTGAACTGTCTTGCCATCAGGCAGAAGGAGGACTGCTGGAGGTTCACGAGATAAGCTACCTTGCAAAAGCAGCCCATGGGGTGGATGCGGGAGGAGGGATAGCAGTCCCCCCTGGGCTTTATCCAGTAATGGCTTGAGAGAGCAGGCAAGTCAAAGCAGCAAATCAGGACCCACCACGACCCCTGTGAAGCAACCAACATGAGTGGATTAAAGGGTGGGGCCGGAGGAGGGGGGTGTGACCAACCAAATAAGAGAGCAAAGAGAGCAAGCATGGGCCAAACATGGGGGCTGAACAACTGAAGCAGGTGGTTGTCATGAGCTAAAGAATCTGACCTCGGTGGGCGGCTAAGACCACCTGACCTGAAATGTCTATGACACGGTTGCCAAGAACCACCTAAAGACTTGCACCAGGACGATGTGCTGTGAGCAGCCAGAATCCTTGAACTCCTCCGAAATGAGACCATGAACTTGGGGAAACAGACGCGGGTGTGTGTGTGTGTGGTGGGGTGTGTGTGTGTGTGTGTGTGTGTGTGTGTGTGTGTGTGTGTGTGTGTGTGTGTGTGTGTGTGTATTTACCCCTTCAATTAGACTGAGAATTGAATAAAGCTTTATGTTACATACCATAGTGGTTTGGTTTCACTGTGGTTTGACTTGTCATTGAGTACCTGACGGGGTGAGAGAGTACCAGGGACAGACTTATAGAATAAGTGCCAGATGGGTTGAGGTGGGGACAGACCTATAGGAGAGGTGCCTGACAGGACCAGGAATGGACTTAAAGACTTGCGGTGACGGTGACGCTGACTTACATGACGGTGTGAACCGGGCTCATGACAGCCACCAAAAAGCCTAGGGTCAGGAGCACAATCCATCAATCAATCAATCAATCAATTGTATTTATTGAGTGCTTACTGTGTGCAGAGCACTGTACTAAGCGCTTGGGAAGTACAAGTTGGCAACATGTATACCCCTTCCATATCCATATCCATGTGCTGCTTCCATGAGCCCTAGGTGATTGATGAAACCAGGAAGATAGGGGGGTGGGTGACCAGGGAGAATTTGGATGGAACAATGTGGGAAATCACTCCTTCTTCCTGCAGGTTTGGGGAAATTCTAGATCTTGTGCCCAGAAATGGCAAGAGATCAATTTGTTGGGTCAGAACAAGCAGTTTTGGGGAGAAATACTGTTTTCTGAACATCAAGATTGAGGGATATCTACAACACCTGGGCTGGAATGAGTCACCTGCCTTCTGAGATCCAGGTGAAGTGGGCACCTCATCCAGTCCAGACAAATTGGCAGCCGGGAGATCTGGAACTGTTAATGCTGCCTCTCTCCTCTCCCCACCCTCCCCAGAGCATCAAGGGTGATGCAGAATGCGGTGGGCATGTCATTTTGTAACAGCTCCAGCTTCGCCCCAACGCTTTTCATCCTGAATGGCATCCCAAGTCTGGAGGCCCTACATGCCTGGCTCTCCTTCCCTTTCTGCTCTGTATATGTCATTGCCATGGTGGGGAACTGTGGACTTCTGTACCTCATCTTTCGTGAGGAGGCACTGCACCAGCCCATGTACTACTTCCTGGCCATGTTGTCTTCCACAGACCTGGCCATGTGCAGCAGCACAGTGCCCAGAATGCTCCTTCTCTTCTGGTTCGATTTAAGGGAGATCGACTTAAGTACCTGTCTCATCCAGATGTTCTTTGTCCACACCTTCACAGGAATGGAATCCGGAGTCCTCATGCTCATGGCCCTGGATCGCTATGTGGCCATCTGCTACCCTCTGAGATACTCCACCATCTTGACCAACCCCATCATCGCCAAGGCTGGGCTGGTCACTTTCCTCAGGGGGGCTGTTCTGATTATTCCCTTCACTGTCTTGACCAAGAGACTGCCCTTCTGTCGGAGCCACATCATCCCCCACACCTACTGTGACCACATGTCCGTGGCCAAGTTGTCCTGTGGTAACATCAAAGTCAACACAATCTATGGGCTGATGGTTGCCATTCTAATTGGGGGATTTGACATCTTCTGTATTTCTGCATCCTACACCGCGATCCTCAGGGCCGTGGTGAGCCTGTCTTCGGCAGAAGCTCAGCGCAAAGCTTTCAGCACCTGCACTGCTCACATCTCTGCCATCATCATCAGCTATGTGCCAGCCTTCTTCACCTTCTTCACCCACCGCTTTGGGGGCCACACAATACCCCACCATGTAAACATCATCATTGCCAACCTGTACCTGCTGCTGCCTCCGACGATGAACCCCGTTGTCTATGGGGTGAAGACCAAGCAGATTCATGAAGCGGTGGTCAGGCTGTTTGGTGGGAAAAGGGGCATTGACCCGTAGGAGACCAGAGTGATGTTGGTCCAACTGGATTGAGGAATAATAATAATAAAGATAATGATAATAATAGCAATAATAATGTTAATAACATTTTTACATGCTTTGTGTTAGACACTTTACTAAGCACTGAGGTACGTACAAGATAAGTAGGTTGGACACAGTCTCTGTCCAATATATTGCTTACAGACTCTGAAAAGGAGGGAGGAAAGGTGTTGCATTCCTTTTTACACTAAGAAGAAACTGGAGAAGAGAGAAGGTAAGTGGCTTGCCCAAGGTCACACAGCAGGTGTCAGAGATGGGATTAGAATCCATATCCTTGCTCTCAATTAGGCCACAGTGCTTCTCTAAGGGAGAGGGTCTTCCTCAAATGAGGAGGGCAAGGAATGAAGAAATCAATAGTGGCACTTGGTGAATTGTCCACATCTTGGTTTATAATAATAGTAATGGTATTTGTTAAGCACTTACTATGTGCAAGGAACTGTTCTAAGCACTGGGGGGATACAGGGCGATCAAGTTGTCCCATGTGGGACTCACAATCTTAATCCCCATTTTACAGATAAGGTAACTGAGGCACAGAAGCAGCATGGCTCAGTAGAAAGAGCATGGGCTTTGGAGCCAGTGGTCAGGGGTTCAAATTCCGGCTCCTCCAATTGTCAGCTGTGTGACTTTGGGCAGGTCACTTAACTTCTCTGTGCCTCAGTTACCTCATCTGTAAAATGGGGATTGACTGTGAGCCCCCCTTGGGACAACCTGATCACCTTGTAACCTCCCCAGTGCTTAGAACAGTGCTTTGCACATAGCAAGCACTTAATAAATGCCATTATTATTGTTGTTATTATTACTATTAAGTGACTTGCCCAAAGTCACACAGTCAATAAATGGTGGAGCAGGGATTAGAACCCATGACCTCTGACTCCCAAACCCATGCTCTTTCCACTGATCCACGCTGCTTCTCTATGCCAAGAAGAATATACATCTATCTTTGCCATAAATGTTTTCTTTGGAAAGTATGTACTCTAAAATTTGGATTTGATTTCTGTGATCATCCTGTTGACCATTCCTTTCCTAATCTCCCACTCCCTTCTGCATCCCCCTGACTTGCTCCCTTTGCTCCCCCCTGACCCCCGCACCACAGCACTTATGTATATATCTGTAATTTTATTTATTTGTATTGATGTCTATTTGTATTTATGCTTGTCTCTCCCCTCACCCTCCCCAGACTGGAGCTTATGTGGTAAAAGATTGTCACTGTTTACTGTTGTATTGTACTTTCCCAAGTGCTTAATATAGTATTCTACACACAATAAGCACTTAATAAATACGATTGAATGAATTTATCAATACTAAAGGATATTTGTCAATACTGTTGATAAAAAAGTACTAATGATTGGTTCTCTGGGACTGAAGATTATTCCTAGACATATGGGTAGTTAATTAGTCAATCATTCAATGGTATTTATTGAGCACTTACTGGGTGTAGCACATGATACTAAGCATTGTCCAGGGTCCAGCAGGAAAAATCATTCGCCATCTAGCCAGCCCCAAAAGTCTGGCTAGCAGCACCATAGGTGGCACTAATTCCAGTTCAAGGCTGCAACTGGTGGTAAGGCTTGAATAGAAGTGAGACAGCACTGTCAGTTTCTTTTCTTTGGTTTCTGAATGACCAAAAGTGGTCATTGAGCATAGGTCCAGGGCTGTTAGATTTGGGAGAAACCACTCAGAGTTAAGAGCACAAGTGGAACAGAGAGTGATATCCTGCCAGTCTGCAGCAGGCTGAGTGACATTTAAAAACCCTAAGGCTGGAAGTCAGGTGGGGGATATTCTTTTATGACCACAATTGATTTTTTGCCTTTGGACCTAGTTTTAAGACTGTTCTGTTATGTGATCACTCTCCATTTACTAAGTGCTTATAATGTGTTAAACCCTGGAGTAAATACAATGTTACAGCGGACACAGTCCCTGCACCATATGGGAATAAGGCTATCTTTCCCCATGTTACATATGAAGAAACTGAAGTCTGGAGAGGTTAAATAACTTTTCCAAGGTTACACAGTAGGCCAGGCAAAGTTAGGACTTGAACCTGGGTTTCCCAACTCCCTGACATGTGCTTTTTCCATTTGGCCATACCAGCTCCCCATACTCATTGTATGCTAATCATCATAATAATAATAATAATTAAATTTGTTGACATTTGTTATGTAATTACCATGTTCCAAGCCCTGTGCAATATATGATGTAGTCACAGAAGTCCTGGCTTCTGTCTCTCCTGGAATTCCCTGTCTAAGGAAGGAGAAGAGATAATTATGTAATCCCTGTTTTACAGATGAGGAAACTGAGGCACATATAAGTTAAGTGATTTGTTCAATGTCACACAGCAGGCAAGTGGCAGACCCGGGATTAGACACCTATGCCCATCACCCTCATCAGTTGTTCCAGACACTTAACTCCCTCCTCAGGCTCCCTGTCCCCCCCGGCTCCCCCGTCCATCTCCCCCAACCATCTGACCACCTACTTCATTGAGAAAATTAACACTATCAAGTCTGAGCTCCCCCAAATCACCCCCTGGACCCTTTTTCAATTTTCCCATCCTTCCCAGCAGTATCTTCAGAGGAGATCTCATTTCTCCTCTCAAGTGCTACCCTCCCCTCCCAACCATATCCATCAGACTTGATTCCTTTGCATCATATGTACAGATGTATATATGTATATATATATATATATATATATATATATAAATTCTATTTATATTGATGCCTGTTTACTTGTTCTGATGTGTATATATCTCTAATTCTGTTTATATTGATGCCTGTTTATTTGTTTTGATGTCTGTCTCCTGCCTTCTAAACTGTAAACCTGGTGTGGGCAGGGATTTTCTATCTTTATTGCTGAATTGTACTTTCCAAACACTTAGTACAATGCTCTGCACACAGTAAGCACTTAATAAATATGATTGAATGAATGAATGAACTAGTCACTTGAATCCCAATCCTATAATAATAATAATAATAATAATAATAATGGTATTTATTAAGTACTTACTATGTGCCAACCACTGTTCTAAGCGCTGTGGGGGATACAGGTAATCAGGTTGTCCCACATGGGGCTCACAGTCTTCATCCCCATTTTAAAGATGAGGTAACTGAGGCCAGAGAAGTGAAGCAACTTGCCCAAAGTCACACAATTGGCAAATGGCAGAGCCGGGATTAGAACCCATGACTCCTGCGCCTGTGCTCTTTCCACTGAGCCATGCTGCTTCTCTATGTTTTTCCCCCTAGGCCCTGCTTGCCTCCCACTGTCCCTGCCATTTTCTGTATCCACCTACTGTTTAAACTAACTCCATAGCTTTAAGAAAACATGTTTGCCTCTGTTTTTCATACATTAGAAAGCACCTTCTGGAACCTCATTATTGATAATTGTACATCATTTTTTAATCAGCTATGTCATCCTAGTATGTTAGTATGATTTCCTATTTTGTCTTTGTTGTTCCTCCTGATTCCTCTGTTAATATCTGCTGTCCGCCTGTCTATCCTATTGCACTGTAAGCTTCTTGAGGTCAGGAAATGAGTGTCTTGCTTCTGTCATACTCTCCAAAATGGTTAAGATAAAGCTTTTTCTGCAAGTTCAATAAATTCCACTGGCTGAATGGTCATCCAATAAAGACCTGTCAGCTAGTAAAGACCTGTGCACACAGTAATGCTCAGTACTTTGCTTTACACACAATACATTCTCAGTACAGAGCTTTCCCCAAAATAGGCTTTCAATAAATACCCACAATGACCTTACAGTCTAGAGGAGATCAGGAATTAATGTAAATGAAATATCAATATGTAGTTAAGTGCTCCTAGTTAGTCTTCTAGACTGTGAGCCCGCTGTTGGGTAGGGACCGTCTCTATATGTTGCCAACTTGTACTTCCCAAGCGCTTAGTACAGTGCTCTGCACACAGTAAGCGCTCAATAAATATGATTGAATGAAGTGCTTTAGGGCTGAGGATGGGGTGAATATCAAGTGCTTAAATGGTACAGGTCCAGATGCATAGGTGATACAGAAGGAGAGGGAGTCGAGGAAAAGAGGGCTAAATTGGAGTAGGCCTTTTAGAGGAAATGTGACCTTAATAAAACTTAGAAGATGGGGAGAGTGGAGGTCTGGTGTATATGGAGGAGGAGGGTTTTCCAGGCCAGAGGGAGAATGTGGGAAACTGCTTCCAGTAGATGTGGGAAACTAGCCAGTGATGAGTTAGAAGAGATGTAAAAAAGAAGTTCCTGACCATGAATATAGAGACAGACAAGTAATAATGATGGAGTCCCTTGTAATGGGGAATGGTAGAGAAGACTCAGCCCTAAGACTTCACAACCAAGAACCCGCACACAGGAAAAATTTTAGAATGAGTGGCTTGCATCAGTGACTAAATAGAATCTCTTTCCCACAAAGTCTTTAAAGAAATAACAGACTCTTCTGTCCCAGCCAAGGGAAGCTGTAGAGGCAGACAAATAGACTATACAAGAATGAGAACAATATTTGGATAAATAGGAGCCCTGGCAATCACGTGCCCACAAACACAGGCAGTGTTAAACCTTTCTGCCTTCCCGAAATCGATCCAAAGTGTTCTCAGGCCCTGACCCCCTGGGATTGGGTCCTCTCTCTAGCTCGCTCTCTCTATTTCTCTCTCTCTCTCTCTCTCTCTCTCTCATCCTAAACTAGAAGGAATTGAAAATGCAAACACAAATAGAGGTCTTGCTGAATAAGGAATCCCACCGGTAATACAATGTATTGTTATGGTTATGAGTTCAGATGTGAAAAACTAGAGCTAACCAGAGAAGAACAACCAAGGTTAAGGAGATGAGAAACTTCCATGTGTCCCATGAGTCAAAGTGCCCACAAGCAATGGGATCTCACTTGGCAAAAGTACAGGACAATCATTTGCCAATGTGCAAAAGCAAAGCTATTCATGCCTTTCTGGCTTTGTTTGGTTTGGGTTTTTCCTTCAAACAACTGACCATTAATTGAAGTTGTGGGGGCTCCATCTCTGGAGATCTTTCTGGAGAGAACAGGCACTGCTTTAACTGTTCTGGTAGGGGACAGTTAGATAACAAATTAAAACACTGAGATAACCAGTTAAAATGCAACAAATCCAAAGAGATCAGAATGGATCCAGCAGATCCCACCAGGCAGCTTTGGCCTGGCAGGGAGGGCAGCTGGTGGAAAGCTGGAATCAGGAAATGGTTCTTCCCTCCTCCTTGCCTGGGAAGTTACTTGCCAGTAACTTCGTGGGCTCCAAGTAAGAATTGAGTTCACCACAACCCTTGCCCCAGTGGGCTCTGATTTCTTAATAATAATGGTGTTTTTTTTGAAAGCAATTACTATGTACCAAGAACTGTAGTATGTGATTGGGTGAGTACAAGATGATCTTCTAGACTATGGGCCCGTTGTTAGGCAGGGATTGTCTCTATCTTTTGCCGAATTGTATTTTCCAAGTGCTTAGTACAGTGTTCTGCACACAGTAAGTGCTCAATAACTACTTTTGATTGAATGAATGAATGATTGAATCAGGTTGGACACAATCCCTAACCCACATGGGGCTCATAATTTTTAGGGGGTGGAGAACAGGTATTGATCCCCATTATACAGTTGGAAAACTGAGGCAAGGAGAAGTGGAGTGATTTGCCCAAGGTCACCCATCAGCTATGAGGTAGAGCCAGGATTAGAACCCATGTCCTCCGATGACTAGATCTGAGCTCTTTCTACTAGGCCATGCTGCTTCCGGTAGATGCACAGAGATGAATGAAGATGGGGAAAGAGGACCTCCACAACATTTTCCAGATCCACTCCTTCCTCTCCATCTTTAGAGCCACCACTATGGTACAAGCCTTCATCATCTCTTACTTGACTAATACATCAGCATCCTTACTGATCTCCTCATCTCCAGCCTCTCCCCTTCCCTACCTTACACCCCATTTACCATATCAAACTTCTGAAAGCACAGCTCATAAATGATCACTTCCTTCCTCAAAATGATCACCCATTTTTCTCTGCAGATCTGAATTTCACAGAATCAAAGGGAAACTCCACCAGCTGTATCCTTATATCTCTCCTCTATGTTCCCTCTGAATACCAGCCCCCTATCTTTGCTTCTCCCAAGCTAACCTTCTTACATGAATAAATACTAGCATAAATAAATAAATAATAGTATAAATAACCAAATGAATGAACTACATTAAGGTTTTCATCCTGGTCCTTCTTTGTGTGTGTCTACCTGCATTCTCTTTTGCTTCATAAACTTCTCAGAGAGAGAAACATGTGTTTTCACTTGTATTTTGCACTTCCAAGTGATTATTATAATGCTCACTACCCAGTAGGTGCTCAGTTAATACTAATTATTAATATTCTTATGATAACGGTATAGGGGAGGAGGAGGAAGATGATGAGAAGGAGGAGGACAAGGATGAGGAGGATAAAGAGGAGAGGGAAGAAGAGGATGAGGATGAGGAGAATGATGAAGACAAGGAGAAGAAGCATGGCTCTGTGGAAAAGAGCTCGGGCTTTGGAGTCGGAGGTCATGGGTTCAAATCCTGGCTTTGGGCAAGTCACTTCACTTCTCTGTGCCTCAGTTACCTCATCTGTAAAATGGGGATTAAGACTGTGAGCCCCCCGTGGGACAACCTGATCACCCTGTAACCTCCCCAGCGCTTAGAACAGTGCTTTGCACATAGTAAGTGCTTAATAAATGCCATTATTATTATTATTAAGGAGGAGGGCAAGGATGAAAAGGTTGAGATGGAGAATAAGGAGGAGGGAGAAAGAGGAGAAGGAGGAGGAAGAAGAGGAGGAGAAGGAGGAAAACTTATTAGAAAAGGCTGAGGGGGCAGGAAATATTCAGAAGACAAGGTCAAGCATTAAGCTAACATTTATTTTTATGGAAGTGAGAGAATGTCATTATCTCCACTAAAAACAGAACAAACTGCAGCAAGGAGGATTTAGACTCAATAGAAGAAAATGTTCTGACAGTGAGGATTGTGAACATCGTGTTTGATCAATACTAGGTTAGTTGCTGAATAGAGATCTTAAAAGAAATATGCCACACTTCCATCTGTGTGCGCACAGCCTTTTTCAGAGGCAGGGGGCTGGACTCTGTGATATTGTGAACCTTCCCTCAGATGGCTCAGAATTCATTATGAAAAGCCCCTGTAATCTCAAACTCAACTACAGAGACAGTGTTAACCTTTTCCACACTCTATGTTTTTCTCCTCACATTGGCTCAAGGACTCTGAAGGGCCTCAGCTCTGGGAATACAATCCATATCCTTCTCCCCTTTGGAGCCTCTGAGCCAGTGAGAGAAGGAAGTACAAAGGTCTGGGGCCATTCTCTGCTGGAGAGCCCTCTGGGGGAGAGCCACAGAGACACTATGTAAAATCCCTGTCCTTATCCAACCCTTAGCCTGAAGCTCCTGATTCTCATTCTGCCACTTGGCTTCTGGGATCTCCACACAGCTGAGTTCCAGCCTAGGTTCAGGGTAAGACTTTATCATTTTTACCCCCTCCTCTGGGTGAATGGGTATGCATGGACAAAGATGGATTTGCTGTAAAGACACCGGGTCCTCTCATTGTGAGAGGAAGATCCAGGAACAGGGAGTCGAGGGTCATGCTTTTATCCCTCTGGACAGCTGCAGACATGAATGCACTGGGCATCCACCAAGGGGCATCTGTTAGGGGTGGGGGATGGATGGTCCACCCCAGGGGCCCAAAGGCGGAGGGATAGACAGAACAACAGTCACAGGAGCAGCTGGGACACGAAGAGGTCTCCAAAGAAGAGAAGGGTGGGGGACGGAGTTGGATTTTCTGGTTAAAACAAGGCTAGAAGGATCCTCACAGAGTGAAAGGGAGTTGAGGAAGGGTACCAGATGACCAGCAAATGTCTATAGGTGCTGCCAAATGGCATTTGGTGCTGTCCCTTTAAGAATATCCACTGACCACCAGAAAGCCAAGGCGTCTTGTCCCCTCTCTGATCCCTCAGCTGGCCGATGGAACTGGGAAGACCCGGGGGAAAGGGGGTGATAGGGTGGGCCCAGGGGGGAGGGGGAATTGTGATGGGACAATGTGGCCAATCACTCTTCCTACCTGTGGGCTTGGGGAAATTCTGGATCCAGCTACCCAGAAGTAGCAAGAGTTCAGTTTCTTGGCTCAACACAGGAAGTTTCTGAAATATTGCTTTCTGAACATCAAGATCCAGGGATGTGTGCAATGCATGGATGGGCAGGAGTTACCTGTCTTCTCTGCTCCAGGTGGGGTGGCACCTGATCAGCCCCGACAAATTGGCAGCTCAGCGGTCTGGGACTGTTAATGCTGCCTCTCTCCTCTTCCCACCCTTCCCAGAGCACCAAGGCTGATGCAGAGTGTGGCGGGCATGTCATTTCCCAACAGCTCCAGCCTCGCCCCAACTCCATTCACCCTGAATGGCATCCCAAGTCTGGAGGCCCTACATGCCTGGCTCTCCCTCCCTTTCTGCACCATGTTTGTCATCGCCATGGTGGGGAACTGTGGGCTTCTGTATCTCATCTGCCGTGAGCAGTTACTGCACCAGCCCATGTACTACTTCCTGGCTATGCTGTCTTCCACAGACCTGGCCCTGTGCAGCAGCACAGTGCCCAGAATGCTCCTTCTCTTCTGGCTTGATTTTAGGGAGATCAGCTTCAGCACCTGTCTTGTCCAGATGTTCTTTGTCCACACCTTAACGGGGATGGAATCCGGGGTCCTCATGCTAATGGCCCTGGATCGCTATGTGGCCATCTGCTACCCTCTGAGATACTCCACCATCTTAACCAACCCCATTATTGTCAAGATTGGTCTGGCCACTTTCCTCAGGGGGGCTGTACTGGTCATTCCCTTCACTTTTCTGACCAAGAGACTGCCCTTCTGCCACGGCCATGCCATCCCCCATACCTACTGTGACCACATGTCTGTAGCCAAGGTATCCTGTGGTAATATCAAGATCAATGCTGTCTATGGGCTGATGGTTGCCATTCTAATTGGGGGATTTGACATCCTCTGTATATCTGCATCCTACACTGTGATCCTTAGGACTGTGATGAGCCTGTCTTCAGCAGAGGCACAGCACAAAGCCTTCAGCACCTGCACTGCTCACATTACTGCCATCATTATCACCTATGTCCCGGCCTTCTTCACCTTCTTCACCCACCGCTTTGGGGGACACACCATCCCCCACCATGTACACATCATCATTGCCAACTTGTACCTAGTGCAGCCCCCAATGATGAATCCCATTGTCTACGGGGTGAAGACCAAGCAGATCCGGGAAGCTGTGGTCAGGCTGTTGGGTGGGAAAAAGCTCACTGACCCATAGTGCCTGACCTAAAAGACCAGAACTGGGCTGGGGAATAATAATAATAACAATAACGATAACAAAAATAATGATAATGGCATTTAAGTGCTTACTCTATGTCAGGCACTTCACTAAGCACCAGGATAGATACAAGACAAGTAGGTTGGACACAGTCCCTGTTCAACAAGTTGCTTTAAGTCTAAATAGGAGTCCACCAGGCTACATTGCTTCTTAAGGTGAAGGGCCTTCTTCAGCAGTGGAAACCAAGGAATAAGGAGATCAGCAGTGATGCTTCATGTATTGTCCAGAGCTCCTTAGTTTGTGCCAGGAAGAATACCCATCTATCTTCTGCATAAATGTTTTCTTTGAAAATATTTGAATTTGATTTGTAAAATCGTCCTGTTGGTTGTTCCCTGAATTTATCAATTCCAAAGAGTGTTTGTCAATACTATCAGTGGACAAATACTAAAGATTGATTCCCTAGAACTGGAGATTACTCCTAGACACATAGCTAGTTAATCAATCAATCAATAGTATTTCTCGAGCTCTTACTGTGCACAGGAAACTGTGCTAAACACTGTCCAGAGTCCTGTAGGAAAAGTAATTTAGCCATCAAGCTGGCTCTGAAGGTCTGAATAGCAGTATCAGATGTGGCACCAATTCCAGTTCCAGGGCCACATGAGGTAAGGGTTGAATACAAGTGAGGGAGTGCAGTTACTGTCTTTTGTTCTTGGCTGAGTGAAGGTGGCTGGCGAGCTTGGGCCTGGAACTGGGAGAGTCAGGAGAAACCACTTGAAGTTAGGAGCACACATGAAGCAGAGAGCATTATTCTGCCAGTCTGGATAGGCTGCTTTGCACATAGTAAGCACTTAACAAATGTCATCATTATTATTATTATTAAAACCTTAAGACTGTCGTACACTGGCATAGGATGTGGGAGCAAGAGCATTCAGTTGTGACAATCATTGATTTTATGCCCACTGGATCTAGTTTTGAGGTTATTTCATTGTTTGATTACTATGTAATTTACTAAGTGCTTACAATGTGCTAAGCCCTAGGGTAAATACAGGGTTAAGAGGCAGGACTAAGTCCCTGTCTCAGATGGGCATACCTTGCCCCTTTTATATACGGGGAACCTGAGGTCTAGAGATGTTAAATAACTTTTCCAAGGTTGCACAGTAGACCTGGTAAAGATTGGACTCCTGACTTCCAATCTTGTACTATTTCTATTTGAGCGTACCAGTTCCATATGCTGGTTGGAGACTAAATATATTCATTATTATTATGACATTTGTTATGTGCTTATTGCTTTCCAAGCCCAGTGGGAGATATGATATGATATGTTGCCAATTTGTACTTCCCAAGTGTTTAGTACAGTGCTCTGCACATAGTAAGTGCTTAATAAATACGGTTGAATGAATGAATATGATCTGATCAGTCAAGGTCATTGTCTCTCCTGGGACTCCCAGTCTAAGGGAGGAGAAGAGATAATCATTTAATCCCCATTTTACAGATGAGGAAACTGAGGCACAGAGCAGTCAAGTGACTTAAGGCAATGCTAGACTCACATTTAGAACTCAGGTCTTTAGATGCGCAGTCCTGTGTTTTTCCCACTAGGCCATGCTGCTTCTTAGTGTCTGCCATTTTCAGTGTATTTACCTACTGCTTAAACCAACCGTATAGCTATAGGAAAATATTTTTGCTGCTTTTTCAGATACTAAAAAAAGTATCCTGTGCATGTTGTACTATCGGTATCCACATCATTAATTTGAAACCTCACTATTGATACTTGTAGATCATTTTTTATTCATTCTGATATATTAGTACTACTTCCTATATGGTCTCTGTTCTTCCTCCTGATTTCACTATTTGTCAGTTCCTTTTGCCTGTCTGTCTATGCCATTGCACTGTAAGCTTCTTGAGGTCAGAAAATGTGTTTCTTGCTTCTGTCATACTCTCCAAAATGGTTAGGAAAATGCTGTATTTTTTCTGCATGTTCAACAAATTCCACTGACTGAATGGTCATCCAACAGAGACCTGTGCACACAGTACTGCCCAATACAGTGCCCTGCTCACAATACATTCTCAGTACAGAGCTTTCCCCAAAATAGGCTTTCAATATTTATCGATGTATAGTTGGGACTGACAGGCTAAACAAGTGCAAAAAGAGTACAGCTCAAAGTGCTTAGGTGATGTAGAAAAGACAAGGAGGCAGGAAAAACAGGGCTTATTGGAGGAAGGCGTCTTGGAGGAAAAGTGATCTTAATAAGGTTTTGAAGATGGGGAGAGTGGTGGTCTGGTGTATATGGAGAAGGAGGGAGTTCCAGGCCAGAGGGAGGATGAGGGAAAGTGGTCAGCGTTGAGATATATGAGGTCAGAAAGTTACTGACCATAAGTTCATTTAACACAGAGACAGATATACACAGGCATGGAGGGCTGATCATGATGGAGTTCCCTGTAGTGGGGGATGATAGACGTGTCGCAGCCCTAACTTCAGAATGGAGAACCAACTCAGGGGAATTAATGACAGAAATACTGGCTTGCATCCATGACTAAATGGAATCTGTCCCAGTTGAGGGAAGTTCTAGAGGTAGAGGAATGGGCTATAAGAGGATGGGAACAACACTTGGATAACTAGGAGGCCCTAAAATCACTTGCTCTGAAATACAGGCAATCTTACCTCACCACCCTTCTCTCCTTCTACATCCCAGCCCTCACACTCTGCTCCTCTGGTGCTAACGTTGTAACTGTGCCTCATTCTCGACTGCCCTAGCTTCAACCCCTGTCCCATGTCCTGCTTCTGGCCTGGAACACCCTTCCTCCTCAAATCCTCCAAACGACCACATTTACCCCAGTTCAAAGCCCTACTGAGGGCTCACCTCCTCCAAGAGGCCTTTCCAGAATAAGCCCCCTTTTCCTCAGCTCCCCCTGGACTCCCTGTTGCCCTGACTTGCTCCGTTTGCTCTGCCCCTCTACCCCCCAGCCCCACAGCACTTGGGAGACAGAAGGTCATGGGTTCTAATCCCGGCTCCGCCACTTGTCAGTTGTGTGACTTTGGGCAAGTCACTTAACTTCCCTGGGCCTCAGTTATCTCATCTGTAAAATGGGGATTAAGACTGTGAGCCCCACGTGGGGCAACCTGATCACCTTGTATCCCCCCCCCAGCGCTTAGAACAGTGCTTCACACATAGTAAGCGCTTAACAAATGCTATCATTCTTATTATTATAAGTAGAGCTGGAAACAGGTCATGCTGCTTCTAGGAGGTGCACAGAGAGAAATGAAGAGGGGAAAGAGTACCTTCACAACATTGCCCAGATCCACTCCTTCCTCTCCTCCCATCTTTAGAGCCACTGCCATAGTCCAAGCCCTTGTATCTCTTGCCAGACTAATACATCAGTGTCCTTACAGGCATCCTCATATCCAGTCTATCCCCTTCCTTACCTTAGACTCCACTTACCATAACAAGCTCCCTAAACTACACTTCAGAACTGATCACTTCCTTCCTCAAAATCTCCAGTGATCACTCACTTCTGTCTGCAAATCTGAATGTCACAGAATCAAGGAGAAACTTCTGAGCAGTAGATTCATGGATCTCCACCAGCTGTATCTTTACATTTCTCCTGTCCACCCCTTCTGAATCCCAGATCCTTAGCTTTGCTTGTCCCAAGCTACCCTTCTTACATGAGTAAATAACAGCATAATTCAATGAAGGCATGTGACAAAATCAATAAAATCTATTAGTTTTCTTCCTGTTCCCTTTGTATGTAGATGATGTGCGTCTGTCTGCATTGTTTTCTGCTTCCTAAACTGCTGAAAGAAAGAAGTGTTTTCACTTTTACTGTACAATCCGAAGTGATCACTACATTGATCGCTACCCAGTAGGTGCTCAATTAATATTGATTATTAATGCGCTTATTGTTGTCCACCGTAGCCGCGTACGCCAGCAGAAGCGGCATTGATTGCTTTTTCCCTAAAGGCTTAGCATACCTGACTCCATTGTATGCAGGGTATGTGAGGAATAGGCGCCGGCCTCACAGAAGATTCTGTAATTGAGGAGTGCTGACACTGATCAAAGCGGCTATGCCCTGTCTAAGACGACCCCAAAATGTGTGGGCGATGTCTCCTGCTAACATCTCCCGCTAACATCTCCTGATAATAGGGTGCCAAAGTTTCGCGCAGGAATCCTTTATATTGGGGAACCAAATAAAAGGGAAGAAGCCGCTGGAATCGGGGCTGTTCGTCACTCGTACCTCCCGGGAGGTGAGCGGGCAAGCAGTCAGCTTTCCTACCTCTACTGTTGTATCTGAACTCATGTTTCCGAGTCATTTTTCCTATCAGTGTCACCACTTTGGGTTCTTGAACCCTGCAGCCGATTTACGCTGGTTAACTTATTTTTGCCCCCTACTTGTCGATAACACTTATGATAATAGTATAAAGGAGGAGGAGGGAGAGGAGGAGGATGTGAAGAGAGGGATGAGGACAAGGACTAGGAGGATGAAAAGGATCAGGAGGAAGAGGATGGGGATGAGGAGGATGAGGAGAACAAGGAAGAGGGCAAGGACAAGGAGGATGAGGAGGGGAAAAAGGAAATAGAGAAGAAGGAAGTGAAGGAGGAGGAGGACCACTTATTAGAAAAAGCTGGGCTGGTACGGAATATTCAGAAGACAGAGCCTAGCATTAAACTAACCTTATCATTTATGGAAGTGAGTGACTAACTTTATCTGCACTGTAAACAGAACAAGCAAATGGAAGAAAGGATGATTTAGGCTGGATAGAAGCAAATGTTCTGACAATGAGGATTGTTAACACTGTGTTTGTTAAATATTGGGGTAGTTGATGAATGGAGATCTAAAAACACAGGTGAACACAGTAATTCCCGGAGGCAGGGGGCTAGACTCTGCAATGTCAGAAACCTTCCATCAGCTGGCTAAGAGTTCATTATGAAGAGCCTCGCTAGGCTCCAACTCAACCAAGGGGACACTGGTAAACTTTTTCACACTTTATGTTTTTCTTCACATATTGGCTCAAAGGCTCTGAAGAGCCTCAGCTCTGGGAATACAATCGTTGTCCCTCTGTCCTTGGAGCCTTTGAGCCAGTGAGAGAAGGAAGTACAAACATCTGAGGCCACGCTGGCTGGAGAACCCCTTGGGGAAGGGCCACAGAAACACTAAGTCAAATCTGCACCCTCGTCCAACCCATAGCCTCATGCTTCCGAATCTCATTCTGCCACTTGCCTTCCAGGTTTTTCACACAGCCAGGTTCCAGCCAGAGTTCATGCTAAGACTTTGTCATTTCTAACTCCTCTTCTGGGTGACCTCAGATGCCATGGACATGATATGTTTGCTGTCAAGACAACAGGACATCTCGTTATGAGAGGAAGATCCAGGAAGTGGGGTTGAGGGGAGGCAGGGACATCGGCCAAGATGTATGAACTGGGCACCCAACAGGGGGCATCCGTCTGGGCTGGGGAAGGGTTGGTACAGCCCCGAGGACCAAAGGTGCAGGAATAGGCCCAAAGAAATTCACTGCACACGCTGGGATATGACAAAGGTCCCCATGGAAGAGCAGGTTTGGGGGTGGAGTTGCATTTTCTGGTTGAAACTGCAAAAGAAGGATCCAGAAGTCCATCAGATAGTTTTCAGTGCTGCTAAATGACATTTGTCACTGTTCCTTCAAGAATTTCCACCGGCCACCAAAAAGTCCAAGGTCAGGAGCACAATTCAAGCTTTCTTCCAGGAGTGCTCAGCTGACTGATGGAACCAGGGAAAGGAGGGGGGCGGGTGACCGAGGGGAATTTGGATGGAACATTTTGACCAATCATTCCTTCTACCTGCAGGTTTGAGGAAATTCTAGACCCTGTGCTCAATTGTGGTAAGAGATCAATTTCTTGGCCCAGCAGAGGCAGAAATGCTGTTTTCTGAACACCAAGACTGAGAGATGCCTACAATGCCTGGACTAGAATGAGTCACATTTCTTCTGAGTTCCAGGTGGTGTGGGCCACTGATCCAGTCCAGAGGGATTGGCAGCCATGAGATCTGGAACTGTTAATGCTGCATCTTTCCTCCTCCCACCCTTCCCAGGGCACCAAAGGTGATGCAGATGTGGTGGGTATGTTATTTCCCAACAGCTCCAGCTTAGCCCCAACCCCATTCAGCCTGAATGGCTTCCCAAGTCTGAAGGCCCTATACTTCTGGCTCTTCCTCCCTTTCTGCTCCATGTATGTCATCACTGTGGTGGGGAACTGTGGACTTTTGTACCTCTTCTGTTGTGAGGAAGCACTGCACCAGCCCATGTACTACTTTCTGGCCATGCTGTCATCCACAGACCTGTTCACATGCAGCAGCACAGTGCCCAGAATGCTCCTTCTCTTCTGGCTTGATTTTAAGGAGATCAGCTTTAGCATCTGTCTCGTCCAGATGTTTTTTGTCCACACCTTCACAGGGATGGAATCTGGGGTCCTCATGATCATGGCCCTGGATCGCTATGTGGCCATCTGCTACCCTCTGAGATACTCCACCATCTTAACCAACCCCATTATTGTCAGGGTTGGGCTGACCACTTTCCTCAGGGGGGCTGTACTGGTCATTCCCTTCACTTTTCTGACCAAGAGACTGCCGTTCTGCCAAGGCCACGTCATCCCTCATACCTACTGTGACCACATGCCTATAGCCAAGGTAGTAACATCAAGGTCAATGCTGTCTATGGTTGCCATTCTTATTGGGGGATTTGACATCCTCTGTATATCTGCATCCTACACCGTGATCCTTAGGGCTGTGGTGAGCTGGTCTTCAGCAGAGGCACAGCACAAAGCCTTCAGCACCTGCACTGCTCACATTACTGCCATCATTATCACCTATGTCCCAGCCTTCTTCTCCTTCTTCACCCACTGCTTTGGGGAGGACACCATCTCCCACCACATACACATCATCATTGCCAACTTGTACCTATTGCTGCCCCCGATGATGAACCCTGTTGTGTACAGGGTGAAGACCAAGCAGATCTGGGAAGTTGTGGTCAGGCTGTTGGGTGGGAAAAGGGTGCACTGAGGAAAGGGAGCACTGAACTATAATGCCTGACCTAAGAGACCAAGACTGACCTTGGTCCAACCAGATTGGGGAAAAAAATAATAGTAATGGTAATAACAATAACAAAAATAATAATAGTAACATTTAACTACTGGGTTTGAGGCATTTCACTACGCACTGGTGTAGATACAAGATAAGTAGATTGGGCACAGTCCCTGCTCAGTGAGTTACATAAAGTCTAAATAGAAGGGGGAATAAGTGTTGAAATCCCTTTATCCAGAAGAGGAAACTAGGGGACAGGGAAAGTAAGCAACTTGCACAAGCTCATACAGCAAGTGTCAGAGATGAGATTAGATTCTCACTCTCCACTAGGCCACATTACTTTCTTGAGGGGAAGGGACTTCTTCAGAAGAGGAAGCCAAGAAATGAGTAGGCTAACAGTGATGTTTGATGTATGGTCCAGAGCTCTTTGGGTTATACCAAGAAGAATATCTTTTGTGTAAATGGGTTTTTTTTTTGAAAATATTTGGATTTGAGTTGTAAAATCATCCTGTTGGTTGTTTCTCGAATTTATCAATACTAATGTGTATTTGTCAGTATTATCAATAAACAAATACTCATGACTGATTCTCTGGAAATGGAGATTACTCCTAGACATATGGCTAGGTAATTAGTTAATCAATCGAAAGCATTTATCGAGCTCTTACTGAGCCCTTACTGTTCTTTACTTACTGTACTAAACACTGTCCAGGGTATGGAAGGAAATGTCATTAGCCATCTTGCCAGCTCCGAAGGTCTGGATAGAAGCACCAGATGTGGCACCAATTCTGGTTCAGGGGCTGCCTCTGATGTAAGGATTGAATAGATATCAGGCAGTGTGGGCAGTCTTTTCTTTTGTTTTGGGGTTAGTGAAGGTGGCTGGGGAGTTTGTGCTGAAAGTTCAGGGAGTCAGGAGAAACCATCTGGAGTTAGGAGTACACATGAAAACAGAGAGCAGTACTCTGCCTGTTTGGGCAAGCTGAGCTCAGACAGTTTATAAACCTAAAACCGTCAGACACTGGCATAAGATGTGGGAGCAGGAGCATTCATTTGTTACCAGAATTGATTTTATGCCCTTTGGATCTAGTTTTGAGGTTATTTTATTGTGTGACTACTATGGCATGTACTAAGTGCTTACCATCTGTAAGCTCTGGGGTAAATGCAATGTTATAAGACAGGACCCAGTCTCTGTCCTGCACAGGGCATTAGACTTGCATGCCCCACATTATATATGAGGAACTTGAGGTCCAGAAAGTTTAAATAACTTTTACAAGGTCATACAGTTGGCCAGGCAAAGATGGGACTCAATCCTGGGTCTCCTGACTCCCAATCTTGGGCTATTTCCATTCAGTCTTGCTTGCTCCATACACTTCATAGATACTAAACATATTCATTACTTATTATGAAATTTGTTATATGCTTACTTCAGGCTAAGCCCTATGGTAGATACGATATAATCTGATCAGACATGGTCCTTGTCTCTCCTGAGAATCCCAGTCTAAGGGAAGAGAAGAGATAATCATTTAATCCCCATTTTGCTGATGAGGAAACAGAGGTCCAGAGAAGTTAAGTCAAGAAGCTCAAGGCAAATGGCAGATCCAGGTTTAGAACCTAGATCTCTACAGGCTCAATCCTGTGCTTTTTCCACTAGGCCATGCTGCTTCCCAGTATCTCTGCCATTTTCTTTGTATTTACCTTCCACTTGAAACAACTGTAGAGTTGTAAGAAAACATTTTTGCTGCTTTTTTAGATACATAAAAAAATCCAGTATATGTTATATTATAGGTATCCACATCATTTGGAACCTCACTATTGATAATTGTATATCTCTTTTTTTCAGCCATCTCATCCTGATATATTAGTACTATTTCCTATATGGTCTCTGTTCTTCCTCCTGATTCTACTATTTGTAAATACCTTTTGTCTTTCTGTCTATGTCATTGCACTGTAAGCTTCTTGAGGTCAGGAAATGTGTTTCCTGCTTCTGTCATACTCTACAAAATGGTTAAAAAAATGCTTTGCTTTTTCTTCATGGTCAATAAATTCCACTGACTGAGTGGTCATCCAGCAGAGATCTGTGCACACAGTAGTGCTCAGTACAGCACTCTGCATACAGTACATTCTTGCTACAGAGCTTTCCCAACAATAGGCTTTCAATAAGTTCCCACAGTGACTTTACAGTCTAGAAAGGGAGACAGATATTAATATAAATAAATTACAGATGTTTAGTTAAGTATTGTGGGGCTGAGGTTGGGCTGAACATCAAGTGCTGAAGAGAAAAGGAGGCCAGGAAAAGAGGCCTTAATAGGGGAAGGCCTCTTGGAGGAAATGCGATCTTAATGAGGTTTTGAAGATAGGGAGAGTGGTGGTCTGCTATAAATGGAGGAGGACAGTGTTCCAGGCCAAAATGAGAATGTGGGAAATTGGTCAGTGGTGAGATACATGAGATGTAAGAAGGAGGCTCCTAACCATGAATACTCTTAATACAGAGACAGATAAGCATGGGCATGGATGACTGCTTATGATGGAGTGCCCTGTAGCAGGGAACAATGACAACACTTAGCCCTGAGACTTCAGAACCAAGAACCTGCACGGGGAGTAAATGAGAGAGCTAGCAGCTTGCATAAATTACTAATTAGAATTTCTTTTCCACAAAGTCTTCAGGGAATGGACAGACCCTTCTGTTCTGGTTGAGGTATGATCTAGAGGCAGATGAATGAACTATATGAGGGTGGAAACATGTAGGTGAATAGGAACTATATGAGGGTGGAAACATTTGGGTGAATAGGAACCCCTGCAATTCCTTGTCCTCAAATACAGGCAGTGTTAAACTTTCCTGCATTCCTGAAATTGACTCAATGTTCTCAGCCCTGCTCTCCTGGGAGAGGGCCATCTCTCCCTCTCCCCTAGAGCCCTAAACTAGGACTTGAAAATATAAATATGATTGAATGAATGAAAGGAATCCCACCAGAAGTACAATGTGTCACTATGGTTACTGGTTTAGTTATGAGAAACTCGAGGTGGGAGTGTCCAGAGAAGCACAACGAAGAAGGTCAAAGTGATGAGGAGCTCCCATGTGGCTACTCTGCCCATGAGTCAAGGTGCTCACAGTCAATGGGCACCTTTTTGGCAAAATGAAAGACAATCACCAGCCAAGGTGTAAAGCAGACCTGCAGCATGGCCTAAAGGATAAAGCACAAGCCCGGGAGTCAGAAGATCATAGATCATAGTTTCTAATCCTGGCTCTGCCACTTGTCTGCTGTGTGCCCTTGGGCAAGTCACTTCACTTCTCTGGACCTCAGTTACCTCATCTGTAAAATGGGGATTGAGACTGTGAGCCCCACAAGGGATAGGCACTGTGTCCCATCCCAGAGCGTGGTACAGTGCCTGGCACATAGTAAAAGTTTAAAAATTACCAGAGTTATTATTATTATGCCTAGCTGTTTTTCTTTGGCTTGTGTTTTTCAGGATTAGAACCCATGACCTTCTGACTCCCAGTCCTGTTCTCTATCCACTACCCAATCCTGCTTCCCCTGGAAAGCATTCTGTTGCTTTGCACATCCTAAGTGTTCATTAAATACCACTGATTGATTGATTGTAGACAGGATGAGCTAGAGCTGGAGTTGGGAGTGAGCTGGTGTCAGGTGGGAGCTGGAGCTGGACTGGACACTGCTGCCTTGTTGGTACTATCTCTCATATCTCGACTGAATTACTGCATCAGCCTCCTTTCTGATCTCCCATCCTACTGTCTCTCCCTGCTTCAGTCTATACTTCACTCTGCTGCCCGGATTATCTTTCTACAGAAATGCTCTGAGATTGTCACTCCCCTCCCCAAAAATCCAGAGGTTGCCCATCAACCTATGCATGAAGCAAAAACACCTCACTATGGCTTCAGTGCTCTCCATCACTTGACCCCCTCCTACCTTACTTCCTTTCGTTCCTTCTACAGTTCATCCAGCACACTCTGCTCCTCTGCCCTCTAACCTCTTCTCTGTGCTCCATTCTCATCTGTCCTGCTGTCGATCCCTGGCACACGTCCTACCTCTGGCCTGGAATGTCCTCATTCATTCATTCAATCGTATTTATTGAGCGCTTACTGTGTGCAGAGCACTGTACTAAGCACTTGGGAAATACAAGTTGGCAATATATAGAGACGGTCCCTACCCAACAGCAGGCTCACAGTCTAGAAGGGGGAGACAGACAACAAAACAAAACATATTAACAAAATAAAATAAATAGAATAAATATGTACAAATAAAATAAATAAATAGAGTGATAAATACATACAAACATATATACATATATACAGGTGCTGTGGGGAGGGGAAGGAGGTAAGGTGGGGGGATGGGGAGGGGGAGGAGGGGGAGAGGAAGGAGGCGGCTCAGTCTGGGGAAGGAGGGGGCTCAGTCTGGGGAAGGAGGGGGCTCAGTCTGGGAGCCCCCTTCCAGGGGGCTCCCCTCTCTAGGCATAATAATGATAACTCCGGTATTTTTTAAACTTTTACTATGTGCCAGGCACTGTACCATGCTCTGGGATGGGACACAGTGCCTATCCCCTGTGGGGCTCACAGTCTCAATCCCCATTTCACAGATGAGGTAACTGAGGTCCTCCCTTCTCACATCCGCCAAACTGGCTCTCTTCCCCTCTTCAAAGCCCTACTTAGAGCTCACCTCCTCCAGGAGGCCTTCTATGACAGAGCCCCCCTTTTCCTCTGCTCCTCCTCCCCTCCCCATCACCCCTACTCCCTTCCTCTGCTCTATTCCCTTCCCCTCCCCACAGCACTTTTGTATATTTGTACATATTTATTACTCTATTCATTTTATTAATAATGTATATATGTCTATAAATCGCTTTATCTATTTTGATGATATTGGCTCCCATCTACTTGTTTTGTTTTGTTGCTGGTCTCCCCCTTCTAGACTGTGAACCCATTATTGGGTAGGGATTATCTCTATTTATGCCAAACTGAACTTTCCAAGCACTTAGTATAGTGCTCTGCATACAGTAAGCGCTCAATAAATATGATTAAATGAATGAATGAGTGATAGTAAGGGGATGAGGAGGAAATTCAGTAACCCCTATCAAAAATGAAAAATATCTCCAAGCACCCTTCCTCAGGGGCTTTGGGTGCCCCTGACTATGCTCAGCCACCTTAGGGTCATTAAAACTGGATTGGAGCCCCTCATTCTTCTGTCCTTTCCCTCTGCCCCTATTGGATCTGCCCATAATTTATTTTACTCTCCACCCCCCTACAAATGACTTTCCTTTCTTAGTACTTATCCCCTGAACACTGTCTTCCTAGAAGATGCTTGAATTTCCATTTAAAATTCACACATTTCCAGGTTTCCACTTGGTACAAGAGCGCACTGAGGTCCTGCATTGCACTGCATTGCATTCCTCCAGAGTCCCTGCATGTCTGTGCATCAGTGCCATGTAAGCCTCGGCGAACTAGCGGTTCACTTGAGGAATGTCTCGGAAATCCTGCCTCTCAATGGACAGGATCAGGTCCCACACAGGAGGTGGACATTGGCCTTGGTTAATCAAAACCCAGGTCTTGCTACTGGCCACAAGCCCAGCCTTCTTAAATCTCATCGTAGTCGTTGTTCCAGTTATATTTACTAAGCACTCTACTAAGCACTGGGTAAGAATACACAGGTTCATGATGATGATGATGGCATTAGTTAGGAACTTACTATATGCCAAGCACTGTTATAAGTGCTGGGGTAGATACAAGGTAATCAGGTTGTCCTAAATGGGGTTAACAGACTTAATCCCCATTGAACAGATGAGGTAGCTGAGGCACTGAGAAGTGAAGTGACTTGCCTAAAGTCACATAGCTGATAAGTGGCTGAGCAGGGTTTAGAACCCACAACCTGTGACTCCCAGGCCCATGCTCTTTCTACTAAGCCACGCTGCTTCTACAGGTGGGAGTTAGACATGGTCCTCGTCAATCAGGGGGCTCACATTCCAAGAGTGGGGAGAAGGGACTGGAAACAGATACTTCAGGAAAGATGCAGCATTAAGACACAACACAGATCAAGCAACTACATCCCCCCCAGGGTATTCTCCCTTCCCATCTGTTGGGCCTGGCTCTGTTGGAGACAAGGCCAGGACCCAGAGGGTCATTGTGTTACTCAGAAGACTGGCCACATCATGGGTTAAACCAGAAATGGATGAGGAATCAATGCACCCAGGAGATGAGAGATTAACCCGGAAGGAGCAGTGTAACTGATAGTCACCAGCAACCCCAGGATCAAGAAGCAGGTTTCTCCAGGGTCTCTAGGAGCAGCCAGGGTCTTCTGGTAGGGATCCAGAGGAGGAAGACAGCAAGAGAAAGGGTTACAATAGGTCAACTCAGCCTAGAAATGACTCACCAGTTTAGGTGATCGGAGTTAGGAATGCAGGGAGTCTCCTGCCCTGCCATTTCAGGCTCCAGAGAGCCTCGAGGGGAGGCAGGTCCCAAGGGGTTCAGGTGCAATAAACATCCCTCCCCTCTCTGGGCCATACAGGCATCAGATGCAAGCCGATGCCCCATGGCTGGGCAGCCACATCCCCAGAAGAGGATTGCTGGGGTCACAGAAGGGGTGCGTGAGTCTGCTTGGGCTGAGCTGACGAAGAGGGGTGAGGCGGGTGAACCCTAATGACCCAACTGGCATTTAACAGAGACAGACACTGGTTGAGGGAAGAAGGGAGCAGGAACTTCTGCTGGTGCCAAGCACCACAACACCCCATCCTGGAAGTAAAAAGGAGACACTGGGCTACAACTCCAAGAGGGCAGTGAAGCAATGAGGAGAGGATGCAGAGGGGGCAGGGGTGGGGTATCTCCAGCTCAGCCTTGGGATGGTGTGACCCTACAAGGCAACACAGAGAGTCTTCTTCAGGCATCTCAGAGGAGAGCATGCCAAGGTATCAGCCTGAGATCAGGTGTACTCAGGGCTCTGGGATATACAGGCAATGGAGATGTTCTTACATAGGGCAGTTCAGGTTCCTTGGGAGACTCCCAGGGAGCTGCTGTCTCTTCGATCATCAGTCAATCTGGTGCCCACACTGACTTAGGTTTTATTTTACCCCACCCCCTGAAAGGAGAGGTTCACAAGATTTTTGTCGGGTGGATGATGCATCCTTGGTGAAAAAGGTCCTCATAGGCACAGCCTGGGGTCTTTGTCATTCATCAGTCAATCAGTGGTATTAATTGAGCACTGTATTAAGTACTTGGGACAGCATGATATAACAGAGTTGGTGGACACGATCCTTGGAGCTTGCTGTCTAAAGGGAAAGGCAGGGATTGTTATAAAAAATGAATTATACATATGTACATAAGTGCTGGGGGTCTGAGGCTGACATAAATAAAGGGTGTAAATCCAAGTGCAAGGGCAACACAGGGAAGTTCATTCAGGGCAGAAGTAGTGGGGCAGGTGGGAATTCTCAGTCCGATAACTTGGGCATCAGCACGAAAAGGGGTATACATCTAGGGTGTAATCAGTTTGTTCCTGGAACCTGGGGTTTCCAATGGTCTGAGATCCAGCTGATTCTAGGGACACAAAGAAATGTCCTCTCCCAATTCTCAAAGCTCCAGCTGTTGTAAAGCCAGCAGGCTGGTCATTGGCATTTTTGTGATTAATACCTACTTTATGTAATGTTCTGCTTTTATTCAAGACCTGTTTGCTTGAACAGCATCTCTCTGTGGTCATTCATTCATTCATTCAATCATACTTATTGAGTGCTTACTGTGTGCTGAGCACCATACTAAGCGCTTAATAATAATAATGGTATTTGTTAAGTGCTTACTATGTGCCAAGCACTGTTTTAAGTGCTTGGTTAGATACAAGGTAATCACATTGTCCCACATGGGGCTCACGGCCTTAATCCCCATTTTACAGATGAGGTAACTGCGACACAGTGAGGTTAAGTGCTTAGAATTTAGAACAGCGCTTGGAACAGTGCTTTGCACATAGTAAGCACGCAATAAACGCCATTAAAAAAAGTGACTTGCTTGAAGTCACTCGTCTGACAAGTGGAGGGGCCGGAATTAGAACACATGACCTTTGACTCCCAAGCTTGTGTTTTTTTCCACTAAGCCTTGCTGTTTATTTTATTGGGATATGGAGAAGAATGAAATATTCTTGAAGAATATTTTAATGGAGCTTATTTACTGAGAAAGAGAAATAGGGGATGGAGGGGAGAAATAGATAGGTAGATAGACAGATAGAGAGATGGGGGGATTGAGAAAACCAGTTTTATGCTTTTCTTCGAAGTTCATGGAACTACCAGTAAGATCCTATCCATTTTATCTATTCTTCTCTTCACCACATGCAGAACCTGTCAGTGTTTTCTAATCTACCTCTTGGTATCCTAAATCTTCCCCAAGCTTTTATTCATTGAGAACACTCTCTGTCTTGATGGCCTCAGCTTCCCTGGTTGTCATCTCCCACCTCTGTGTCACATTGTTTGAAACTAGTAATTCTTCATTGTGACAATGCTTGTTGAGTCCACCCTCCTTCCATGTGCACATTTCAGTTAATCATTAAGGAGTTGCTTAGGTGACTTGCTATTTTCCATGACCTGCTAAGGAAATTATGCTGCTATGAACATTGCTTAAGGCTAGTTGTCTGTATTCCACAATTTTGTTGGCAAGTCTGTCTTTATGGAATTTATGGAATTTATTAAGTACCTTAGTAAGTACTGAGCCCTGAGGTAGATATGAGGTTATTTGATTGGGCACATGGAGCTCAAAATATCTCATCCCCAGTGTCTGGAGAGATTGAGTGACTTTCCCAAGTTCACAGATAAGGCCAGTGGCAGAACTGGGATTTGAATTTGAATTTTCGTCTCCTAATTCTCAGCCCTGTGTTCTTTCCACCAAATCACATTGCCTCTATCATCTGATGTTGAATGTGGTTCATAAATAATCACCTTCTTTAAGAAGCCATGTAGAAGGTTCAGATTTCCTTATGAGAGAGGGCAGCACCACAAATTAAAAACATAGTAATGAGTCCTGAGGTCCCGTTGTTGGGGATTACTGGGGCATGCCAGATTTCTTGATCTCATTGCTCCTTATTTGCCTATGTATGTTAGATAGAGATCTCTTGAAGTAACAGAATAGGATAACAGTATTTTAGTTTGAATATGCAATGAAGAACTTTTTGTAGAATTTCTCAGATTCCAGTTAATTCATAGACATCATTGTCATTAAGACCAACAGTGCTTAGAACAGTCATTAAGACCAGCACTTAGGACAGTGCTTGGTACAAAGTAAGTGCTTAACAAATGCCATCATCATTATTATTAACAGCAGTTATTGAGTACCTAATAATGATGATAATATTTGTAACATTTGTGAAGTGATTACTTTGTGCTGAATACTGTTCTAACAGACACTGTCCCTGTCCCACATGAGGCTCAAAGTCAGCGGGGGAAGGAAAACAGGTGTTTAATCCCCATTATACTCACTTGAGGAAACTGGGCCCCAGAGAATTTAAGTGATTTTCCCAGGGTCACCCTGGAGGCTAGTGGTGGAGCCAGGATTAGAACCCATGTTCCCTGACTCTCATTCCTGTGCTCTGTCCAATAGTTCAACCTTTGAATCTTCTATGAATAGTACCATATCTCACACTTTTTTTCAAATGTGATTCCTGGAAAAGACAAGCAGACATATACTGAGGAATACCCAAAAATTAAAGCAGGGAAAAAACAAGTCCAAGTGGATAAACAGATATTTGAATTACATAATGGATTAGTTAATTTGCGGCTGAGTTAGTTAACGGAATGATATGATAAGGAAGGGGTGCTCTCTTTTAGGCTTATTGTCCCTTCTTATGGCTGAGCTGAACTCCTGGGGTCTGGATCCCAGTGTGCATGGTGGGAGGGGGGCTTTCCCTGAGGGGAGAGGGTTGATAGCAGGTGGGTGGCAGCGGTGGTCATGGTGAAGCAAATTAATAGATGCAGTCTAGGTGGGAGGCACCCCTTGGAGGGAAGAGGTGGTTTGGCTTAGTGAACCTGGGAGTCAGAAGGGCCTGGGTTCTAATCCTGGCTCCACCACTTGTCGGCTGTGGGACCTTGGGTAAGTCATTTCATTTCTCTTTGCCCCACTTACCTCATCTGTAAAATGGAAATTGGAGCCCCCTGTGGGACATGTACTGTGTCCAATCTGATTAGCTTGTATCTACCCAGGTGCTTAGTACAGTGCTCGGCAAATAGTAAGTATTAGACAAATACCATTAAAAAACTCATGTGTGTGCCTCTCAAATGTCATTTCCAGCATCCAGCAGCTCATAAACGTTCTATGATGCTCATGGCCTGTTGAGTGATAAGCATTTCCCAAAGGATCAGAAGCATATTCTGTTAACAGTTTCCAAATCCCTTGTTGCACCCTCCAACATTACAGCATGGATATATTGAACAGGTTTGAGCTGTCTACACTTCCCTGGTCTAGTCTAATGGTTACTGGGTAGTTCTGCCATGACTAGCATGCTGTTATAGACTCAGTTTATGATCTTTTTTGTAATGGTGTTTGTTAAGTGCTTACTATGTGGCAAGCACTGTACTAAGTGCTGGGGCTCCCAGTCTTAATCCCCATTTAACAGAAGAGTTAACTGAGACACAGAGAAGTGAAGTAATTTCCCCCAGGTCATGCCACAGACAAGAGGTGAAGCTGGGATTTGAACCCAGGCCCTCTGACTCCCAGGCCTGTGCTCTTTCCACTAGGCCATGCTGTTTCCTTATGATCTGAGGAACTTTTCTGGGCAGCCTAATTTGCAGAGTTGTTGCCAGACTCCAATGATGCAGATGATGTTAAATGCATTATAGATCAATAAATATAACTAGTAGAAGTCTTCTTGGTGTTCTTCCCTGTACATCCCTTGAATTTCTCATACTTCAAAGATGGTGTCTGCTGAGCTGTGTGTGTTCTGAAGCCCCAATTCAGGTAGTAAATATATGATATGCATTTTTTTAAATGATATCTGTTAAGGGCTTATTATGCGTTTGGCACTGCTTTAAGCTTTGCGGTAGGTACAAGCTAATCAGGTTGGACACAGTCCAAGTGCCAAATGGGGCTCACAGTCTTAATCTCCATTTTACAGATGAGGTAACAGGCACAGAGAAGTGACGTGCCTTGTCCAAGGTCACACAGCAGACAAGTGGCAGAGCCTGTATTAGAATCCAGGTCCTTCTGACTCCCAGGCCCATGCCCTATTCCCTAGGCCATGCTGCTTCTCTACTAGGCCTTGATCCAGAATGAGTTTACCTGGGACCCTGAACAGAATGGTGAGATACCCAAGAAATGCCTATCAGCTCTCTCAGCTTTCTTCTTGAAGAAGGTGATTATGGTTCCAGCCTTGGAGACCTGTGATATTCCCACTGTTTGAAGAAAGACCATATGTATGTCTAAACATTAGGTTCCCGCTTTGCAGGAAGATTTTTGAAGGAACACCATCCGATTTTGGTTTATTACTATTTTCAAGACTTTAAGTCGGTGATAGACCATGCCTTCACATTTGGGTTGATTTTTTGTTCTATAAAGGACCTCATCCTTAATGGTCAAAAGTGTGTTCAGAACCTCTTTGAAAGATTACTGGAAAAAAGAAGTTCAAAACTACAATGAAATGAAGTTCAAAAATAGGGTAGAGGAGTAACTACAGAGAGAAGCAGTGAGGCCTAGTGAAAACAACATTGCTTGGAAGTCAGAGAAACTGGGTTCTTAATTTCTCTGTGCCTCTGTTTCCTCATCAAAACTTTCAGAATTAAATTCTTGTTCTCCTTCCAACTTACATTGTGCGCCCCATGGGGGAAAGTGACTGTCCAACCTGATCACTTGATTATCTGATAACTCCAGTGCTAAGTTCAGTTCTTGGCACATAGTAAGCATTTAACAAATACCACAAATATTATTACATTTTTTGCAACCAAAATCAATTTCACCAATTTGTGCCTGAGACCCCCATAGAGTGCAGCATAGACATAATTACAAGCTGTAAAAATAAATGGCACGTATTGCACGTATAAAAATTAGGTGTTTTACATAGAAACAATCTGCAATAATGCAAGTTGTGTCCAAAGGTAGACCAAGATCGCATTTCTTTGTTACCTGCTGTAAACTCCTGCTACCCAGTACCGGGCACAACTTATCCATAGGGAGAATCTCTCTTGGCAACTTGTTAATAGGGTGAATCTCTCTAGGAATAGAGCAGTACGAAATAAGGTCTGGTCTTCCATCTGGCCAGCTAGCTGAATCTCTCCAGCTACCTCTGTGTCCAGCAAAAGTAGAACTCTACATAATGTCATTGCTCTCCCTCCTCACCATCAACTTTAAGGCACTCAATCAGCTCTCTCCCTCATATTCATTCAATAGTATTTATTAAGCACTTACTGTGTGCAGAGCACTGTACTAAGCGCTTGGGAAGTACAAGTCAGCAACATATAGAGACGGTCCCTACCCAACAACGGGCTCTTATCTCACCTCTCTCCTCTTCCACCACAACCCAACCCACCCATGTTGCTCTTCTAAAACCAACCTGTGCCTCCATCTCATCTCTCTCACCACTGCCCCCTGGCCTGGAACTCCTCCCCCTTCATATTTGTCAGATCACTCCTCTTCCCATCTTCAAAGCACTTTTAAAGCCATATCTTTTCCAGGAAGCCTTCCCAGATTAACCTTACATCTCCCTGCCCTATTCTCTCTTCTTTTGCATTGAGACAAAATTTATTATTTATTAATTTATTTTGATGATTGTCTTTCTCGCTAGATTGTAAGTTCCTTGAGGGCAGGAAGCACTTAGTACAGTTTTCTGCACATAGTATTACCATTGATTTAATTGGTTGATTTCTCTGGAGAATAAAAAATGTGTAGTGTGTACAGAACAGGGACTTATTTTGCACAACATATACCTTATCAATTTTGTGTCACACCAAAATATCCTTCATTAGTGTAATAAGACTTAGCAGAGTTTCCTCTCACAATCTTCAGCCAAATTAAGACCATTTTTCTAAAATATGGCACACTGTCTATTTGTTCTTCTCTTGGGGTAGGGTGTCAGCTACCGCATTCCCTGACAATGTGCTGGTAATTCTGAATGTCTCCCCAACAAATTTCCTAGCTGGAGCAGCCTGGCCCTCATATACATTGGTGCTTAAACCTGGGATTCTCCTGTCATGTCCTACTCCTCTGGCTATCCTACTTGGTGACATTCTGAATCACATTGAGAAGCAGTGTTGCTTAGTGGATAGAGCACGGGCCTAGGAGTCAGAAGGATCTGGGTTCTAATCCCACCTCAGCCACTTGTCTGCTTTGGGACCATGGACAAGTCATTTAACTTCTCTAAGTCCAATTTACCTCATCAGTAAAAAGGGGATTAAAACTGTGAGCCCCATGTGGGGCAGGGACTCTGTCCAACCCAATTTGCTTGTATCCACCCAAGGGTTTAGTACAATGATAATAATAATAGTTATGGTACTTGCTAAGCACTTACTATGAACTAAGCATTATTCTCAGTGCTGGGGTAGATACAAACTAACCAGGTTGGACAAATTCCCTTTCCCACTTTAGGCTCACAGTTTCATTCCCCGTTTTACAGATGAGGTGACTGAGGCCCAGAGAAGTTAAGTGACCTGCCCAAGGTCACAGATCAGACATGTGGTGCACTTGGGTTCTAACCCTAGGTTCTTCTGACTCCCATGCCTGTGCTCTATCCACTAGGCCTCACACAGTTATTATTATTATTATTACATAATGTGAGGTTGTTTAAATCTGGGATTCTACTTTCAGTGGGCATCCCTCTGGGACACTCTGACACTCTGGGAAATATTTTGAAGATGCACAAATGTGATTCATACTGAATCTACTCCTGTACAACTTTGTATGACTTTCCACTGTGATGATAGAAGCAATGATAATACAGGGCAACTGGGCTGGGGTGAGGGACAAGAAAAACCTGTTGGCAACAGAGCTGTGGGGAAACACAATTCCAATGCATGGCTGATTTCATTTCTTCCATCTCTCTTGGGGGCCAGAGTGATTAGCCAGATATAACTTGAAAAGCACCATGGCTCAGTGGAAAGAGTACGGGCTTTGGAGTCAGAGGTCATGGGTTCAAATTCTGGCTCTGCCAATTGTCAGCTGTGTGACTTTGGGCAAGTCACTTAACTTCTCTGTGCCTCAGTTCCCTCATCTGTAAAATGGGGATTAAGACTGTGAGCCCCACTTGGGACAACCCTGATCACCTTGTAACCTCCCCAGTGCTTAGAACAGTGCTTTTCACATAGCAAGCACTTAATAAATGCCATTATTATTACTATTATTATAACTTGAGGATGTCCAGGACTCATTACAATTCTGGAGACTGGGTTCCAGAAGAGGTAAAGGGAGGGGATTATTTCTTTCAGTAACTGAACTCTGAGCCTGATCTTGGAATTTGTACTCTCCCAAGCATTTAGTACAGTGTTCTGCATTCAGTAGCAAGTGCTTAATTAATACCACTGGTGATTAGCTGACTGACTGATTCATCTGTGGTCTGCAGGCCCAAGACTGCTGCGAAGATCATGATGGAGTGATTCGGTGGGGATTCCACAAAGACAATGCTTATCTGCTCCATTTTCGGTCAAGATAAGCATCACTACTGTTAAGGTCTATGAGGGATTTGTTTCTCGATTGAGGTAGTGTTTTTCCTAAAGCGAAACCAAGACACAGATTTCTGGGAAAAATAAATGGATTCTGCTCAGATAGCAGAACAATTATGTATTTTCTTTAGGTCTCTCCAGAACCCACATTAAATGAAACAAGAACGGAGTCTCTTCCAGTAATGTCCTTGGAGAACAGAAATCACAGTGGCACCCAATTCCACCCCTCCTCCTTCCTCCTGCTGGGGGTACCTGGGCTGGAAGCTGCACAAAACTGGCTGGGCTTCCCCTTCTGCGCCGTGTACCTGATCGCTCTCGTGGGAAACTGTATCATCCTGTTGGTGATCAAGACTGAGCAGAGCCTCCACCAGCCCATGTTCTACTTCCTGGCCATTCTGGCCACCGTCGATCTGGGTTTGTCCTCAGCCACCATCCCCAAGATGCTGGGCATCTTCTGGTTCCACCTGCAGGAGATCAGTTTTGGGGGCTGCCTCACCCAGATGTTCTTCATCCACATGTTCACCGGCATGGAGAGTACAGTGCTCGTGGCCATGGGCTACGACCGCTATGTGGCCATCAGCAAGCCTCTCCGCTACTGCACCATCCTCACCATTAAATCCATTAGGGTTATCGTAGTGTTAGCTGTACTGAGAAATTTCTCTCTGATGATTCCAATGGTGTTTCTCCTCTTGAGGTTGCCCTACTGTGGGCACCAAATCATCCCCCACACCTACTGTGAGCACATGGGCATTGCCCGGTTGGCATGTGCAAGTATCAAACTCGACATCATTTATGGTTTAGGTGTCATCTGCCTTGGTCTTTTGGACATACTGCTGATCGCCATCTCCTACATCAGGATTCTCTACACTGTCTTCAGACTCCCTTCCCAGGATGCACGACTCAAAGCCATAAACACTTGCATCTCCCACATCTGTGTTATCCTGTCATTCTTCACCCCGGCCCTCTTCTCTGTCCTCACCCACCGCTTTGGACAGAACAAAATCCCTGGCTATGTCCACATCCTCCTGGCCAACCTGTATGTGGTCATCCCACCCGCCCTCAACCCCATCATCTATGGGGTGAAGACCAAGCAGATCCGTGAAAGTGTATCTAACATTTTGAAAAAGAAGCAGTCATTCTGATTAAAACAACTGGAAGAATGTCCATCTGATCATTCCACTGGTTCCCGCAATGAAAATAGAAGCTATCAATATAATTAGGGACAATCTTCAGATAGCTAATTTTTTAATCAGTGAGGGCACTAATAATAGAGAAGAACTCTCTGTGGGGTAGAGGTGTCTGAAAAAACCTATGTTGGCAAAACCCACTTAAAGGAATGTGGTAGGCCAGCCATCTCATAGCAAATTTGCCATGGTAGCATTTTCTTAGTCCTGAGTTGTGCCATTGAATTTCCTCACATTTTACATGTCCAAGTTTTGGTAACTCACCACTCCCAACCTTACACCCTAGTTTATGGTGCATTTCTTGTCGAGAGTATCCCCAAATTAAAAGTCATTTAATGTCACTACTGAGCAATTTGAAAATTTACCCTAAAACCAATAATGTAATCAATTAGGATTCATCTATCTAACCCAGTGCTGTGGTAAAAAGTCATCAGTCTTACTATATTTTTGCCCCCTGCCCCAAAGAAGGACATAGATACTTAGAACACAAGACACAAAAATATATCTTTTTTATTAAATAAATTATTTTCCATAAACTAAAGGTAGGCTTGAAAATTAGCTAAAAGGATCAATCAACAGTGAGCCCTGAGAAAATATAAATAGTACAAATTCTAAGTAAGATCTGACACAGCCGAAAGGAGCATAATAGAAAGTCCAGGTACAAAAAGCAATATTTCTCTTCTCACGGCTCCATCCTCAACTCATTTTTCACAGCTGAGAGTACAACACAGCTTTCTCTGCTCATCCATTTTCAGAGGAGGCCTTTTCTCTCAGCTCTGCTTAGTCAAGGACAGAAGCTTCTCATCTGCCTCTATTCCATCCTTTCTCTAATCCTGATCCTGCACCCAATTCCCACTGTGGCATTGGTTCAGCTTCCTGACCAGCCTGGGTGTCATTGTTTTAGGGTTAGCATCTGCTATAGCTGCCTCTTGTGGAAGCCCCTGCCCCATTCCTTCTCCTGAGGCCTAGAGGCCAAAGGCACTGCTATCATCACCTCTGCCCTTACAGTGGGAGATGCTTTGGGTACTGTGCCTGATTGTGGGGAGGACCTGATTGAGGAAAGAAAAGGGACACTCTGGTAATGGCCATTCCAGTTCCTGTCCAATCCTCAAGATGACTCTGGTTTGAGATAGGGCCAGAACCATCTTGCCTATTCAAAGATGAGGCAACTGATAATGGTTTATATGCATGGGATTGAGAAGACCATTGCCCAACCTTTGGCCCTGCACAGAAATAAATACTGTTCTTTCATTCCTGGCTGTAGATATCCCTTGGGGTTCTGGGAGCTGATTGCAACTCTGTCTCTTTTTCTGACCAAAACCAAAGTCCCCTCCTGTAAATGCCGCATGCCAGGCTAGTCCAGGTGAAGCAGTTTTCTTCCTTCTCTACAGGTCCACTCTATCTTGTGGCTTATGATTTATGGTCAATTCAAACTACTTTTTCTACCCTTCCTGCTCACCTGAGGAAAAATGAGTAACCATCAACACTGTACAGCAGCTAATTAGGTATACCACTACAATCCATTCTCCTTCGTGCCCTGGGCAGTAGAACAGCATACATCAAAGCAAGCACTGCTTCACTGCTGGTGGACTGACTGAGGTCCAGAATCTTAGTTTGGCCTATTGGAAAGAGCCAAAGGACCTGGAATCTAATTCTGGCTTTGCAACCTGTCTGCTGTGTGACCTTGGGCAAGTCACTTTACTTCTCTGTGCCTCAGTTACCTCATCCGTAAAATGGGAATTGAAACTGTGAGCCCCATGTGGGACAGAGACTGTGTCCAACCTGATTTCCTTGTATCTACCCCAGCTTTTAGTACAGTACCTGGCACATAGTAAGCGCTTAATAAATACCATAGTTATTATTTTCAGATGTCTGACCTTAGGCAAGTCACTTTATTTCCCTATCCTTTAGTTTATTCATTTGTAAAATGGTGACTAAATGCCTGCTCTCTCACATATAGACCGTGAGCCCTATGTGAGACGGAGAATGTGTCCAACCTGATTATCTTTTATCTACTCCAGTGCTAAGTACAGTGCCTGGCACAGAGTAAACAATAACAAATACCAAAAAAAATGACACTGAATGTATTGTTTGGAAAATCAGTTGAGATACCTATGAGAGGAACAAATCACTTAGTCATAAAGAAGATTGGATCCTGAGCTGCTCTAAACTAACAGTTTGATCTGAAGCTTGAAGCCGAAAGAGCACAGGCTTTGGAGTCAAATGTCATGACTGTGACATGACATCGGCTCTGCCGATTGTCAGCTGTGTAACTTTGGGCAAATCACTTCTCTGTGCCTCAGTTACCTCATCTGTAAAGTGGGGATTAAGACCGTGAGCCCCCCGAGGGACAACCTGATCACCTTGTAACCTCCCCAGTGCTTAGAACAGTGTTTTGCACATAGTAAGTGCTTAATCAATCAATCAATCAACCATATTTATTGAGCGCTTACTGTGTGCACAGCACTGTACTAAGTGCTTGGGAAGTACAAGTTGGCAACACATAGAGATTGTCCCTACCCAACAGTGGGCTCACAGTCTAGAAAGGGGAGACAGAGAACAAAACAAAACATATTAACAAAATAAAATAAATAGAATAGATATGTACAAGTAAAATTAATAAATAAATAGAGTAATAAATACTTACAAACATATATACATATATGCAGGTGCTGTGGGGAAGGGAAGGAGGTAAGGCAGGGGGATGGAGAGGGGGAGGGGGAGAGGAAGGAGGGGGCTCAGCCTGGGAAGTCCTCCTGGAGGAGGTGAGCTCTCAATAGGGCCTTGAAGGGAGGAAGAGAGCTAGCTTGGCGGATGTAGGGAGGGAGGGCATTCCAGGCCAAGGGGATGACATGGGCCGGGGGTCGACGGCGGGACAGGTGAGAACAAGGCACGGTGAGGAGATTAGCGGCAGAGGAGCGGAGGGTGCGGGCTGGGCTATAGAGGGAGAGAAGGGAGGTGAGGTAGGGGGGACAAGGTGATGGGGAGCCTTGAAGCCGAGGGTGAGGAGTTTCTGCCTGATGCATAGGTTGATTGGTAGCCACTGGAGATTTTTGAGGATGCCATTATTATTATTATTATTATCATTATTATTATTATTACATGCCCATCACCTTTTGTCTTTCACTTTCCTGAAGGACAGTAAAGCATCTTTGTCCATTAAAGCATCACCATTCCCCAAACCAGAGGATCCTGGCTAAAGGATCTTGAAATGGAAAGCCGTGAACTGATATACTATTTTTTGCAGTCAGTGAGAAGTCCCATCTGAACCAAGGCTTCTCTCAAGGTTCAGTTTGGGATTATGGTACCTCCCGGGGCCATTACAATAATAATAACAACGTATTTGTTAAGTGCTTTCTATGCTCTAGGCAATGGGGTATTGTATCTACAATACAATCAGATTATACATGATCCCTTTCCCACATGGAGCTTACCATCTAAGCAGGAGAGAGAACAGCTGTTTAATCGCCACTTTACAGAATAGGAAACAAAGGCACAAAGACATTCAGTGATTCATCCAAGATAACCCAGCAAGTAATGATGGACCTGGGATTAGAACTGAGGTCTTCTGACTCCCTTCAATCAATTCATCATATTTATTGAGTGTTTACTGCAAGGAAAGCACTGTAATAAGCAATTATTATCATTATTATGTGCCATCAAGTCATTGTCAATTCATAGCGACTCCATGGATATACTTTCTCTGGAACAGCCTGTCCTCTGCCATAATCCGCAACCTTTTTAATTGCTCTTCCATTATCATTGTTATGGTCTCTATCCATCTAGCTGCTGGTCTGCCTCTTTCACATTTTCCCTGGACTTTTCCTAGTCTTAGTATCTTATCCAGAGAATCAGTCTTCCTGGTTATGTGTCCAAAATATGCTAATCTAAGTCGAGTCATTTGGCCTTCCAAAGTCCACTTTGGTATAATTTTCTCCAAAATCCATTTGTTTGTTTTTTGCGCAGTCCATGGTATTCACAAAAGCCTTCTCCAACACCACATTTCAAAAGAATCAATGTTCTTTCTACCCTCTTTCTTCACTGTCCAGCTTTCAGATCCATACATTGTCACTGGAAATTCCATAGAGTTGACAATTTCTATTTTTGTGGAAATGTTACATGAGCACGTTTTTTGACTTTTTCCAGGCTCTTCATAGCACATCTTCCTAACATTAATCTTTGGCGTATTTCTTGGCTGATAGTTCCTTTATTATTGATTGAGTCCAATAGAAAAGAGTTGGGAGATATGATCTCTACCCTCAAGGAGTTTAGAGTCCAACCCAATGCTTCTCAAGCATCCCCCGTGCAATTGTGACTTTGAGCTCTGGGTTACCTATCTCTGTGTTTCAGAGGATTGGGGAGAGGAATTCCAATTGACCTCAGAAGCGGTGTCAAGGAGTGACCGGGAAGGCAGTTAACAAATTGTGTTGCAAATGTCTAGAACTATGGAACACCAAATTCCAGTAGGGGGAGTTGAGTTTTCTGAAAAGTAAAGGAGGCCTCCACCAGGAAGCCTTCCTCAAGAGAGGCCCTTCCTCCTATGGAAGAGGTTGAACACCCTGTCCTGGATCTCCGTGGTCTTCATCCCATACATGATAGGATTGAAGGTGGGGGACACCAGGATGTAGAGGTTGCCAATGATGACATGGACGTAGGGGGCCATGTTGTGGCCGATGTGATGGCTGAGGAAGGAGAAGAGGGACGGGATGAAGCCCATGAGGATCACTGCGATGTGAGCCCTACAAGTGCTGAAGGCCTTGACACAAGCTTCCAGGCATGACAGCTGGAGGACCATCTGCATGATACTCAAATAGAATATTGCAATTCATTCATTCATTCAATCATATTTATATAAATATGTACAAATAAAATAAATAGAGTAATAAATATGTACAAACATATATACATTCATGCAGGTGCTGTGGGGAGGGGAAGGAGGTAAGCCCGGGGGGATGGGGAGGGGAAGGAGGGTGAGAGGAAGGAGGGAGCTCAGTCTGGGAAGGCCTCCTGGAGGAGGTGAGCTCTCAGTTGGTCTTTGAAGGGAGGAAGAGACCTAGCGTGGCGGATGTGTGGAGGGAGGGCATTCCAGGCCCAGGGGAGGACATAGGCCAGGGGTTGACGGTGGGACAGGCGAGAACGAGGCACAGTGAGGAGGTTAGCGGTAGAGGAGCGGAGGGTGTGGGCTGGGTTGTAGAAGGAAAGAAGGGAGGTGAGGTAGGAGGGGTGAGGCGATGGAGAGCCTTGAAGCCGAGGGTGAGGAGTTTTTGCCTGATGCATAGGTTGATTGGTAGCCACTGGAGATTTTTGAGGAGGGGAGAAACATGCCCAGAGTGTTTCTGCACAAGGACGATCTGGGCAGCAGTGTGAAGTATAGATTGAAGTGGGGAGAGACAGGAGGATGGGAGATCAGAGAGGAGGCTGATGCAGCAATCCAGTCGGGATAGGATGAGAGACTGAACGAGCAGTGTAGCAGTTTGGATGGAGAGGAAAGGGCAGATCTTGGCAATGTTGCGGAGGTGAGACCGGCAGTTTTTGGTGACAGATTGGCTTTGAGGGGTGAACGAGAAAGCAGAGTCGAGGATGACACCAAGATTGCAGCCTTGTGAGATGGGAAGGATGGTAGTGCCATCAATCAACAGTGATGGGAAAGTCAGGGAGAGGGCAGGGTTTGGGAGAGAAGATAAGGAGTTCAGTTTTGGACATACTGAGTTTTAGATGGCAAGCAGACATCCAGATGGCGATGTCCTGAAGGCAGGAGGAGATACGAGCCTGGAGGGAGGGAGAGAGAGCAGGGACAGAGATGTAGATTTGGGTGTCATCAGCGTAGAGATGATAGTTGAAGCCGTGGGAGCGAATGAGTTCGCCAAGGGAGTGAGTGTAGATAGAGAACAGAAGGGGACCAAGAACTGGCCATTGAGGAACCCCTACAGTAAGGGGATGGGAGGGGGAGGAGGAGCCCACCAAAGAGACTGAGAGTGAATGGCCAGAGAGGTAAGAGGAGAACTAGGAGAAGACAGAGTCTGTGAAGCCAAGGTTGGATAGCGTGTTGAGGAGAAGGGGATGGTCCACAGTGTCGAAGGCAGCTTAGAGGTCGAGAAGACTAGGATAGAGTAAATGGAGTCCAGGCCATGATGGAGAGGGTCATGGTCAAACCATAGACCTTGTTGAGAAGGAGACCTGAACAGGAGGGTTGGGATCTGGGAAGGGAGAGGGGACTGTGGGGTGAGTGGGAAAGGTGGGGGCAGAGAACGGAGGGAGGCAGGAGGGGATCCAGCACTTAGTTCAGTACTTAGCACATAGGAAGCACCTAACAAGACTGTAAGCCCGGTGTGAGCAGGGATTGACTCTTTTTATTGCTGAATTGTACTTTCCTAGTGCTTAGTACAGTGCTCTGCACACTGTAACTGCTCAATGAATATGACTGACTGAATGAATGATCCACCTTTCCAAGTTCTGGAAGCTATCTCTCTGTAGCTGTCCAGGCTGCCAGGAGTGACTGAGGGACTTTCCAATCCAGCCAGGAGGTTGGGGAGAGATTGGGTGGGGAGAGGGGGGGTTATGTAAGAAGCCACCTGGTGGCGGAGAAGGGGGACACCAAAGGTTCTTTTGGCATAATCTTCAGCTCTTCATAGGACACAAGCGGGGCCAGCTTCAGGCAGTGAGCAGTGAACACTGGCACATCTGAGGGCACCATTGGTGAGGCTAAAGAAGCTATGGGCAGCTGTGTGGTGATGGCAGTTAATAGTTTGAAGGCATCGCTGGCCCTGTAGTAAATGGAAATGTGGGCCGGGATGGTGCTGACTCTGGAGTAGGTCAGAGGTAGTTAGACGACCCCCTGGAGAAACACTGGGTTTAGGGATCAGACAGACTTCTGTGCTCTCACAGCCTAGCATAAAGACACCCTGGGCACTGGAGAGGGGATGGAGTAGGCCTGGCAACCCTACCAATGTAACTGGAAATTCTCTCAGTCCTCCTTGTGTCCATCCCTACCCGCCCCCACCCCCACCGCCACTCCCAAATTCAGCTACCTTTCTCCACCTTGAAAGTTGTTCTCTCTCTAGTCATGAACTGATCTTGTTCAAAGGAAGAATCCAATCACGAGGTGCCCAGCCCCTCTTACCTTCCTGGGTGCCCAGAGGAGAATTGGCATATCCTGTTATGCAATAAACATGTTTTCTCAGTATTAGAGGTAAAATTTTTGAATTCTTGGTTATTCCACCCAATTTTCCCCAGACCACATGTTATCTTCCTTTGGCTACACTTGTGTTTTTTATCACTGGAGTAGATACAAGATAAGTAGATTGGACATAGTCCCTACTCAACAAGTTGCTTCCAGTCTAAATAGGAGGGAGGACAGGTGTTGAATTCCCTTTGTTCAGAAGAGGAAACTGGGGGACAGGAAAAGTAAGTGACTTGCTCTAGCACACACATTAAGTGTCAGAGATGGGATAAGAACCCAGATCCTCACTCTCCACTAGGCTACATTCCTTCTTAAGGGGAAGGACCTTCTTCAGCAGAGGAGGCCAAGGAATGAGGAGATGAACGGTGATGTTTCACGGATTGTTCAGAGCTCCTTAGTTCATTCTACAAAAAACACTCATCTATCTTTTGCATAAATGTTTTCTTTGAAAGTCTTTGGATTTGATTTGTAAAATCGTCCAGTTGCCCATTCCCTGAATTGATCAATCCTAAACAGTGTTTGTCAATACTATCAATGAAAAAATACTAAGGATTGATTCCCTAGAACTGGAGATTACTCCTAGACATATAGCTAGTTAATCAGTCAATCAATCAATAGTATTTCTCGAGCTCTTTCTGTGTGCAATAAATTGTACTAAACACTGTCCAGAATCCTGTAGGAAAAGTCATTTAGCCATCAAGCTGGCTCTGAAGGTCTGGATGGCGGTACCAGATGCAGCATCAATTCTGGTTCTGGGGCCACAGCTGAGGTAAGGGTTGAATAGAAGTGAGGGAGAGCAGTCACTGTCCTTTCTTTTGTTCTGGGCTGAGTGAAAGTGGTTTGCGAGCTTGGGCCCGGAACTGGGAGAGTCAGGAGAAAACATATGGAGTTAGGAGCACTCATGAAGCAGAGAGTAGTACTCCACCAGTCTGGGTAAGCTGAGCTCAAACAGTTTAAAAACCGAAGACTGTCAGACACTGGCATAAGAGGCGGGAGTAGAAGTATTGGTAACATCAAAGTCAACACAATCTATGAGCTGATTGTTGCCATTCTATTTGGGGGATTTGACATCTTCTGTATTTCTGCATCCTACACCGCGATCCTCGGAGCTGTGGCGAGCCTGTCTTCAGTGGAAGCTCAGCACAAAACTTTTAGCACCTGCACTGCTCACATCTCTGCCATCATTATCAGCTACGTCCCAGCCTTCTTTACAATCTTCACCCACCACTTTGGGGGTCACACCATCCCCCCAAATATACACATCATCATTGCCAACCTGTACCTGCTGCTGCCCCCCACAGTGACTGAGACTGACCCAGACTGAGCCCCCTCCTTCCTCTCCCCATCCCCCCACATTACCTCCTTCCCCTCCCCACAGCACCTGTATATATGTACATATGTTTGTATGTATTTATTACTCTATTTATTTATTTTATTTGTACATATTTATTCTATTTATTTTATTTTGTTAATACGTTTTGTTTTGTTCTCTGTCTCCCCCTTGTAGACTGTGAGCCCAGTGTTGGGTAGGGACCGTCTCCATATGTTGCCAACTTGTACTTCCCAAGCGCTTAGTACAGTGCTCTGCACACAGTAAGTGCTCAATAAATACGATTGAATGAATGAATCAATGAATGAATGAATGAACCCTGTCATCTGCAGGGTGAAGACCAAGCAGATCCGTGAAGTGGTGGTCAGGCTGTTGGGTGGGCAAAGGGGATATTAACCCTTAAGAGACCAGAACTGACTGTGACCCAACTGGATTGAGGAATAATAATAATAAAGATAATGATAATAATAAGAATCATCATAATAATAACATTTTACATGTTTACTTTGTGTCAGCCACTCTACCAAGGTCACACTGTCCCTGTCCAGTGAGTTAATTGCTCTATTTATTTTACTTGTGCATATTTACCATTCTACTGATTTTGTTAATGATGTGCATATAGCTTCAATTTTATTTGTTCTGATGAGTTTGACACCTGTCTACATGTTTTTTTTTTTGTTGTCTGTCTCCCCCTTCTAGACTGTGAGCCCGTTGTTGGGTAGGGATCATCTGTATATGTTGCCAACTTGTACTTTCCAAGCACTAAGTACAGTGCTCTGCACACAGTAAGCGCTCAATAAATACGATTGAATGAATGAATGAATGAATTGCTTCCAGACTAAAAAGGAGGGAGAATAGGTGTTAAATTCCTTTTTTACCTATGAAGAAGCTGAGGAACAGAGAAGGTAAGTAGTTTGCCCAGGCTTCCGCAGCAAGTGTCAGAGTCGGGATTAGAACCCATATCTTTGATCCCCATTAGGCCACAGTCCTTCTCTAAGTAAAAGGATCTTCTTCAACAGAGGAAACCAAAGAATGAAGAAATCAACAGCAGCAAATGCACATCTAACTTCTGCAAAAATGTTTTCTTTGGAAAGTATGTACTCTAAGATTTGGATTTAATTTGTATGATCATCCTGTTGGCCTTTCTCTGCATTTGTCAATATTAAAGGGCATTTTTTAATACTACTGACAAATACCAATGATTGATTCCCTCAGATTAAAGATTGCTTCTAGACATACAGCTAGTTAGTCAATCGATCCATGATATTTATGAGTACTTACTGTGTGCAGAGCATGGTACTAAGCACTGTTTAGGATCCTGCAGGAAAAGTCATTCTCTATCTTGTTGACCCCACAAGTCTGGATAGCAGCACCAGAGGCGGCACTGATTCCGGTTCAGGGGCTGCAACTAGGGTAGGGGTTGAGTAGAAATGAGGCAGGGCTTTGAGTTTCTTTTCTTTTGTTTCTGGATGACCAAAAGTGGCCAGTGAGCTTAGGCCCAGGGCTGGGAGATTTAAAGAAACCATTTGGAGTTAAGAGCCCAAGTGGAACAGAGAGTCGTACTCTTCTGGTTTTCAGCAGGCTGAACGACAGTTTAAAATCCTAAAGCTGTCAGATACTGGTCTAAGAGGAAGAAGGAGTTGTTTATTTGTGATGAGGCCTTTGGACATCGTTTGAGGCTGTTTGATATATGATCACTATCCATTTACTAAATGCTTTTGAGGTGCCAAGCGCTGGGCCAAATTTAATGTTAGGAGATTGGACACAGTCCCTGTACCATATGGGCATAAGGCTATCTTTGTCCATATTAAAGACAAAGACATGGAAGTCCAGAGTGGTTAAATAACTTTTCCAAGGTCACACAGTAGGCCAGGAAAAGTTAGGACTCGAACCTGGGTCTCCTGACTCCCAGTCAAATTGTGTTTCCATTTGGACATGCCTGCTCCCCATGCTTGGTATATGCTAATAATAATAATCATTATTAAGATACTTGTTGACATTTATTCTGTGCTTAGTATGTGCCAAGCCCAGTGCAAGATATGATGTAGTCAGATAAGACCTTGTCCCTTCCTCTCCTAGGGTTTCCAGTCTAAGGATGGAGAAGAGATAATTATTTAATCCCTGTTTTTCAGATGAGGAAACTGAGGCACATAGACGTTAAGTGATTCATTCAAGGTAACACAGCAGGCAAGTGGCATACCTGGTATTAGAACTCAGGCCTCTTGATGCCCAATCCTATGCTTTTCCCCCTAGGCCATGCTGTTTTCCACAGTCTCTGCCATTTTCTGTGACTTTACCTGCTATTTAAGCCAACTCCCAAGCTTTAGGAAAATATTTTTGCCCCTGGTTTTTTATACATCAAAAGCACCCTGTGTGTGTTCATTCATTCATTCATTTAATCATATTTATTGAGCACTTACTGTGTGCGAAACACTGTACTAAGCATTTGGGAGGGTACAATATAACATTAAACAGACGGAGTCCCTCCCCGCATTAGCTTACAGTCCATTTGTTAAGCGTTTACTATGTGCTAGGCACTGTACTAAGTACTGGAGTAGATACAGCTAATCAGGGTGGACTGTGTCTCACATGGGGATCATAGTCTTAATTCTCATGTTACAGATGAGGAAACTGATATAACTGATGAGGTAACTGAGGCCCAGAGAAATGTCTTGCTCATAGTCACACAACAGACAGGTGGAAGAGGCAGAATTAGAACCCAGGTCCTTCTGACTCCCAGGCAGTGCTCTATCCATTAGACAATGCCGCTGCTCTTCAAAGTTGTTCCATAAAACCACCTCCTGCACTTCAGGAGGCATTCCCTTAGAAGTGCTTTCACCTTCCTGGTGATGTCATCCCAACAAACCCTTAGCTTTTGTCTACTGCTCTGTTGAATGAATCTACTTGTGACTCTCACCTATGTCAATTTTATTCCTCTCGAGGAAATGTCTATTGTTTTCCTCATTCGACTGTAAAGTCCTTGAGGGCAGAGATTAGGTTTTACTTCCCTTACCTGTTTCCCAGATGTCTGGCCTATTGCTCTGCACCCAGGAGCAGCTGTTGACTACCCATGGCTTCAAAATGTAAGATCTTTAGGTCACATATCTCCTCCCAAGCAAAATAGCAGTAAGGGAAAAAACTTTGGCCAAGACGTTCTAAAACAGTATATGTGTGTCTGTCTGCATTCTCTTTTGCATTATAAACTTCTCAAAGAGAGAACCATGTGTTTTAATTGCATTGTGCATTTCCAAGTGATTTTTACAGTGCTCACTACCCCAATTAATACTGATTATTAATCTGCATATGAAAATAGTAAAGGAAAGGCAGAGGATAATGAGGAGAAGGACAAAGATAAGGAGGTTGAGGAGGAGAGGGAGGAAGAGGATGAGAAGGATGAGGAGGACAAGAAGGAGGGCAAGGACAAAGTGGACAAAAGGAGAATAAGGGGGAAGAGGTGGACAAGGATTCATTCAATCATATTTATTGAGCACTTACTGTGTGCAGAGCACTGTACTAAGCACTTGATGAGGATGAGGATGAGGACCAGGAGGAGAAGGGCAAGGAGGATGAATATGAAGGGGACGTCAGAAAAGGCTGAGCCAGCAGGGAATATTCAGAAGACAAGGTCAAGCAACCTTGTTATTTTATGGAAGTGAATGAATGACTTTATCTCTACTAAAAACAGAACAAAGAAACTGCAGCAAGGAGGATTTAGGCTGGATAGAAGAAAATATTCTGATGGTAAGGACTGTTAACACTGTTTGATAAATACTGGGATAGTTGCTGAATGGAAATCTTAAAAGAAACACACCACACTTTCATCTGGGCTGCACACAGGCTTTCTCAGAGGCAAGGGGCTGAACTCTGTGATGTCAGGAATCTTCCCTCAGATGACCGCTCTGCCCACAGTAAGCACTCAATAAATGTGATTGTATGAATTGAATGAATGAATGGCTAGGAGTTCATTATGAAGAGCCCCTCTAGCCTCAAACTCAACCACAGAGACAGTGTTAAACTTTTCCACACTATATGAGGGTGGAAACATTTGGGTGAATAGGAACCCCTGCAATTCCTTGTCCTCAAATACAGGCAGTGTTAAACCTTCCTGCATTTCTGAAATTGATTCAAGTTTTCTCAGCCCTGCTCACCTGGGAGAGGGCCATCTCTCCCTCTCCCCTCGAGTCCTAAACTAGGAGTTGAAAATATAAATATGATTGAATGAATGAAAGGAATCCCACCAGAAACACAGTGAAAACCCGAGGTGGGGAAGGTCCAGAGAAGCACAACCAAGAAGGTCAAGGGGATGAGGAGCTTCCATGTGGCCACTCTCTGCCAATGAGTCAAGGTGCCCACAGTCTATAGGCACCTTTTTGGCAAAATGAAAGACAATCACCTGCCAAGGTGTAAAGCAGACCTGCAGCATGACCTAATGGATAAAGCACAAGCCTGGGAGTCAGAAGATCATAGGTCATAGTTTCTAATCCTGGCTCTGTCACTTGTCTTCTGTGTGCCCTTGGGCAAGTCACTTCACTTCTCTGGACTTCAGTTACCTCGTCTGTAAAATGAGGATTGATACTGTGAACTCTGCATGGGATAAGCACTGTGTCCCACCCCAGAGCATAGTACTGTGCTTGGCACATAGTAAATGTTTAACAAATAACAGAATTATTATTATTATGCCTAGCTATGGTTTTGTTTGGTTTGTGTTTTTCCTTCTAGCAACTGGACATCAAGTGAAGTGATGGGGGCCTATCTCTGGAGATCTTATGGAAAGAAGTGGAACTGCTCTATCTGTTCTGGAGGGGACAGTTAGAATACAAATTAAAACACAGAGAAAGCACGTTACAATTCAACAAATCCAGAAGACATGAGAACGGGTTCTACCAGAACCATGGGTAGTTTTGTCCTGGCAGGGAGGACAACAGGGTTGGAGAAATGGAATCAGGGAATGGTTTTTCTCCCCTCCTTGCCTGGGAAGTTATTTTGCCATTGCTCTCTTGGGCTCTTAGAAAAGAATTGAGTTCACCAAACCCCCTGCCCCAGTGGGCTCTGATTTCTTAATGACAATGATGAGTTTTTTTGTTAAGTGATTACTTTGTGCCAAGAACTGTTGTAAGATAATCAAGTTGGACACAGTTTCTATCCCACATGGGCTCACAATTTTATGAGATGGAGAACTGGTACAGATTCCCCATTTTACAGATGAGGAAACTGAAGCAAGAAGGGGAGTGACTTCCCAGAAGTCATACAGGTGGCAGATGACCAGGTTTCTAATAAACAACTCTGTCAATTGCTTGCTGTGTGTCTTGGGCAAATCACTTAATGTCTCTGTGTCTTAGTTTCCTCAACTCTAAAAAATGGGGATTCAGTACCTGTTCACTCTCCTACTTAGACTTTGAACCCCATATGGGACATGCACCTTGTACAACTTAACTTGAATCTACCCGGCGCTTAGAACAGTACTTGACACATAGTAAGTCCTTAACAAAGAAAACAATAATAATAATAAGAAGAATATGTAGCCAGGATTAGGTCTGACTCCCATGCCTATGCTTTTCCACTAAGCCACGCCCCTTCTCTCTTATCATCATCACCACCATCTTTAGTATTGACGGATCTTCTGTGTACATATCACGTGCTTGGGAGCATACAATGAAAATAGAAAGTATGGTCCCTGTCTTTGAGGACCTCACAGTCAAATGGGGGAGAAAGGCAGACACTGATATCAAATGGTGGGAACAAGAGGGAAATATAATTCTAAATTATCTTGTCTTGTCTTATGCATGGAGTCATTTCTGACCCATAGCAACACCATGGACACATCACTCCCAGAATGCCTCGCTCTCCATCTGAAATCATTCTGGTAGTGTATCCATTGAGTTTTCTTGGAAAAAATATGGAAGTGGTTTACCATTGCCGCCTTCTACACAGTAAACTCGAGTCTCTGCCCTCTACTCTCCCCCATGCTGCTGCTGCCCAGCACGGGTGAGTTTTGACTTGTAGCAGATTGTCTCCCACTTGCTAGTCACTGCCCAAGCTAGAAATGGAATGGTTAGACCTCTGCTTGACTGTCTCTCCCGTAGCTGAGACTGGTAGAGTACTGGAAACTCTCCAGGGGCAACCCTGAGAGGGGAGTTCTAAGATGGCAACCACAAAAGGAAACAAAAAATGAACACATAAGTGAAATAAATAAGCTGATAGCCTCTTAAGTCCTTAGGTTCGTTCATTCATTCAATCATATTTATTGAGTGCTTACTGTGTGCAGAGCACTATACTGAGATCTTGGAAAGTACAATTCAGCAGTAAAGGGAGACAATCCCTACCCTCACTGGGCTTACAGTCTAGAAGTGGGGAGACAGACATCAAAACGAGTAAAGAGGCGCTAGTATTAATAAATAGAATTCTAGATATTTACACATAATAATAAGTAAATAGATGAAAGGTGGTGGGAATTAGTTATCAGTATCTGACTTGCACTCAGTGCCCTCTCACTCAAGAGGACCATTAGATGTAGTAGTAGTAGTAGTTGTCGTACTAGTAGTGTTTACTAAGCATTTTACTAAGAAGTGGGTAAGAATACACAAGTGCAAACTAGATATGGTCCCTGTTTTCCAGGAGGCTCACAGTCCAAGTGTGGGGAGAAAGGACTAGAAACAGACACATCAGGAAAGTGCAACATCCTGTGATATTACACAGAACAATCCAAGCACCTGACATCCTCCCAAGGTATTTGGGCCTGGCTTAATGGGAGATAAAACCAGGACCCAGAAGGCCAGAGTGTTACTCTGAAGACCACCCATGTAAAAGGTTAAATTGGAAAGGGATGATGAACCAAGGCACCCAGGAGATAAAGAGATAGTCCCAGAAGGAGCAGTCAACAGCAGCCAAAGAGTCAAGATGTAGGGTTTTCCAGGGTCTTTGGGAGCAGCCAGGCTCTCCTTGTAGGGATCCAGGGGAGGCTGATTGCAAGGGAAAAGGTCAGAGTAGGTCAAACCAACCTAGAGAAGGCTCAACGATTAAGAGGATTGGGGTTAGGGATGCAGGGACTCTTCTGCCCTGTTATTGCACGTTCCAGGGAGCCTTGAGGGGAGGCAGCTCTCAAGGGGCTCAGGTGCAATAAACATCTCTCCCTTATCTGGTCCATGCAGGCATTAGATTCAGGCCGTTGCTCCTTGGCTGAAGAGCCCCAGCTCTGCCAGAGGATTGCTGGGGCAGCAGCATAGACACGTGAGTCTGCTTGGGCTGGGCTGGGAACAAGAAGGGTGAACTGCAGAGACAAACACTGGCTGAGGGAAGGAGAAAGCAAGGAATTCTGCTGGTGCCAAGAACCATAACACCCTATCCTGGCCATACAAACACTGGGCTACAGCTCCAAGAGGAGCAATGAGGAGAGGGTTCAGAGGGGGCAGGGGTTGGGTATTTACAGTTCAGCCTTGGTGATGGATGGGGGATGGTGCAGCCCTCCAAGACAGCACAGAGAGTCTTCTCCAGGCATCTCAGAAGAGGTAATGTCAATGTGTCAGTGTGAAGACATGTGTACTGTGGGTACAGGGGTATATAAGCAATGTGGATGCTCTTACATAGGGCAGTTCAGACTCCCAAGGAGCTGCTGCCTCTTCAACCATCAATCATTCTGGTCCTCACACTAATTTGGGCTTGATTCCCAGCTCTTGCGAGGAGAGATGCTCAACATTTTTGGCTGGTGATGATGCACCCTTGGTGAATAAGGTTCTCATAGTCACACTCCTGGGTCTGTCATTCATCAGTCAATCAGTGGTATTAATTGAGCACTTTCTTTGTTCAGAACATGTACTAAGCAGTTGGGACAGCAAGTTATAACAGAGTCGGTAGACAGGTTCCCTGACCACACGGAGCTTATAGTCTAGAAGTCTAAATAAATATTATTTATTTAATATAAACAAATAAATTATGGGTATGTACAAAAGTGCTGTGAGGCTGTGGTGGGATAAATTAATCATGTAAAGTTTAGTGCAAGGGTGTTGCATGGACATTCTTTCAGGGATAGGGGTGGCAGGGCAGGTGGGATGGCTCAATCTGAGAGCCTTGGCATCAGTTTGAAAAAGGGGGATAAGTCTTGGGTGTAGTGAGTGTGTTCCTGGTAACTGGGGTTTCCAATGGTCTGGGATCTAGGTAATTCCAGGGAGCAAAAGATACAAGATTAGTAAGGAAGAAAGGGAAGCACTTGAAACAAAGATATGACCTCTTCCAATTCTCAAAGCTCCAGCTGTTGTAAGGGCAGCAGATTGGTCATTGACATTTTTGTAATTAGTATCTACTTTGTGCAGCACACTGCCCAACAGCTTTTATACAAGGCCTGGAGCTTGAACCACGTCTATCTCTGGCTCTTTGCCTGGCTATGGAGAATAGTATCTTGAATAATATTTTAATGGTGCTTATTCACTGAGAGAAAGAGAAATAAGGGAAAGGATGGAGAAAGAAAAAGATACATGGTTAGGTAGATAGATAAGCACACAGATAAATACATTAATAAAGAGACATTGGGAGAGAAAAGCAGTATTATGCTTTTCTTGGAAAATGATGGAACTGGTAGTAAGATCCTATCCATTTTATCTATTCTTCTCTTTCCCAATGGCAGCACCTGTCCAAGTTTCCTAATCTACCCCTTTGTATCCTAACCTTCCCCAAGCCTTTATTTACTGAGGACATCCCCGCTCCTGATGGTCTCAGCTTCTCTAGCTATCTCCCACCTCTATGTCACATAGTTTATTAATAATAATAATAGTATTTATCTACTAACTTTGTGCCTGGCACTGTTATGTATTGGGGTGGGTACAAGCCAATTGTGTTGGACACGGTCCCTGTAACACGTTGGGTTCACAGTCTCAATCCCTATTTTGCAGTTGAGGTAACCAAGGTACAAAGAAGTGAAGTGACTTGCCCAAGATAGCAAGCAGACAAGTGGTGGAGCTGGGATTAGAACCCAGGACCTTCTGACTCCAAGGGCTGTGCTCTATCCACTGCACCCATCTGCTTCTCTACATCATGCTTCTTATATAGTTTGAGACTAGTAATTCTTCATCTTCAAAAAACATGTTGAATCAGCCCTTTTTCCATTTACACATTACAGTTCATCATTAGTTAGGTGACCTGAACATTGCCTAATACTACTTGATGTATTCAAAATTTCATTGACACATTTACCTCTGTCTAGCTACCTATTAGTGAATCCAGTGACGGAGATAATGTTAAATGCATTTGGAAGATCCATAAATATAGCAAATAAATGTCTTTTTGATGTTGTTCCCTGTATGTCCCCCCAGTTTCTCATACTACAGAGATCATGTTGGCTGAGCTGTGTTATGTTTTGAAGTCCCATTGAAGGTCAGGTACTAAGTACATGATATGAAAAAATTTTAAATGATATTTCTTAAACTCTTACTATGTGTCAGGCACTGTACTAAGCTCTGGGGTAGAGAGAAGCTTCACATTTGACAGACTGCAACTCTTCCGATATTCAAATCTCTCTTAAAACCATAGCTCCTCCAGGAAGCCTTCCTGGATTAACCTCTCATCTCCCCAACCTATGCTTTGCACATAGTAAGCGCTTAATAAATGCTATCATTATTATTCTCCCTCTCCTTTCTGCATTGCCCCTTTTACATCATCTAGGCTCTTGGGTGTGTACCTTCTAAGAACTTGGATAGTCACCTCAACTCCACACAACTTAGGCAAATATCTTTATACTCTGCTACTTGTATCTACTCCAGTGCTTGGAACAATGCTTAGCACATAGTAAGTGCTTAATGAATACCATGATTATTGTTACTATTATTATTGCTATTACTCCTCACTGTACCTCGTTCTCGCCTGTCCTGCCGTCGACCCCCGGCCCACGTCATCCCCCGGGCCTGGAATGCCCTCCCTCTGCCCCTCTGCCAAGCTAGCTCCCTTCCTCCCTTCAAGGCCCTGCTGAGAGCTCACCTCCTCCAGGAGACCTTCCCAGACTGAGCCCCTTCCTTCCTCACCCCCTCGTCCCCCTCTCCATCGCCCCATCTTACCTCCTTCCCTTCCCCACAGCACCTGTATATATGTATATATGGTTGTACATATTTATTACTCTATTTATTTATTTATTTATTTATTTATTTATTTATTTATTTATTTATTTATTTTACTTGTACATTTCTATCCTATTTATTTTATTTTGTTGGTATGTTTGGTTCTGTTCTCTGTCTCCCCCTTTTAGACTGTGAGCCCACTGTTGGGTAGGGACTGTCTCTATGTGTTGCCAATTTGTACTTCCCAAGCGCTTAGTACAGTGCTCTGCACATAGTAAGTGCTCAATAAATACGATCGATTGATTGATTGATTGCTATTATTATTCCCATGTGGGTAATTTACTTTGTTGATTGTCTCCCTTGTTAGATTGTAAACTCCTTCAGGATAGGAATCATTTCTATAAACTCTATTGTATCTACCAAGCGCTTAGTACAGTGCTCTGTCCATAGTAAGTGCTCAGTGAATACCATTGATTTGACTGATTGATTTTTCTGGAGAATAAAAAATATGTAGTGTGTACAGAACATTGAGTTATTTACATGCAAAAACTTATCAATTTTGTGTCTCACCAAAGAATCCCTCAACAGTGTAGTAGGACTTAGCAGGGTGTCCTGTTACAACCTTCAGCCAAATTAAGACTATTATTCCATAATATGGCATACCGTCTATTGGTTCCTCTCTTGGGGTAAGGTTGGTAGCCATCTCACTCCCTGACAATGGGCTGGTACTTATGATGTCTCCCTGATAAATTTTCTAACTGGAGCATCCAAGTCCTAGTATTAGTTGATGTGTAAATCTGGGATTCTACTATCATGTCCTACTTCTCTGGGCATCCAACTGGGTGACACTCCGGGATATATTGTGAGGCTGCACATATGCGATTCATCCCGATTCTATTATACTATACTACAGAAAAGCAGGATGGCTTAGTGGATAGAGCACATGCCTAGGAGTCAGAAGGTCATGGGTTCTTACCCCAGATCCACCACTTGTTTGCTGTGTGACCTTGGGCAAGTGACTTCACTTCTCTGTGCCTCAGTTTCCTCATATGTAAAATGAGGATTGAGACTGTGAGCCCCACTTGGGACAGGGAATATGTCCAACCTGATTTGCTTGTATTCTCCCCAGCACATAGTACAGTCTCTGGCACATAGTAAACACTTAACAAATGCCATAACAATAATAACAATAATACTCCCAGACATCTTTACATGGCTTTCCACTGTGGGGACAGAACCAGTGATAATTTAGGTCTGCCGTGCTGGGGCAAGGGACAGAAAAACTTGTTGGCAACAGAGCTATGGGGAAACCCAATTCTGATGAATGTCTGATTTCACTTCTTCCCTTTTTCCTGGTATTAGCCAGATAATGATAATAATGTAATAATAATAATAATAATATTTGTTAAGCAGCTACTATGTGCCAAGCACTGTTCTAAATGCTGGGGTAGATAGATACAAGGTAATCAGATTGTCCCACGTGGTGTTCACATTTCTAATCCCCATTTTACAGATAAATTAACTGAGGTACAGAGAAATGAAGTGACTTGCCCAAAATCACAGAGCTAATAAGTGGTAGAACCGGTATTAGAACCCATGACCTCTGACTCCCAAGCCCATGCACCTTCCACTAAGTCATGCTGCTTTGTCCAGGACTTGTTCTATTTCTGGAGAGAATCTGGGTTCCAGAAGGGTGACAGAGAGGAGATCATGTCTTTCAATGACTGCACTCCGAGCTTAGACTTTGGACTTCGTACTCTCCCAAGAGTTTAGTACAGTGTTCTGCACTCAGTTAAGTGCTCAATTAATACCACTGATGATTGACTGAATGATGGATTCATCGATTGGTTGACTGGAAAATCCTATTTGGTTTGTAGGCCCAGGACTGCTGAAAGGATCATGATGGAGTGACTCAGTGGGAATTCCACAAAGATGATGTTATCTGGTCCACTAGGGGTCAAGCATCATTATTGTTATAGTTCTATGAAGGATTTGTTTCTGTATTGATGTAGCATTTTTCTCAAATAGAAACCAGGAAAAATGTTACTGGGAATAAAACTGTATTCTACTTGGATAGGCAAGCAATAATTTATTTTTTTAGGTCTTCCAGAACCCATGATAAGTGAAATAAGGAGGATGGAGTCTCTTCCAGTAATCCCCATAGCCAACAGCAATCACAAGAACACCCCGTCACATCCCTCCTCCTTCCTCCTGCACCCCACCCAGGAAGTAAGGAGAGGGTGCAGAAGGGGCAGGGGTGGGGTATCTCCAGCTCAGTCTTGGGATGGTGCGACCCTAAAAGGCAACACAGAGAGTCTTCTCCAGGCTCTTCTCCAGAGGAGAGCATGCCAAAGTGTCAGCCTGAGATCAGGTGTACTCAGGGCTCCGGGATATATAGGCAATGTGGATGTTCTTACACAGGGCACTTCAGGCTCCTTGCGAGACTCACAAGGAGCTACTGTCTCTTTGTTCATCGATCAATCTGGTGCCCACACTGATTAAGGTTCTGTTTCACCCCATGCCCTGAAAGGAGAGGTTCTCAAGGTTTTTGGAAGGTGGATGATGCATTCTTGGTGAACAAGGTTCTCGTAGCCACATCCCTGGGCCTTAGTCATTCATCAGTCAATCAGTGGTATTTATTAAGCATGTACTAAGCATTTGGGAGAGCATGATATAACAAATGGTGGACACAATCCCTGGAGCTTGCAGTCTAAAGGGGAAGGCAGGGATTATTATAAACAAATGAATTATAGATATGTACATAAGTGCTGTGGGTCTGAGGCTGGGATAAATATAGGGTATAAATCCAAGTGCAAGGGCAACACAGACAAATTCATTCAGGGCAGAAGTAGTGGGGCAGGTGGGATGGCTCAGTCTGACAACTTGGGCATAAGTATGAAAAGGGGTATATATCTTTGGTGTAATAAGTGTGCTCCTGGAACATGGGGTTTCCAATGGTCTGAGATCCAGCTGATTCTTGGGACACAAAGAAATGACCTCCCAATTCTGTAAAGCCAGCAGGATGGTCATTGGCATTTTTATAATTAATACCTGCTTTATGTAATGCTCTGCTTTTGTACAAGACCTGTTTGCTTGAACAGAATCTCTCTGGTCCTTTTATTGGGCTATGGAGAAGAATGAAATATTTTTGAAGAATATTTTAATGGAGCCTATTTACTAAGAGAGAAAGAGAAATAGGGGATGGAGGGGAGAAGTAGATAGATAGTGAGAAAGAGAGATTGGGAGAGAGAGAAAAGCAGTTTTAGGCTTTTCTTGGAAGGTCATGAAACTACCAGTAAGATCCTCTCCATTTTATCTATTCTTCTCTTCACCACATGCAGCACCTGTAATTTACCTCTTGGTATCCTAAATCTTTCCCAAGCTTTTATTCATTAGGAACAAGCTCTCTCTTGATGGCCTCAGCTTCTCTGGCAGTCATCTCCCACCTCTATGTCACATTGTTTGAGAATAGTAATTCTTCATCTTGAAAATGCTTGCTGAGTCCACCATGCTTCCAGGTGAACATTTCAATTTATCATTAAAGAGTTGCTTAGGTGACCTGCTATTTTCCATGACCTACTATGGAAATTATGCTGCTATGAACATTGCTTAATGCTAGTTGTCTGTGCTCCACAGTTTCATTGGCAAGTCTGTCTTAATAACAATGGAATTTATTAAGTGCCTTAGTATGTACTGAGCCCTGAGGTAGATATGAGGTTATTTGCTTGGGAACATGGGGTTCAAAATTTCTCATCCCCATTTTATAGGGTCTGGAGAGATTAAGTGACTTTCCCAAGCTCACAGTTCAGCCAGTGGAAGAACTGGGATTTGAATTCTCGTCTCCTAATTCTCAGCCCTCAGATTACATTTCCTCTACCATCTAATGTTGAATGTGGATCATAAATGATCACCTTCTTTAAGAAGCCATGTGGAACGTCCAGATTTCCTTATGAGAGAGGGCAACACCACAACTTAGAAAACTTAGTAATGAAGTCTGAGGTCCCATTGTTGGGGATTACTGGGGCATGCCAGATTTCTTGATTTTATTTTCTCCTTCTGTGCCTACCTACGCATGTTAGATAGGGATCTCCCGAAGTAACAGAATAGAATAACAGTATTATAGTTTGAATGTGCAATGAAGAACTTTGGCTTTGTGTAAGATTTCTCAGATTCAAATTATTTCATAGACATAATTATCATTCAGATCAGTTATTGAGTACCTAACAATCATGATAACATTTGAGACATTTGTCAAGTGATTACTTTGTGCTGAGTACTGTGCTAAGCCCTGGGGTAGATAGAGTACAATCAGATCAGACACTATTCCCATTCCACATGAGGCTCAACATCAGTGGGGGAAGGGAAACAGGTATTTAACCCCCATTTTACTCACCTCCGGAAACTGAGCCCCAGAGAATATAAGTGATTTGCCCAAGGTCACCCAGGAGGCAAGTGGTGGAGCCAGGCTTAGAACCCAGGTTCCCTGACTCCCATTCCTTTGCTCTATCCAACAGTCAAACTTTGAGTCTTCTATGAAAAGTACTATATCTCACACTTTTTTCAAATGTGATTCCTGGAAATGACAAGTGGATTTATACTGAGGAATACCCCAAAATTAAAACAGGGAAAAAAACAAGTCCAAGTGGATAAATAAGCCAATATTGAAGTAAGAGAATGGATTAGTGAATATGGGGCTGAGCTGGTAAATGGAATGATATGATAAGGAAGGGGTGCTCTCTTTCAGGCTTATTGTCCCTTCTTATGGCTGAGCTGAACCCCTGGTTTCTGGAGCCCATTGTGCATGGTGGGAGGGGGCCTTTCCCTGAGGGGAGAGGGTTGATAGCTGTTGTGCGGCAGTGGTGCTAACAGCGGAGCAGTTAAATGGATGCAGTCTAAAGTGGGAGGCAACTTTTTGGAGGGATGGGGTGGTTTGGCTTAGTGGATAGAGCATGGGCCTGGGAGTCAGAAGGGCCTGGATTCTAATCCCAGCTTCAACGCTTGTCTGTTGTGGAACCTTGGGTCAGTCATTTCACTTCTCTTTGCCCCAGTTACCTCATAAGTAAAATGAAAACAGGAGCCCCTTCTGGGACATGGACTGTGATCAATCTGATTAGCTTGTATCTACCCCGGTGCTTAGAACAGGGCTTGGCACAAAGATGGGGATAGTGTTAAAAAACTCGTATGTGCCTCTCAAATGTCATTTCCAGCATCCACCAGCTCATAAACATTCTACAATGCTCATGGCCTGTTGAGTGGGAAGCATTTCCCAAAGGAACAGAGGCATATCCTGTTATCAGTTTCCAGATCCCTTGTTGCTCCCTCCAACATTGCAGCATGGATATGATCTTTTTTGTAATGGTGTTTGTTATGTACTTACTATGTGGCAAGCACTGTACTAAGTGCTGGGGCTCAGAGTCGTAATCCCCATTTAACGGAAGAGGTAACTGAGGCGCAGAGAAGTCAAGTAATTTGCCCAAGGTCACGCCACAGAGAAGAGGTGAAGCTGGGTTTAGAACTCAGGTCCTCTGACTCCCAGGCCTGTGCTCTTTTCACTTGGCCACACTTCTTCCTTATGATCTGAGAAACATTTCTGGGCAGCCTAATTTGCAGAGTTGTTGCCAGACTCCAATAATGCAGATGATGTTAAATGCATTATAGAAGATCAATAAATATAGCTAATAGAGGTCTTCTTGGTGTCCTTCCCTGTTCCATTGCAATTGCAGTGATAGGCCCAGGAAATGCCTATCAGCTCTCTCACCTTTCTTCTTGAAGAAAGTGATTATGCCTTGGAGACCTATGACATTCCTATTGAATGAAGAAAGCTCATTTGGATGTCTAAATATTAGGTTCCCTCTTTTCAGGAAGATTTCTGAAGGAACACAATCTGATTTAGTTTCATGACTATTTTCAAGACTTTATGTTGGTGCTATACCATGTCTTCACATTTGGGTTCCTTCTCTATTCTATAAAGGACCTCATCTTTGATGGTGAAAGTGTGTTCAGAATCTCTTTGAAAGATTACTGGAAAAAAAGAAGTTAAAAACCACAATGAAACGAAGTTCATAAATAGGGCAGAGGAATAACTACAGAGAGAAGCAGTGTGGCTAGTGAAAACAACATTGCTTGGGAGTCTGAGAAACTGGGTTCTTAATTTCTCTGTGTCCTGTTTCCTTATCAGAAAATTGGAAATCAAATTCTTGTTCTCTCTCCTACTTACACTGTGAGCTCCATGTGGGACAGCACCTGTGTTCAACCTGATTACTTGATTACATGATCACCCTAATGCTTAGTACAGTTCTTGGCACATAGTAAGCATTTAACAAATTTAACATTTAACATTTAACAAATACCACAATTATTATTATTACATTTTCTGCACCCAAAATAAATTTCACCAGTTTGTGCCCATGCAAGAGTAGCATAGACATAGTCACAGTTTATTAAAAAAATATATGGCATGTAGAATCTATATTGGGTGTAGAAAAATTAGGTTGTTCACATATAAATAATCCACAAAAATGCAACTTGTATCCAATGGTAGACCAAGGTTGTATTTCTTTGTTACCTGCTGTAAATTCATACTTCCCAATACGGGGCACAACTTGTCCATAGGGAGAATCTCTCTTGGAATACAGTAATGTGAAATAAGGTCTGGGGTTCCATCTGGCCAGCTAATTGAATCTCTCCATCTACCTCTGGGTACAGCTAAAGCAGAACTCTTTGTAATGTCATTGCTCTCCCTCATCACCATCAATTTCAAGGTATCAGCTTCACCCTCTTATCTCACCTCTCTCCTCTTCCACCACAACCCAACCCACCCCATTCCTCTGAGCATCCCACTCTGGGACACTCTGACATTCTGGGAAATATTTTGAGGATGCACGTATGTGATCCATCCTGAGTCTACTCCTGGACATCTTTACGTGGTTTTCCACTGTGGGGATAGAAGCAGTGATTATACAGGGCCACCGTGCTGGGGCGAGGGACAGAAAAACCTGTTGACAACAGAGCTGTGGGGAAACACAATTCCAATGCATGGCTGATTTCATTTCTTCCCTCTCTCCTGGGGGCCAGAGTTATTAGTCAGACATAACTTGAGGATGTCTAGGACTCATTCCAATTCTGGAGAGAGTCTTGGTTCCAGAAGAGGGAAAGGGAAGGGATTATTTCTATCAGTAACTGCACTGTGAGCCTGATCTTGGACTTTGTACTCCCCCAAGCATTTAGTACAGTTTTCTTCATTCAATAGTAAGTACTCAATTAATACCACTGGTGATTGGCTGACTGATTGATTTATCGATTGATTGATCAATTGGAAAATTCTACATGGTCTGCAGGCCCAAGACCCCTGCAAGGATCGTGATGGAGTGACTCGGAGGGAATTCCACAAAGACGATGCTTATCTGCTCCATTTTTGGTCAATATAAGCATTACTCAGGTCTATGAGGGATTTGTTTCTCGATTGTTGTAGCACCTTTCCTAAAGAGAAACCAAGACACAGATTACTGGGAAAAATAAATGGATTCTGCTCAGATAGCAGAGCTATAATGTATTTTCTTTAGGTCTTTCCAGAACCCACATTAAATGAAACAAGGAGAACAGAGTCTCTTCCAGTAATGTCCGTGGACAACAGAAATCACAATGGCACCCAATTCCACCCTTCCTCCTTCCTCCTACTGGGGGTACCAGGGCTGGAAGCTGCACACAACTGGCTGGGCTTCCCCTTCTGCGCTGTGTACCTGATCGCTCTCGTGGGAAACTGTACCATCCTGTTCGTGATCAAGACCGAGCATAGCCTCCACCAGCCCATGTTCTACTTCCTGGCCATGCTGGCAATCACAGATCTGGGCTTGGCCTCGGCCACCATCCCCAAGATGTTGGGCATCTTCTGGCTCTGCCTGCGGGAGATCAGCTTTGGGGGCTGCCTCACCCAGATGTTCTTCATCCACATATTCACCGGCATGGAGAGTACGGTGCTCGTGGCCATGGGCTACGACCGCTATGTGGCCATCTGCAAGCCTCTCCGCTACTGCACCATCCTCACCAATAAATCCATTAGGGTATTCCTAGGGTTAGCTCTTCTGAGGAATTTCTCTCTGATACTTCCGATGGTGTTTCTTCTCTTGAGGTTGCCCTACTGTGAGCACCAAATCATCCCCCACACCTATTGTGAGCACATGGGCATTGCCCGATTGGCATGTGCAAGTATCAAAGTCAACATCATTTATGGTTTATGTTCCATCTGCTTTGTTCTTTTGGACATATTGCTGATCGCCATCTCCTACATCAGGATTCTCTACACTGTCTTCAGACTCCCTTCCCAGGATGCACGACTCAAAGCCATAAACACTTGCATCTCCCACATCTGCGTTCTCCTGGCCTTCTTCACCCCAGCCCTCTTCTCCTTCTTCACCCACCGCTTTGGACACAACAAAATCCCCAGCTACGTCCACATCCTCCTGGCCAACCTGTACGTGATCTTCCCACCCGCTCTCAACCCTATCATTTACGGGGTGAGGACCAAGCAGATCCGTGAACGTGTATCCAGTGTTTTCACAAAGAAACAGTCATTCTGATCACAACAACTGAAAGAAAATCTTCCAGTTCCCATAATACAAATAGAAATGAGTAATATAATTAGGGACTGGAACCAGACACCTAATTTTTTGTATTTGATAAAGGCACTGCTAATAGTGAAGTACTTTCTGTGGAACAGAGGTGTCTGAAGAAACCTATGATGGCAAAGCCCTCATGATGCTTCCGTGGTAGACCAGCCATCTCATAACAAATTTGCAATGATAGCATTTTCTTAGTCCTCATGCTGAACATGTCCAAAAGTTTTGGTAACTCACCACTCCCAACCTTTCACCCTACGTTATGGAGTATTTCCTGCCAAGACTATCCCCAAATTGAAAGTCATTTACTGTCACTCCTGAACAACTTGAAAACATATCCTAAAACAAGTCATGGAATCAATTAGGATTCAGCTGCCTAACCCAGTGCTGTGGTAGAAAAACCAGAAGCCTTGCTAAATTTCTGTCCCCTGCCCTAAAGAAGGACATAGATACCAGAATATTAGACACATAATTATCTCTTTTTGATTCAATAAAGGACTTTCCCCAAACTAAAAATAGGCTTGAAATTAGCTAAAAGGATTAATCAACAATGAGCACTGAGAAAATGTAAATGGTATAAACTCTAAGCAAGATGAGCAGAAGCCAAAATGAGCGTAAAATAAAATCCAGGTATGTAAAGCAATATTTCTCTACCCAAGGCTCCAACCTCAACTTGATTTTCACAGTCTTGGGAATCCAACACGGTTTTCTCTGCCCATCCATTTTCAGAGGAGGCCTTTTCTCTCAGCTCTGCCCAGTCAAGAGCAGAAGCTTTTCATCTGCCTCCATTTCATCCTTTCTCTAATCCTGATCCTAGACCCAATTTCCACTCTGGCATTGGTTCGGCTTCCTGTCCAGAGAAGGTGGTGTTCCATCCTTGCAGGTGTCTGCCATTTTCTTCTGGCTCCTTTTTGAAAGTAGACAAAGATTTGGAGCCAGTAAAACAGCAAGCAACTTTCCTTTAAGGGATCCTTGATGTGAATATAGGCCTTATCAATCAATAGTATTCACTGTGCACTTACTGTGTAAGGAGCACTTTACAAGCACATGAGAGAGCACAACATAACAGAGTTGATAGTCACATTCCCTGTCACAATGAGCTTGCAGTCTAGAGGGGGAGACAGACATTAATCTAAATAAACAAATTAAATTACAGATATGTACATAAGTGCTAACGGGCTGAGGGAAGGATGAATAAAGGGAGAAAATCCAAGTGCAAGAGTGATGCAGAATGGAGTGGAGAAGAGGAATGAAGGCCTAGTTGGGGAAGGCCTCTGTAAGCCCTTATCTTGTGGTTAGTGACAGTAATAGTAGTAGTAGCAGTAACAGTAGCAGTAATAGTAATGGTATTTATTGAGTGTCTATTGCATGCAGTGCACTGTGTTATGCCTCTGGGAATGTACAGCAACAGTAAAACATGCATTTCCTACCTACAAAGAGCTTACAATCTAATGGGAAGTTAGATGTATATGATTTACACAAATAATGGGAATTATGGAAAGAAGATGAATCTATTGTCAGCAACTACCTTCCATCAACAGGGCATAAGGCTTCCTGTAAGAGAAATGCCCACATCCCCACCCTCCCACCCCCAAAAAGGGGAAAGAACCCTGCATCACCTTAGTGTAATTGCCAATCCATTGGGAAAACACATCAAGAGGTCGACAACCATGTAATAAATTGTTTCTCCTTTACACTGGTTCAGGGATCAGTGGACTCTCACCTCAAAGATCATTGTTCCCTGGACCCTTTTTAAACCCTCCAACATTCCTTGCCCCTTCCTGGTTCCACTCTGAAGGTGGGCTTCCTCTCTTCTGACTTCACCCTGCATGGTCTGGAGAGTTCTTGAGGTATATCTGCGTATTTTGGGGTGTTCCCTGGTTAGGAAGCTGCACAGTCCTTGCAAAGGGGTCATGGTGGGGTCAGCTACTATGACCTTTTTGGGATGGATGTCCAGGGAAGAAAAGGGGGAAAGTTTTCCTCCCCCTTCAATATTGCCAATATCAAGTTTTCCTAGTGATGATGGGATTATCTATTCTTTGTTGTTGCTCTGTTATCATTTATTCATTGTGCTTGTAACTGACCTGATCCCAGCATCCTTTTGTGTTCTGTTTACTATTTTGTGGCTCATGATGCCCCACTACTTCTTCTCCCACTCCCTTCTGCGTCACCTTAACTTGCTCCCTTTATTCATCCCCCATCCCATCCCCACACCACTTATGTACATATCTGTAATTTATTTATTTATATTAATGCCTGTCTCCCCAGCTAGACTGAAAGCTTGTTATGGGAAGGGAATATGTCTGTTTATTGTTATATTGTACCTCCCAAGTGCTTCCAACACTTAGAACAGTGCTTGACACTCAGTAAGCGCTTAACAAATACCATTATTATTATTATTATTATTATTACTACACACAATAACTGCTCAATAAATATGATTGAATGAAAGAATGAATAGCTGTTGGTGATGTAGACTGGGATTCATGAAAAGTCGTGTTGTGGCCTCTGAATAATAATTAACAATAACAGTTATGGTATTTGTTAGCACTTATTATGTGCCAAGCACTGTTCTAAGTCCTGTGGTAGATATAGGTTTGTCATGTTGGACACAGTCTCTGTCCCGATATGGGCTCACACTCTTAATCTCCTCACTTGGGTAGTAAAGGGGGCACAAAGAACCAAATTTAGCAAAACTGTGGCTGTAACATGGAATTGGGAGTCAGAGGAACTGGTTCTAATCCTGGCTTCTCCACTAAACTGCTCTCTGATCTTTGGCAAGTCACTTAAATTCTCTGGGTCTCCCTCCTACTTAGATGGTGAGTCCCATAGCGTGGAGTAGTGGAAAAAGCCCGGGCTTGGGAGTCAGAGGGCATGGGTTCTAATCCCAGCTCTGCCACTTGTCTGCTGTATGAACTTGGGCAAGTCACTTCACCTCTGTGTGCCTCAGTTACCTCATCTGTAAAATGAGGATTAAGACTGTGAGCTCCACGAGGAACAACCTGATTACTATGTATCTACCATAATGCTTAGAACAGTGCTTGGCATATAGTAAGCACTTAACAAATACCATCATCATCATCATTATTATTATTATGAATCCACTCAAGAGCTTAGTATAATGCTTTACACATAGTAAGCCTGAAACAAATACCATGATGATGATGATAATAATGATGTTGATGGTGATGCACTTTGGTAATGAGACCGTAAGCTCTTTGTGGGCAGGGAATGTGCCGACTGATTCTGTTGTATTGTACACTTCCAAGAACTTAGTATAATGCTCTGCACACAGAAAGCACTCAATAAATACCATTGATTGATGGATTGATTGAAAGCAGAATGAGGAAAGGGATGGGAAGGTGATACAGTAACCCCCCCTCAAAAATGAAAACTATCTCTGAGCACCCTTCCTCAGGGGCTTTGGGCACCCCTGACTATGCTCAGCCTCGTTAGGGCCATCAAAACTGGATTGGAATCCCTCTCCCTTCTGTTATTTCTATCTGCCCCTATTGGATCTGCACATAATTAATTCTGCTCTCCGTCCCCCTATAAATGACTTTCCTTGCTTAGTATTTATCCCCCGAGTACTGTCTTCCTAGAAGGTGCTTGAATTTCCATTAAAAATTCATGCATTTCCAGGTTTCCACTTGGTCCAAGAGAGCACTGGGGTCCTGCATTGCACTGTACAACTCCTCTCCCTCCAGAGTCCCCACATGTCTGCCCATCAGTGCCATGTAAGCCTTGGCGAGCTAGTGGCTCACTTAAAGAATGTCTCAAAAGTGTTTTCTCCTATTGGACAGGATCAGGTCCCACACAGGTAGTGGACATTGGCCTCGGCTAATCAAACATCGGGTCTTGCTACTGGCCACCAGCCCAGCCTTCTTACATCTCATCGTAGTAGTTGTTCCAGTAGTATTTTCTAAGCACTCTACTAAGCACTGGGCAAGAATACACAGGTTGATGATGATGATGGTATTTGTTAGGCACTTACTATGTGCCAAGCACTGTTCTAAGCCCTGGGGTAGATACAGTAACAAGAATTATAATAAGAAGCAGCATGGTTCATTGGAAAGAGCCCAGGCTTGGGAGTCAGAGGTCATGGGTTCAAATCCTGGCTCCGCCACTTTTCAGTTCTGTGACTTTGGGCAAGTCACTTCACTTCTCTGGGCCTCCGTTACCTCATCTGTAAAATGAGGATTAAGACTGTGAGCCCCATGTGGGACAACCTGATCACCTTATATCCTCCCCAGTGCTTAGAATAGTGCTTTGCACATAATAAGTGCTTAACAAATGCCATTATTATTATTATTATTATTATTATTATTATTTGTTAAGCACTTACTATGTACCAAGCACTGTACTAAGCACTGGGGGTTATACAAGGTAATCAGGTTGTCCCACTTGGGGCTCACAGTCTTAATCACCATTTTATAGATGAGGGAACTGAGGTACAGAGAAGTTGAGTGACTTGCCCAAAGTCACACAGCTGACAAGTGGTGGAGTAGGAATTAGAACCCATGACCTTTGACTCCCAAGCCTGTGCTCTGTCCACTGAGCCATGCTTCTTCTCAGGTTGTCCCAAGTGAGGCTTACAGACTTAATCTCCATTGTATAGATGAGGTAACTGAGGCACAGAGAAGTGAAATGTCTTGTCCAGTGTCACACAGTCAATAAGTGGTGGAGCTGAATTAGAACCCATGACCTCTGACTCACAAGCCTGGGCTCTTTCCACTAAGCCACACTGCTTCTACAGGTGGGAGTTAGACATGGTCCCTGTCCCTCAAGGGGCTCACAATCCAAGAGTGAGGAGAAGGGACTGGAAACAGATGCATCAGGAAAGATGCAACATTAATAATAATAATAATAGTAATAATAATGGTATTTGTTAAGCACTTACTATGTGCAAAGCACTGTTCTAAGCTCTGGGGGGGGGGGATACAAGGTGATGAGGTTGTCCCATGTGGGGCTCACAGTCTTAATCCTCATTTTACAGATGAGGTAATTGAGGCTCAGAGAAGTTAAATGACTTGCCCAAGGCCACACAGCAGACATGTGGCAGAGCTGGGATTCAAACCCATGACCTCTGACTCCAAAGCCCGTGCTCTTTCCACTGAGCCACGCTGCTTGCCTAAGACACATTAAGACACAACACAGACCACGCACCTACATCCCCCCCAGGGTATTCTCCCTTCCCATCTGTTGGGCCTGGCTCAATTGGAGACAAGGCCAGGACCCAGAGGGTCACTGTGTTACTCAGAAGACCAGCCAAATAATGGGTTAAACCCAAAATGAATGAGAAATCAAGGCACCCAGGCGATAGGGATTAACCCAGAAGGAGCAGGGTGACTGATAGTCACCAGCAACTACAGAGTCAAGAAGCAGGTTTCTCCAGGGTTTCTTGGAGCAGCCAGGCTTTCCTGGTAGCATTCCAGAGGAGGAAGATTGCAAGAGAAAGGGTTAGAGTCAGTCAATCCAGCCTAGAAATGGCTCACCAATTTAGATGATGAGGGTTAGGAATGCAGGGAGTCTCCTGCCCTGATGATGCAGGCTCCAGGGAGCCTCGAAGGGAGACAGGTCCCGAGGGATTCAGATGCAATAAACATCCCTCCCTTCTCTGGGCCATACAGGCATCAGTTGCAAGCCAGTGCCCCAAGGCTGGGCAGCCCCATCTCTGACACAGGATTGCTGGGACCACAGCAGAGATGCGTGAGTCTGCTTGGGCTGGGCTGAGGAGAAGAAGGGTGAAGCGGGTGAACCCCAACGACCCAAATGGGGTTTAACAGAGACAGACATGGGCCGAGGGAAAAAGGGAGCAGAATGTTCTGCTGGTGCCTAGCACCACAACACCCCAACCTGGAAGTAAAAAAGAGACACCAGGCTACAACTCCAAAAGGGCAATGAAGCGATGAGGAGAGGGTGCCGAGGGGGCAGGCGTGGGGTATCTCCAGCTCAGTCTTGGGATGGTGCAAACCTACAGGAAAGCACAGAGAGTCTTCTCCAGGCATCTCAGAGGAGAGCATTCCAAGGTGTCAGCCTGAGATCAGGTGTACTCAGGGCTCCGGGATATATAGGCAATGTGGATAGTCTTCCACAGGGCACTTCAGGCTCCTTGGGAGACTTCCAAGGAGCTACTGCCTCTTCGGTCATCAATCAATCTGGTGTCCACACTGATTTAGGTTCTATTTCACCCCACCCCCTGAATGAAGAGGTTCTCAACGCTTTTGGCTGGTGGATGATGCACCCTTGGTGAACAAGGTCCTCAAAGCCACACCCTTGGGCCTTTGTCATTCATCAGTCAATCAGTGGTATTAATTGAGCACTGTAGTAAGTACTTGGGAAAGCACATTATAACAGAATTGGTGGACATGATCCCCGGAGCATGCAATCTAAAGGGGAAGGTAGGGGTTATTATAAATAAATGAATTATAGATATGTACATAAGTGCTGTGGGTCTGAGGCTGGGATAAATATAGGGTATAAATCCAAGTGCAAGGGCATCACAGGCAAATTCATTCAGGGCAGAAGTAGTGGGGCAGGTGGGATGGCTCAGTCTGAGAACTTGGGCATCAGTACGAAAAGAGGTATATATCCTGGGTGAAATCAGTGTGCTCCTGGATCCTGGGGTTTCTAATGATTTGAGATCCAGCTGATTCTAGGGACTCAAAGAAATGACCTCCCAATTTTCAAAGCTCCGGCTGTTGTAAAGCCAGCAGGCTGGTCATCGGCATTTTTATAAATAATACCTACTTTATGTAATGCTCTGCTTTTATACAAGATCTGTTTGCTAGAACAGCATCTATCTTGGGTCCTTTTATTGGGCTATGGAGAAGAATGAAATATTTTTGAAGAATATTTTAACGAAGTTTATTTACTAAGAGAGAAAGAGAAATAGGGATGGAGGGGAGAAGTAAAGAGAGAGAGAGAGAGAGAGAGAGAGGGAGAGAGAGAGAGAGAGAGAGAGAGAGAGAGAGAGAGAGAGAGAGAGAGAGAGAGAGAGAGAGAGAAGCAGTTTATGCTCCTCTTGAAAGTTCATGGAACTACCAGTAAGAGCCTCATCATTTTATCTATTCTTCTCTTCACCACATGAAACACCTGTCAGTGTTTTCTAATCTACCCTTTGGTATCATAATCTTCCCCAAGCTTTTATTCATTGAGAACAACCTCTGTCTTGATGGCCTCAGATTCTCTGGCTGTCATCTCCCACCTCTATGTCACATTGTTTGAGACTAGTAATTCTTCATCTTGCAAATGCTTGTTGAGTCCACCCTGCTTCCAGATGAACATTTTTTGAACATTTTAGTTTATCATTAAGGAGTTGCTTAGGTGACCTGTTATTTTCCATGACCTACTATGGAAATTATGCTGCTATGAACATTGCTTAATGCTACTTGTCTGTGCTCCACAATTTCACTGGCAAGCCTTTCTTTATAATAATGGAATTTATTAAGTGCCTTACTAAGTAATGAGCCCTGAGTTAGATACAAGGTTATTTGATTGGACACATAGGATTCAAAATATTTCATCCCCATTTTAAAGGGTCTGGAGAGATTAAGTAACCTGCCCAAGTTCACAGATCAGGTCAGTGGCAGAACTGGGATTTGAATTCTCGTCTCCTAATTCTCGGCCATGTGCTCTTTCCAAGAGATTGTATTGCCTCTACCATCTGATGTTGAATGGGGTTCATAAATGATCTCCTTCTTTAAGAAGCCATGTGGAAGGTCCAGATTTCCTTATGAGGGAGGGCAACACCACAACTTAAAAAGCTTAGTAATGAAGCCTGAGGTCCATTGTTGGGGATTGCTGGAGCATGCCAGATTTCTTGGATTTTTTTCTCCTTCTTTGCCTATCAATGTATGTTAGATAGGGATCTCCCGAAGTAACAGAATAGAATAACAGTATTTTAGTTTGAATATGCAATGAAGAACTTTGGCTTTGTGTGGAATTTCTCAGATTCAAATTAATTCATAGACATCACTGTCATTTAGATTAACAGCAGTTATTGAGTACCTAATAATCATGATAATGTTTGTGACATTTGTCAAGTGATTACTTTGTGCTGAGTACTGTGCTAAGACCTGGGATATATAGTACAATCAGATCAGATCAATCAGATGGCGAAGCAGCATGGATCATGGAAAGAGCATGGGCTTTGGAGTCAGAGGTCATGGGTTCAAATACCAACTCCACCAATTGTCAGCTGTGTGACTTTGGGCAAGTCACTTAACTTCTCTGTGCCTCAGTTCCCTCATCTGTAAAATGGGGATTAAGACTGTGAGCCCCACGTGGGACAACCTGATCACCTTGTATCTCCCCAGCGCTTAGAACAGTGCTGTGCACATAGTAAGCACTTAACAAATACCATCATTATTATTATTATTATTATTATCAGACACTGTTCCTGTTCCACATGAGTCTCAAAGTCAAAGATGGAAGGAAAATAGGTATTTAACCATCACTTTATTCAGTTGAGGAAACTGAGCCCCAAAGAATTTAAATGATTTGCCCAAGGTCAGCCTGAAGGCAAGTGCTGGAGCCAGAATTAGAACACAGTTTCCCTGATTCCCATTCCTGTGCTCTATCAAGTAGGTCAAATTGTGAATCTTCTTTGAAAAGTATCATATCTCACAATTTTTTAAAACATTATTCCTGGAAAAGACAAGAAGATATATACTGATGAATACCCAAAAAGTAAACAGGGAAAAAATAAGCCCAAGTGGATAAATAAACCGATATTGAAATAACAGAATGGATTAGTGAATGTGGGGCTGAGCTTGTTAACAGAATGATATGATAAAGACTGTGAGCCCACAGTTGGGTAGGGACTGTCTCTATATGTTGCCAATTTGTACTTCCCAAGAGCTTAGTACAGTGCTCTGCACATAGTAAGCGCTCAATAAATATGATTGATGATGATGACTGATGATGATAAAGAAGGGGTGCTCTCTTCCAGGCTTATTGTCCCTTCTTATGCCTGAGCTGAACCCCTGGGGTTTGGAGTTCAGTGTGCATGGTGGGAGAGAGTCTCTCCTTGAGGGGAAAGGGTCGGTAGTGGGTGAGTGGCATATTAATAGATGCAGTCTAGGTGGGAGGCACCCCTTGGACGGATGGGGTGGTGTGGCTTAGTGGATAGAGCATGGACCGGGAGTCAGAAGGGCCTGGGATCTAATACCAGCTCTACCACCTGTTGGCTGTGGGACCTTGTGTAAGTCATTTCACTTCTATTTGCCCCAGTTACCTCATCTGTAAAATGGAAACTGGAGCCCCCTCTGGGAAATAGACTGTGTCCAATCTGATTGGCTTGTTTTTACACCACTGCTTAGTACAGTGCTTGGCAAATAGTAAGCATTTAGCAAATACCATAAAAAAACCTCATGTGTGTGCCTCTCAAATGGCATTTCCAGCATCCAGCAGCTCATAAACATTCTACAGTGCTCATGGCCTGTTGAGTGCGAAGCATTTCCCAAAGGATCGGGAGCATATTCTGTTATGAGGTTCCAGATCTCTTGTTGCACTCTCCAACACTGCAGCATGGATATACCGAACAGGTGTGAACTGTCCACACCTCCCTGTTCTAGTGTAATGGTTACAGGGTAGTTCTGCCATGACTAGCATGCTGTTATGGACTCCGCTTAAGATCATTTTTGTAATGGTGCTTGTTAAGTGCTTACTATGTGGCAAGCACTGTACTGAAGTGCTGAGGTTCAGTCTTAATCCCCATTTAATGGAAGAGGTAACTGAGACACAGAGAAGTTAAGTAATTTGCCTAAGGTCACGCCACAAACGAGAGGTGAAGCTGGGATTAGAACCCAGGTCCTCTGATTCCCAGGCCCGTGCTCTTTCCACTTGGCCAAGCTTCTTCCTTATGATATGAGAAACGTTTCTGGACAGCATAATTTGCAGAGTTGTTGCCAGACTCCAGTGATGCAGATGATGTTAAATGCTTTACAGAAGACCAAGAAATATAGCTAATAGAGGTCTTCTTGGTATTCTTCCCTGTATACCCCGTGAATTTCTCATACTTCAAAGATCATGTCTGCTGAGCTGTGTTGTGTTCTGAAGCTCCATTGCAATTTAGGTAGTAAATACCTGATATGCAATTTTTTAATGATATCTTTTAGGGGCTTACTATATGCCTGGCATTGCATTAAGCATTGGGGAAGGTAAAGCTAATCAGGTTGGACATGGTCCAAGTCCCAAATGGGGCTCACAGTCTTAATCTCCATTTTATAGATGAGGTAACAGGCACAGAGAAGTGACGTGCCTTGTCCAAGGTCACACAGCAGAAAAGTGGCAGAGCCTATATTAGAACCCAGGTCCTTCTGACTCTCAGGCCCATGCCCTATTCCCTAGGCCATGCTGCTTCTCTACCAGGCCTTGATCCAGAATGAGTTTACCTGGGATCCTGAACAGAATGGTGAGACACCCAAGAAATGCCTATCAGCTCTCTCAGCTTTCTTCTTGAAGAAGGTGATTATGGTTCCAGCCTTGGAGACCTGTGACATTCCTACTGGTAGAAGAAAGCTCATATGGATGTCTAAACATTAGGTTCCCATTTTGCAGGAAGATTTCTGAAGGAACACCATCTGATTGAGGTTTATTACTATTTTCAAGACTTTAAGTTGGTGCCAGACCATGCCTTTACAGTTGGGTTGTTTCTCCATTCTATAAAGGACCTCATCTTTGAAGGTGAAAAGTATGTTCAGAACCTCTTTGAAAGATTACTGGAAAAGAAGAAGTTCAAAACTACAATGAAATGAAGTTCATAAATAGGGCAGAGGAGTAACTACAGAGAGAAACAGTGTGTCCTAGTGAAAACAATATCGCTTGGGAGTCAGAGAAACTGGGTTCTTAATTTCTCTGTGTCTCTGTTTTCTCATCAGAAAACTGGTAATTAAAGTCTTGTTCTCCCTCCAAACTTACACTGTGAACCCCGTGTGGGACAGAGACTGTTTCCAACCTGATTACTTGATTACATGATTACCCTAATGCTTAGTACAGTTCTTGGCACATAGTAAGCATTTAACGAATACCACAATAAGTATTATTACATTTTCTGCACCCAAAATAAATTTCACCATTTCGTGCCCAATACCCCCAGAGAGGGCAGCATAGACAAAATTGCAAGTTGCAAAAATAAATGGCATGTAGAATCTATATCGTGCATGGAAAAATTAGGTGGTTTACTTAGGAACAAACTTCAATAATACAACTTGTGTCCAGTGGTAGACCAAGGTTGTATTTCTTTGTTACCTGTTGTAAATTTCTGCTTCCAAAAATACAGGGCACAATTTGTCCATAGGGAGAGTCTCTCTTGGAATAGAGTAATATGAAATGAGGTTTGGGGTTCAGCGTGGCTCAGTGGAAAGAGCACGGGCTTTGGAGTCAGAGGTCATGGGTTCAAATCCTAGCTCCGCCAATTGTCAGCTATATGACTTTGGGCAAGTCACTTAACTTCTCTGTGCCTCAGTTACCTCATCTGTAAAATTGGGATTAAGACTGTGAGCCCCCTGTGGGACAACCTGATCACCTTGTAGCCTCTCCAGCTCTTAGAACAGTGCTTTGCACATAGTAAGCGCTTAATAAATGCCATTATTATTATTATTATTATTATTATTATTATTATTATTATTATTATTATCTGGCCAGCTAGCTGAATCTCTCCAGCTACCTCTGTGTCCAGGAAAAGTATAACTCTACATAATGTCAGTGCTCTCCCTCCTCACCATCAACTTTAAGGCACTCAATCAGCTCTCCCCCTCTTATCTCACCTCTCTCCTCTTCCACCATAAACCAACCCACCCACGTTACTCTTCTAAAACCAACCTGTGCCTCCATCTCATCTCTCTCACCACTGCCTCTTGGCCTGGAACTCCTCCCCCTTCATATTAGGCAGATCACCACCCTTCCCACCTTCAAAGCCCTTTTAAAACCATATCTCCTCCAGGAAGCCTCCCCAGATTAACCTTACATCTCCCCACTCTATTCTCTCTCCTTTCTGCATTGAGCCTTAGCCTCTAGTTTCCCCACCCTATCCTCCCTTACTTCTGCCCCTTCAGCTTCATCTAGGCCCTTGGGTCTGTACCTTCTAAGAACTACCTACCTCCATACAACTTAGGCAAATATCCTTATATTCTACTGCTTCCCATATTGACATTTACTTTGATAATTGACTCCCTCACTAGATTGTAAGTTCCTTGAGGGCAGGAATGGTTTCTACCAACTCTGTAATATTGAACTCTGCCAAATGATTAGTACAGTGCTCTGCACAACGTAATATCATTGATTTGAATGATTTCTCTGGAAAATAAAAAATGTGTGGTATGTTCAGAATACGGAGTTATTTTCACAATATATACCTTATCAATTATGTGTCACACCAAAGTATCCCTCAATAGTGTAGTAAGACTTAGCAGAGTTTCCTTTCACAATCTTCAGCCAAAGTAAGAGTAGTTTTCCAAAGTATGGCACACTGTCTATTTGTTCGTTTCTTGAGGTAGGGTTGACCGTCATCTCACTCCCTGGCAATGTGCTGGTACTTAAGAATGTCTCCCCAGTACATTTTCTAGCTGGAGCAGCCTGGTCCTCATATACACTGATGGTTAAACCTGAGATTCTCCAGTCATGCCCTACTCCTCTGGCAATTCCAATTGGTGACATGCTGGGTTACAGTTGAGAAGCATTGTTGCCTAGTGGATAGAACACAGATCTAGGAGTCAGAAGGATCTGGGTTCTAATTCCACCTTTGCCACTTGTCTGCTTTGGGACAATGGGCAAGTCATTTGACTTCTCTGGGTCTAAATTACCTCACTGGTAAAATGGGGATTAAGACTATGAACCCCATGTGGAGATGGACTCTGTCCAACCCAATTTGCTTGCATCCACCCCAGAGTTTAGTGCAATGATAATAATAATAATGGTTATGGTACTTGCTAAGCGCTTACTATGAACTAAGCATTATTCTAAGTGCTGGGGCGGATACAATTAAATCAGGTTGGACAAAGTCCCTGTCCCATATTGGGCTCACACTCTTAATCCCCATTTTACAGATGAGGTAACTGAGGCCCAGAGAATTTAAGTGACTTACCCAGGAGCTGTGGGGAAACAAAATTCCGATGCATGGCTGATTTCATTTCTTCCCTCTCTCTTGGGGACCAGAGTTATTAGCCAGACATAACTCGAGGATGTCCAGGACTCACTCCAATTCTGGAGAGAGTCTGGGTTCCAGAATAGGGAAACAGAGGGGATTATTTCTTTCAGTAACAGCACTCTGAGCCTGATCTTGGACTTTGCACTCTCCCAATCATTTAGTACAGTGTTCTGCACTCAGTAGTAAGTGCTCAGTTAATACCACTGGTGATTGGCTGACTGATTATTCATCGATTGATTGATTGATTGGAAAATTCTATGTAGTCTGCAGGCCCAAAATGGGGAAAGGATCATGATGGAGTGATTCGGTGAGAATTCCACAAAGACAATGCTTATTTGGTCCATTCTCAGGCAAGATAAGCATCACTATTGCTAAGGTTCTGTGAAGGATTTGTTTCTGGATTGATGTAACATCTTTCCTAAAGAGAAACCAAGACACAGATTACTGGGAAAAACAAATGGATTCCGCTCAGATAGCAGAGCAATAGTGTATTTTCTTTAGGTCTCTCCAGAACTCACATTAAATGAAACAAGGAGAACGGAGTCTTTTCCAGTAATGCCCAAGGACAACGGAAATCACAATGCCACCCAATTCCACCCCTCCTCCTTCCTCCTGCTGGGGGTACCAGGGCTGGAAGCTGCACACAACTGGCTGGGCTTCCCCTTCTGCATCGTGTACCTGATCGCTCTCGTGGGAAACTGTACCATCCTGTTCGTGATCAAGACTGAGCAGAGCCTCCATCAGCCCATGTTCTACTTCCTGGCCATGCTGGCCACCGTCGATCTGGGCTTGTCGTCGGCCACCATCCCCAAGATGCTGGGCATCTTCTGGCTTGGCCTGCAGGAGATCAGTTTTGGGGGCTGCCTCACCCAGATGTTCTTCATCCACATGATCACCGGCATGGAGTGCACGGTTCTCGTGGCCATGGGCTACGACCGTTATGTGGCCATCTGTAAGCCCCTTTGGTACTCCACCATCCTCACCAATAGATCCATTAAGGTTATCCTAGGGTTAGCTGTCCTGAGGAATTTCTCTCTGGTGATTCCGATGGTGTTTTTTCTCTTGAGGTTGCCTTACTGTGGGCACCGAGTCATCCCCCACACCTATTGTGAGCACATGGGCATTGCCCGGTTGGCATGTGCAAGTATCAAACTCGACATCATTTATGGTTTATGTGTCATCAGCCTTACTCTTTTGGACATACTGCTGATCGCCATCTCCTACATCAGGATTCTCTACACTGTCTTCAGACTCCCCTCCCAGGATGCACGACTCAAAGCCATAAACACTTGCATTTCCCACATAAGTGTCATCCTGGCCTTCTTCACCCCAGCCCTCTTCTCCTTCCTCACCCACCGCTTTGGACACAACAAAATCCCCGGCTATGTCCACATCCTCCTGGCCAACCTGTATGTGGTCATCCCACCCGCCCTCAACCCCATCATCTATGGGGTGAGGACCAAGCAGATTCGTGTATCCAGTGTTTTCACAAAGAAACAGTCATTCTGATCAGAACAACTGGAAGAAAGTCCATCTGATCTCTGCTGGTTCCCATAATGCAAATAGAAGCTAATAATATAATTAGGGACGGGCACAAGGTATCTAATTTTTTGTATTTGATGTGAAGGCACTGCTAATAGTGATGTACTTTCCATGGAACAGAGGTGTCTGAAAAACACCTACGTTGGCAATGCCCTCATGAAGGATGATGGTAGACCTGCCATCTCATATCAAATTTGCGAAGATATCATTTTCTTAGTCCTGAGTCTGTGCCATAGAATTTCCTCACATTGAACACATCCCAAGTTTTGGTAACTCACCATTCTCAACCTTACACCTTAGGTTATGGTGCATTTCCTGTTAAGACTATCCCCAAATTGAAAGTCATTTACTGTCACTACTGAGCAATTGGAAAACTTACCCTAAAACCAGTCATGGAATCAATTAGGATTCAGCTGTCTAACCCAGTGCTGTGGTAGAAAAGTCAGCAAGCTTACTAAATTTCTGTCCCCTTCCCTAAAGAAGGATATAGATACCTAGAACACAAAACACTTAGGTATCTCTTTTTTTATTAAATAAAGTATTTTCCACAAACTAAAGGAAGGCTTGAAAATTAGCTAAAAAGATTAATCAACAGTGAGCACTGAGAAAATATAAATAGTACAATTTCTAAGCATGATCAGCCAAAGCCAAAAGGAGTGTAATAGAAAATCCAGGTACAAAAAGCAATATTTCTCTACCTGAGGCTCTATCCTCAACTCATTTTTCACAGCTGGGAGTACAACACAGTTTTCTCTTCCCATCCATTTTCAGAGGAGGCCCTTTCTTGCAGCTCTGCCTAGTCAAGGACAGAGGCTTCTCATCTGCCTTTATTCTATCCTTTCTCAAATACTGATTCTGTACCCAATTCACACTCTGGCATTGGTTCGGCTTCCTGACCAGTCTGGGTGGTGCTCCATTATTACAGGTGTCTGCCATTTTCTCCTAGCTCCTTTTTTGAAATAGGCAATGACTTGGAGCTTGTAAAATAGCAAATCACTTTCCGTTATTCTGTCAATAACATTTATTGAGTGCTTGGTGTGCAGAGAACTGTATTAAGTGCTTTAGTGTATCCTTGATACAGGTGTAGACCTGATCAATCATATGTATCTATTGAGTGCTCACTGTCTGTAGAACACATTGTAATGTGTCTGTTATATTGTTCTATCGTACTCTCCCAAGCACTTAGTACAGTGCTCTGCACATAGTAAGTGTTCAATAAATGTGATTGACTGAATGGCTGACTGACATGAGACAGTACAACATAACAAAGTTGGTAGCATGTTTCCTGCCGAACTAAACCCGCACACTTGGTTCCTCTAATGCCAACCTTTTCACTGTACCTCAATCTCACCTATCTCACTGCCAACCCCTTGCCCACATTCTACAGGAACACCTGGCCTGGAACTACCTCCCTCTTCAAATCTGACAGACATTTACTCTCTCTCCTTTCAAAACATTAATGAAGGCACATATCTTCCAAGAGGCCTTCCCAGACTAAGCCCCACTTTTCCTCATCTTCTCCCATCTGTGTTGCACTGACTTGCTTCCTTTGCTCTTCCCCTCTCCCAGCCCCACAGCACTTATGCACATATCTGTAATTTATTTATTTGTACTGATATCTCTCTCCCCACCTCTAGACTGTAAGTTTGTAGTGGGCAGGGAATATTTCTGTCTCTTCTTGTATTGTACTCTCCCAAGCGTTTAGTACATGTGTTCTGCACACAGTAAGTGATCAATTGATATGACTGAATGAATGAGCTTACAGTCTACAGGGGAAGGCAGACATTAATCTAGGTAAGTAATTTAAATTACAGATGTACACATAAGTGCTGTAGGGCTGAGGGAAGGATGAAAAAAGAAGCATAGAACAGTGTTTGACACATACTAAGTGCCTAGCAACTACCAAGGGCCAGGGTGATGCAGAAGGGAGTGGGAGAAGAGGAAACCAAGGCCTAATAATAATAATAATGGTATTTGGTAAGAGCTCATTATGTGCCAAACACTGTTCTAAGCGCTGGGGTAGATACAAGGTAATCAGGTTGTCCCACATGCGATTCACAGTCTTAAACCCCATTTTACAGATGAGGTAAATGAGGCCCAGAGTAGCTAAGTTTCCCAAGGCCACACAGCAGACAAGTGGCGGAGCCAGGATTAGAACCCTCATCCCCTGAATGTCCTCTGAACCCAAACCCATGATCTTGCTACTAAACTATACTGCTTATCTTAGTTGGGGAAGGTCTTTATATGGGAAGGCTGTTATCTTGGGTTTAGCTCCAAAAATTGTTAGTTGTAGTAGTAGCAGTAGCAGTAGTAGCCATAGTAATGGTATTTATTACATTCCTATTGCATGCATCGTACTGCACCAAGTGCATGAGAATCATCATCATCAATCGTATTTATTGAGCACTTACTATGTGCAGAGCACTGTACTAAGCACTTGGGAAGTACAAATTGGCAACATATAGAGACAGTCCCTACCCAACAGTGGGCTCACAGTCTAAAAGGGGGAGAATGTACAACAGAAGTAAAACATGCATTTCTTGTCCACAAAGAGCTTACAATCTACTGGGGTGACAGATGTACAAAATTTATACAAATAACAGGAATGATGGAAAGAAGATGGATCTGTTGTCAACAGCCACCCCAACCCTCCAAAATGTACAATGTACAGGGGTTCCTGTAATAAAAACGCCCACCCCTCCCCACAAAAAAGGGAAAGAACCTTCTCATCTTTCTGGTATAATTACCAATCCAATGGTATGGCACGTCAAGAGGTCCACAACAATGTAGTTAACTGGCTCACCTTTATACTGGTGCAGGGATCAATGGACTCTGACTTATGGAGCAAAGATAATTGTCCCCTAGACCCCTTTTATACCCTCCAACCCTCCTTTGTCCCTCCCCAGTTCTGCCCTGAAAGTGGGCTTCCTCGCTTCTGACATCACCCTGGTGGTCTGGGGAGTTCCTGAGGTGTGTCTGCATATTTGGGATTGTCCTCTGCTCAGGAAGCAGCACAGTCCTTGCTAGAATGTCATGGTGGGGTCAGCTAGTGTGACTTTCTTAGGATGATTGCCCTGCGAAGAAAAAGGAGGAAATTTTGCTTCCCCTTCAATATTAATATCAGGTTTTCCTGGTAGTCACAGGATAATCTATCTATTCTTTGTTATAACTCTATTATCAATTCTTCACTGTGCTTGTAAATGTCCTGATTCCATCATTCTTTCCAGTGTTATTTACTATTTTGTGGCTCCTGAAACCTGCCTTTGTATTATGCCAAGAACTGCCTGCCCCATTCCATTCTCCTGCTCCTTAATGTATTCCCCATATATACAACATTGGCCATTGGACCCCTTAACCTCAATGCCTAGTTTCCCTAACATGATCAGTTATGAAGTAGAATGATATGATCAATGAATTGATTGATATGCCAGGTTAAAATAACACAATAAATAATCATAATAATAATAATGATGGTGATAATGGTATTAGTTAAGTGCTTACTATATATGCCAAACACTATACCAAGTGCTGGGGTGGATATCAGATAATCAGATTGGAAACTCTGAGAAGCAGTGTGGCCTAGTGGAAAGAGCATGGCCCTGGGAGTCAGAGGACCTGGGTTCTAATCCTAGCTCTGCCAATCCCTCTGCCAATTGCTTGTTGTGTGACCTTGGGCAAATCACTTCTCTCTGCCTCAGTTTTCTCAACTTAAAATCAGTATTCTAGACCTGTTCTCCCTCCTACTTTAGAGTGTGAGCCCATGCAGGACAGGGACTGTGTCAGACTTAATTAACTTGTACCTACCCCAGTGCTTAGAGCAGTGTTTAACAAGTACCATACAACAAGCACTCCCTGTCCCACAGGGAGCTCTCAGTCTAGGTAGGAGGAAGAACAGGTATTACATTCCTATTTTATAGATGAGGAACCTGAGGCACAGAGAAGTTAAGTAACTTCCACAAGGTCACACAGCAGGCATAACTGCGCTGAAGATGGGTATAAATACATAAGTGCAAGGATTTGCTGTTAGGTTGATTCACCCCTGGAGTGTTGGGAATCGATCAGAAGAACTTCTGGAAGAACAAACCTCTAGTCCGGGGAAATTTTCAGGGATAATTTAAGATCACCAGGGTGACTATTTGAAGAGATATTTATGTACAGCGAAAGTTCTAGATATAACACTTAGGTTTATTATAAAGTAGTAGTAATTGAGTGCTTGTTCTGTGCAGAACACTGTACTAAGCACTTGAGAGAGTACAATAGAGTAGACACAATCCTACAAATAGTAAATACTCGTGACATTTTTTTAGTGCATACTGTAAGACAATCACCGTACTAAGTGCTGGGGTAGATGTGAGAGAATCAGGTCAGATACAGTATCTGTTTCACATGGGGTTCTATGTCTAAAATGGGCAGTATAATAGGAATCCAGTTCCCATTTTACAAATGAGAAAACAGGCATGGAAAAGTCAAGTGTCTTGCCCACAGCCTGAGCTTTTTCCAGTCCACCAGGGAAGGCAGATAAAATAAATCTGAGGTAAGAGGAAACAATAAAGTATAATAATATGTACATAAGTGCTATGGGGCAAAGTGTGAGTATCCACATACGTAGGTGATGTGAAAGTATAGAAGTGGCCATCGGGGGCGAACTGGATGGGAAGATAAGAGATAAAGTCAGGGAAGTTCTCCTGGGGGAAATGTATTTTCAGAAACGCGTAGAAGCTAGGAGAGCAGGTCTGCTGGATGTGAAGGGGACAGAACTTCCAGGAAGAAAGCAGGGAATGAGGAAGAGGTAGGTGGTGAGAGAGACAAGATGAGACACAAGTAGGTTGGCCTATTCAGAGACAAGCAAACTTACAAGTATGTTGGTTTATTTGGAGAAAAGTAAGCCTTGGTAACCCAGCCAGTAGATGAGAGTCTGTCCTCAGAAAATCTGGGGAAAAGTCACAAAAAAGTTGCTATACAAACTCTGAGAGATTTCCAGAATTGGGAGCTACAGATGCAATGTGGTCTAGTGAAAAGAGCATGGACCTGGGAGCCAGAGGACCTGGATTATAATCCCAGCCCCATCAATTGTCTACCATGTGATCTTGCACAAATCACTTCAATTCTTTGTACCTAAATTTCCTCAGGTGTAGAATGGGAATTAAATGCTTGCTCTCCTTCCTACCTAGACTGGCAGTTTCACACGGGACAAGGACTGTTTCCGACTTGATTACCTTGTATCTACCTCAGTGCTTAGAAAAGTGCCTAATGTACAGCAATGCATAACAAATACCATAAAAATAATAAAAGTGGCATTGAAAAAAGAAAAGTTAGCCCAGAAAGATGTGATCTCCTTCTCCGACACAGTGGCAGCCTGTTAGTCAGAAGGAAACCACAGAAGTATCCTGATCCGCAGCTTCCCTCCATTGTCAGTAGAGAATGCAGGGAAAACATTTGGGGTCCAGGTGATGTAAAGAAGCCTTTTAAAGTGACTGGAGAAGGCTGCCTCTCCCCACAGCCATGGTCTGCCCACTGCTTATTCGGTGAGACCCATTCGGCTAATTGGGGCCTGAGGCATGATGGAACCAGAGAAATGAAGGCCCTTCTATCCCCTGCTGCTGCCCTTTAGAGCATCCTCATGAGAGAAGGGGCCTGTGCCCCTCAAAGACAACAGACACAACAGGTGGAGGGTAGACAGTGATCAGACCCTCTTTGGGGCCTCTGACGGCCTTGAGTTAACATGCTTCTGTGTGAGTAAAGGGAAAAGAGGGAATCAGGACTTCCTTTAGTCAAAATTATGACTGGATCAGACTCATCCAGCCTTCCTCTCATGTTGGCCGAAGGAGGGAATCAGAGCATGGATGGACAGACCCCTTTCATGTCTGCCGAAAGCCCAGCTGGGGCAATTCTCTCAACCACTGCTCAAGTGCCAAGTGCAGAATTTTAGGAGAATACCTCTCTGTCATCCACCACTCCACAGATCTGCTATCGAGCTCTATGCCACGGAACCTGAGGGCAGGGAGTAGGTATCTTGATGCTGTTGTAGTCTCCCGAGCTCTCAGTACAGTACCTAGCACTCAGTGGGTTGTCAGTATATGCTTTTGATTGACCGAATGACGGTGGGCAAACAACAGTGGTACTTGGGAAGGAAGACCAAACTAAAAGATGAGAAAGAGCTGACAGCCAATGAGCCTGGGCTGGAGGGACAGAAGAGGGTGACAGCAAAGGTGACGACTGCTCAGTCTCCATGTGTGCCTGTAGAGGATGGCAGCATTAGGGATGGAGATGTAACTCCTTGAGGCTGAGTCAGTCAGCCAGTCAATCATATATATATATATATATATATATATATATATGTGTGCAGAGCACTGGACTAAGCATTTTGGAGAGTACAATGTAACAATCAACAGGAATATTCCCTGCCCACAATGAGCTCACTGTCTAGAGGGGAGTGAGGGGGCTTCCAGAGAAGGAAACAGCAGCAATCACCACTGTTTTGGGGTCAGCATCTGCTATAGCTGCCTCTTCTGGAAGCCCCTGCCCCATTCCTTCTCCTAAGGCCTTGAAGCGAATGATATTGTCATCATCACCTCTGCCGTCATAGTGCGAGATGCTGTGGGTAGTGTGCCCGATTTAGGGGGAAGACCTGATTGAGGAAAGGAGAGGGACACACTGGTAATGGCCGTTCCAGTTCCTGTCCAATCCTCAAGATGACTCTGGTTTGAGATAGGGCCAGAACCATCCTGCCTATTCAAAGATGATGCAATTGACAATGATTTACATGCATGGGCTTGAGAAGACCAATGGCCAACTTTCGGCCGTGCACACAAATAAATACTGTGCTTTCATTCCTGGCTGTAATAAAAATAATATTAATAATGGCATTTATTGAGCACTTACTGTTATCGACAAGTAGGGTGCAAAATAGGTTAATCGATGTAAATCGGCCGCAGGGTTCTTGAACTCAGGGTGGTGACGCAGATAGGAAAAATGACTCGGAGACATGAGTTCAGATAGAGCAGTAAAGAAGGAAAGTGGCTACCTGCCTGTTCACCTCCCGGGAGAGGTACGAGTGACAAGCAGCCCCGATCCCATTCTCACTGTGTCTTTTATTGAGTCACAGCAACATGGGAGGGAGCATTTAGGAATTTCAGAAATCCAATTAGGACCTACAGGATGCTGTAAATTCTCTGATTTTACTGCCTTGTAAAGGTTGTTGTTATCTGCCTTATGGCCTTGTATAAATAGGTGTGTAAATTCTGTTATCTTCTGTTGTTACTGTCTTGTCAGGATGTCATCCTAAATTCTGTTATCTTCTGTTGTCACTGTCTAGTCAGGATGTCGTCCTAAATTCTGTTATCTTCTGTTGTCAGGATGTCATCTGACCTACGACCTTACATAGATAAGTGTTACTTGTTAATTGCCTTGAAGGCATCTGTTGCAGACAATACAAAAAGGAGTTGTTCTCTCAGCCTGCACAAAATGGAGGGTTCCTGTTAGCATACACAAAATGGAGTCAGTCATGTCAAGTCCGCTACTGGACAACACTTACTATGTGCAAAACTCTGTTCTAAGCACTGGGGAAGATACAAGGTGATCAGGTTGTCCCATGGGGGGGTGCTCACAGTCTTCATCCCCATTTTACAAATGAGGGAACTGAGGCACAGAGAAGTTAAATGACTTGCCCAAGATCACACAGCTAACAAGTGGCTGAGCCGGGATTCGAACCCATGACATCTGACTCCCAAGCCCACACTCTTTCCACTGAGCCACGCTGCTGCTGTAGAGATCCCTTGGGGTTTTGGGAGCTGACTGTGACTCTATCTCTTTGGCTCATGGTCTGACCAAAACCAAAGTCGCCTCCTGTAATTGCTGCATGTCAAGCTAATCCAGGTGAAGCAGTTTTCTTCCTGCAGTCCAGATCCATGCTACCTTGTGAGCTTGTGCTTTATGGTCAATTCAAACTACTTTTTCTACTCTTCCTGCTCACCTGAGGAGAAATGAGTCATCGTCAATTCACCGTACAGCAGCTGATTAGGTGTCTTGCTGTAATCCATTCTACTTCGTGCCCTGGGCAGCAGAATCAAAGCAAGCACTGCTTCATTGCTGGTGGACTGACTGAGGTCCAGAACCTAAGCTTGGCCTACTGGAAAGATCACGGGCCTGGGAGTCAGAGGACCTGGGATCTAATTCTGGCTCTGCAAACTATCTGCTGTGTGACCTTGGGCAAGTCACTTTACTTCTCTGTGCCTCAGTTACCTCATCTGTAAAATGGAGATTGAGACTGCGAGGCAGGAGGAAGAGGAGAAGGGGGGGGAGCCCTTCTGCCCCGGCTGCCTGGGGGTCCCGGCGGAGCTGGTGTCCATGGCCTGTGGGCCCGGGCTGTGCGGGGCCTGCGTCGTCTGGCTGCCTGCTGTGTCGGCCCTGGCCACAACCCCCGACATGCCCTCAGCCTGGGCCCCGCTCGGTCCGCCGCAGCCTGCGTCCAAGACCGCGACCCCCGGAGTGGCAGGGCCCCCAGAGCCCCGGCCCACGAGCAAGCCACCCAGGAAGGTGATGCTTTCCTCCTCCCGCTCCTCTGGTCCTCCCCTTGTGCCCCTGAGGAGCTGGCCAGAGTGTGGGTGGGCCGGCGGAGGGCCCAGTGCCCTCCTCGGGTCGGTGCCCGAGGGACACGGGAGGGCAGCAGCAGGGGAAGGGGGGGAAGGGCGGTTTTGAGGCGGGCTCGGGGACAGGGTCCCCTCCTTCCCCCACCCCCACATGCTGGGGTCCTCCCTCTTCCCCTCTCCTCACATAATAATAATAATAATAATGGTATTTATTGAGCGCTTACTATGTGCAAAGCACTGTTCTAAGCGCTGGGGAGGTTACAAGGTGATCAGGTTGTCCCACGGGAGGCTCACAGCCTTAACCCCCATTTTACAGATGAGAGAACTGAGGCAGAGAGAAGTTAAGTGACTTGCCCAAAGTCACACAGCTGACAATTGGCAGAGCTGGGATTTGAACCCGTGAACTCTGACTCCAAAGCCCATGCTCTTTCCATTGAGCCACGCTGCTTCTCTTCTCTAATGTAGGGGTCCCCCCTCTTCCCCTCCCCTCACATGCTGGGGTCCCCCCTCTTCCCCTCTCCTCACATGTAGGGGTCCCCCTTCTTCCCCTCCCAACACACGCTGGGGTCCTCCCTCTTCCCTTCTCCTCACATGTAGGGGTCCCCCCTCTTCCCCTCTCCTCACATGTCCCTTCAAAGCCATACTGTGAGCCCACTGTTGGGTAGGGACCGTCTCTATATGTTGCCAACTTGTACTTCCCAAGCGCTTAGTGCAGTGCTCTGCACACAGTAAGTGCTCAATAAATACGATTGAATGAATACTGAGATCTCACCTCCTCCAGGAGGCCTTTCCAGACTAAGCCCCCTCTTTTCTCTCCCCCTCCCCATCCTCCCAGCCCTACCTCCTTCCCCTCCCCACAGCACCTGCATATATGTTTGTGTGTGGATTCATTACTCTATTTATTTTACTTGTACATATTTACTATTCTATTTATTTTGTTAATGATATGCATCTAGCTTTACTTCTATTTATTCTGATGGCTTGACACTTGTCCTCATGTTTTGTTTTGTTGTTTGTCTCCCTCCTTTAGACTGTGAGCCTGTTGTTGGGTAGGGACCGCCTCTATATGTTGCCAACTTGTACTATCCAAGCGCTTAGTACCGTGCTCTGCACAAGTAAGTGCTCAATAAATATGATTGAATGAAAGAATGAATGACAGGGACTATGTCCAACCTGATTTCCTTGTATCTACCCTAATGCTTAGTGCAGTGCCTGGCGCATAGTCAGAGCTTAACAAATGCCATTGTTATTAGTTTCTGCTGTGTGACCTTAGGCAAGTCCCTTCATTTCCCTATTCTTTAGTTTCCTCATTTGTAAAATGGGGATTAAATGCCTGCTCCCTCCTCTGTATACTGTAAATCCTGTGTGGGACAGTGGCCGTGTCCAACCAGATTATCTTGTATCTACCCCAGTGCTTAGTACAGTGTCTGGCACGGAGTAAGCACTAACAAATACCAATAAAAAAATAGTTTAAAAACTTAAGACTGTTAGACACTTGCATTAAAGATGGAAGCAGGAGTATTGGTAATATCAAAGTCAAAAAATCTATGAGCTGATTGTTGCCATTCTAATCAAGGGATTTGACATCTTCTGTATTTCCGCATCCTACACCACAATCCTCAGGGTTGTGGTGAGCCTTTCTTCGGTGCTAGCTCAGCACAAAGCTTTTAGCACATGCACTGCTCACATCTCTGCCATCATAGCAGCTATGTCCTGGCCTTCTTTACAATCTTCACCCACAGCTTTGGGGGCCACACCATCCCCCAACATGTACTGCCAAACATCATTGCCAAATGCTGCAGTCCCCCAGGATGAACCCCGTCATCTACGGGGTGAAGACCAAGCAGATCCTTGAAGTGGTGGTCAGGCTGTTGGGTGGGAAAAGGGAATATTAACACTTAAGAGACCAGAACTGACCATGACCCAACTGGAATGAGGAGTAGTAATACTTAAGATTATGATAATAATAAAAATCATAGTAATAGTAACATTTTACATGTTTACCTTGTGTCAGCCACTCTACCAAGGTCACACTGTCCCTGTCCAGAGAATTGCTTACAGATTAAAAAGGAGGGAGAATAGGTGTTGAATTCCTTTTTTACCTATGAAGAAACTGAGGAACAGAGAAGGTAAGTGGCTTACCCAGGCTTCCACAGCAAGTGTCAGAGATGGGATTAGAACCCATATCTTCACTCTCCATTAGGGCACACTGCTTCTCTAAGGGGAAGGGTCTTCTTCAACAGAGGAAGCCAAAGAATGAAGAAATCAGCAGTGGCAAATGCACATCTAACTTCTGCATAAATGTTTTCTTTGGAAAGTATGTACTCTAAGATTTAGATTTAATTTGTATGATCATCCTGCTGGCCTTTCTCTACATGCATCGATACTAAAGGGCATTTTTAATACTATTGACAAACAAATACTAATTATTGATTCCCTTGGACTGGAGATTACTCCTAGATATATGGCTAGTTAGTCAACAAGTCAATGGTATTTATTGAGCGCTTACTATGTGCAGAGCACTGTACTAAGCGCTTGGGAAGTACAAGTTGGCAACATATAGAGGTGGTCCCTACCCAACATTGGGCTCACAGTCCAGAAGGGGGAGACGGAGAACAAAACATATTAACAAAATAAAATAAATAGAATAAATATGTATAAATGAAATAAATAAATAGAGTAATAAATACATACAAACATATATACATATATACAGGTGCTGTGGGGAGAGGAAGGAGGTAAGGCGGGAAGGATGGGGAGAGGAGGAGAGGAAGGAGGGGGCTTAGTCTGGGAAGGCCTCCTGGAGGAGGTGAGCTCTCACTAGGGCTTAGAGGGGAGGAAGCGAGCTAGCTTGGTGGATGGGCAGAGGGAGGGTATTCCAGGCCAGGGGGATGACATGGGCCGGGGGTCGACAGTGGGAAAGACGAGAGCTAGGCATGATGAGGAGATTAGCGGCAGAAGAGTGGAGGGTGCGGGCTGGGCTGTAGAAGGAGAGAAGGGAGGTGAGGTAGGAGGGGACAAGGTGATGGAGAACCCCAAAGCCGAGGGTGAGGAGTTTTTGCCTGATGCATAGGTTGATTGGTAGCCACTGGAGATTTTTGAGGAGGGGAGTGACAGGCCCAGAGCGTTTCTGCACAAAGACGATCCGGGCAGCAGCATGAAGTATGGATTGAAGTGGGGAGAGACAGGAGGATGGGAGATCGGAGAGGAGGCTGATGCACTAATCCAGATGGGATAGGATGAGAGCTTGAATGAGCAGGGTAGCGGTTTGGATGGAGAGGAAAGGGCGGATTCTGGCAACGTTGCGGAGGTGAGACCGGCAGGTTTTGGTGATGGATTGGATGTGAGGGGTGAACGAGAGAGCAGAGTCGAGGATGACATCGAGGTTGCGGGCTTTTGAGATGGGAAGGATGGTAGTGCCGTCAACAGTGATGGGAAAGTCAGGGAGGGGGCAGGGTTTGGGAGGGAAGACAAGGAGTTCAGTCTTGGACACACTGAGTTTTAGATGGCAGGCAGACATCCAGATGGAGATGTCCTGAAGGCAGGAGGAGATGCGAGCCTAGAGGGAGGGAGAGAGAGCAGGGGCAGAGATGTAGATTTGGGTGTCATCAGCGTAGAGATGATAGTTGAAGCCGTGGGAGCGAATGAGTTCACCAAGGGAGTGAGTATAGATCGAGAACAGAAGGGGACCAAGAACTAACCCTTGAGGAGCCCCTACAGTAAGGGGATGGGAGGGGGAGGAGGAGCCCGCAAAAGAGACTGAGAATGAGCATGGTTCTAAGCACTGTTTAGGGTCCTACAGGAGAAGTCATTCTCTATCTTGCTGACCCCACAAGTTAGGATAGCAGCGCCAGAGATGACACCGATTCTGGGTGAGGGGCTGCAACAGGGGTAGGGGTTGAATAGAAATAAGACAGGACTTTCAGTTTCTTTTCTTTTTTTCCTGAATGACCAAAAGTGGCCTGTGAGGTTAGGCCCAGGGTTGGGAGATTCGAATAAACCATTTGGAGTTAAGATCCCAAGTGGAACAGAGAGTCATACTCTTGCAGTTTTCAGCAGGCTGAATGACAGTTTAAAATCCTAAGGCTGTCAGATATCGGCCTAGGAGGAAGAAGGGGGTCGTTCATTTGTGACGAGGCCTTTGGACCTAGTTTTGAGGCTGTTTGTTTTGTGATCACTATCCATTTACTAATCGCCTATGTTGTGCCCAGCACTGGGCCAAATACGATGTTAGGAGACTGAACACAGTCCCTGAACCATATAGGCATAAGGCTATCTTTGCCCATATTAAAAATAAAGACACTGAAGTCCAGAGTTGTTAAATAACTTTTCCAAGGTCACACAGTAGGCCAGGAAAAGTTAGGACTTGAACCTAGGTCTTCTGACTTCCAGTCACATGGTGTTTCCACTTGGTCATGCCAGCTCCCCATGCTTGGAAGATGCTAATAATAATAATCGTTATTAAGACACTTGTTGACATTTGTTATGTGCTTACTTTGTGCTAAGCCCTGTGCAAAATATGATGCAGTCAGATAAGACTTGGTCCCTGTCTCTCCTGAGGTTCCCAGTGTAAGGAAGAAGAAGAGATAATTATTTAATCACTGTTTTACAGATGAGGAAACTGAGGCAGATAGATGTTAAGTGATTCATTCAAGGTCACACAGCAGGCAAGTAACAGACCTGGAATTAAAACTCAGGCCTCTTGATGCCCAATCCTATGCTTTTTCATTCAATCGTATTTATTGAGCAGTTACTGTGTGCAGAGCACTGTACTAAGCGCTTGGGAAGAACAAATCAGCAACAGATAGAGATGGTCCCTACCCAACAATGGGCTCACTGTCATGCTGTTTCCCATAGTCTCTGCCATTTTCTGTTTCTTTACCTACTGTTTTAGCCAACTCCAAAGCTTTAGGAAAATATTTTTGCCCCTGTTTTTTTAATCATCAAAAGCACTCTGTGTGTGTTCATTCATTCATTCATTTAATCATATTCATTGAGCACTTACTGTGTGCGAAGCACTGTACTACGCTTTTGGGAGGGTGCAATACAACATTGAACAGACAGATTCCTTTCCCACATGAGCTTACAGTCCATTTGTTGTGTTTACTATGTGCTAGGCACTGTACTAAGCACTGGAGTAGATACGGCTAATCAGGGTGGACTCTGTCTCACATGGGACTCACAGACTTAATTCACATCATCATCATCATTAATCGTATTTATTGAGCGCTTACTATGTGCAGAGCACTGTACTAAGCGCTTGGGAAGTACAAATTGGCAACATATAGAGACAGTCCCTACCCAACAGTGGGCTCACAGTCTAAAACGGGGAGACAGAGAACAAAACCAAACATACTAACAAAATAAAATAGAATAGATATGTACAAGTAAAATAAACAAATAAATAAATAGAGTAATAAATATGTACAAACATATATACATATATACAGGTGCTGTGGGGAAGGGAAGGGGGTAAGATGGGGGGGATGGAGATGGGGACGATGGGGAGAGGAAGGAAGGGGCTCAGTCTGGGAAGGCCTCCTGGAGGAGGTGAGCTCTCAGTAGGGCCTTGAAGGGAGGAAGAGAGCTAGCTTGGCGGATGGGCAGAGGGAGGGCATTCCAGGCCCGGGGGATGACGTGGGCCGGGGGTCGATGGCGGGACAGGTGAGAACGAGGTACGGTGAGGAGATCAGCGGCGGAGGAGTGGAGGGTGTGGGGTAGGCTGTAGAAGGAGAGAAGGGAGGTGAGGTAGGAGGGGGCGAGGTGATGGAGAGCCTTGAAGCCCAGGGCGAGGAGTTTCTGCCTGATGCGCAGATTGGTAGCCACTGGAGATTTTTGAGGAGGGGAGTAATATGCCCAGAGCGTTTCTGGACAAAGATAATCTGGGCAGCAGCATGAAGTATGGATTGAAGTGGAGAGAGACACGAGGATGGGAGATCAGAGAGAAGGCTGATGTAGTACAAGAAGGCTGATGCAGTAGAGAAGGCTGATGCAGTAGCAGTATTCACATGTTACAGATAAGGTAACTGATCTAACTGATGAGGAAAACTGATGAGGTAACTGAGGCCCAGAAAAGTGTCTGGTCCATGGTCACACAGCAGACAAGTGGCAGAGGCAGAATTAGAACCCAGGTCCTTCTGACTCTCAGGCTTGTGCTTCTCTTCAAAGTTGTTCCACCAAACCACCTCCTTCACTACAGGAGGCATTCCCTTAGGAGTGCCTTCACCTTCCTGGTGATGTCATCCCAACAACCCCCTTAGCTTTCATCTACTGCTCTGTTGAATGAATCTATTTGTGACTCTCACCTATTATCAATTTTCTTACTTTCAACAAAATGTCTACTTTTTTCCTCATTTGACTGTAAAGTTCGTGAGGGCAGAGATTAGGTTTTACTTCCTTTATGTTTTTCCCAGATGCCAGGCCTATTGCTTTGCACCCAGGAGCAGCTGTTGCCTGCCCACGGCTTCAAAAATTCAGATCCTTAGGTCACATATCTCCCCACAAGCAACGTAGTACTAAGGGAAAAACTTGGCCAAGACTTCCTAAAACAGTATATAATGTGTTTCTCTCTGCATTCTCTTTTGCATCATAAACTTCTCAGAGAACCATGTGTTTTCATTTTATTGTACATTTCCAAGTGATTTATACAGTGCTCACTACCTCAATTAATACTGATTATTAATATGCATATGAAATGGTAAAGGGAAGGCAGAGGACAATAAGAAGGAGGAGAACAAGGATGAGGAGACTGAGGAGGAGCGGGAGGAAGAGGATGAGGATGAGGAGGACAAGGAGGACAAGATGGAGGGCAAGGACAAAGAGGATGAGGAGGAGAATAAGGGGGAAGAGGTGGACAAGGATTCATTCAATCATATTTATTGAGTGCTTACTGTGTGCAGAGCACTGTACTAAGCACTTGATGAGGATGAGGACCAGGAGGAGAGGGCAAGGGAGGATGAAGATGAGGGGAACATCAGAAAAGGCTAAGCAGGCAGGGAATATCAGAAGACAAGGTCAAGCATTAAGCCAACCTTGAATGAATTGAATGAATGAATGGCTAGGAGTTCATTATGAAGAGCCCCTTTAGCCTCAAACTCAACCACAGAGACAATGGTAAACTTTCCCACACTTTACCTTTTTCTCCTCAAATTTGCTCAAAAGCTCTGAAGGGCCTCAAACTGGGAATACAGTCCTTGTCCCTCTCACCTTTGGAGCCTCTGAGCCTGTGGGAGAAGGCGTTTCAATCGTCTGGGACTCCGCTGGCTGGATACCCCACCTGAGGAAGGGTCACAGAGACAGTATGTAAGAAACCCTGGTCCACCCCATAGCCTGATGCTCCCAAATCTCATTCTGCCACTTGGCTTATGGGGCCTCCACACTGCTGAGTTCCTGCCTGAGATCAGGGTAAGACTTCATCATTTCTCCCCCCTGCTCTGGAAGAACTGATTTGAATGGACAAGGATGAATTTGCTGTCAAGACCCTAGGTCTTCTCATTGTGAGAGGGAGATCCAGGAACAGGGAATCTAGTCTCAAGCCTCGATCCCTCTGGACTTCTGCTGACATGAATTCAATGGACACCCACCGGGGGGCATCTGCCTGGGGTTGAGGTTGAATGGTCCGGTCAGGGGCCCAAAGGAGGAGGGATAGACAAAACCACACGCAATGGAACTGCTGGGACATACCAGAGGTCTTCATGGAAGAGCAGGGAGGGAGATGGAGTTGGATTTTCTGGTTAAAACTGTATCAGAAGGGAGCTGGGGAAGGGTGGCAGATAGCCAGCAGATATCCATGGGTGCTGCCAAATGGCAGAAATTCTAGACGTAATCCCCCTCCACGGAGTCCTCAGTTGACCGATGGAACCAGGATGACTTTTGGGGAGGGAGGTGATGGGATTGACCTGGGGAAATTGTGATGGGACAAAGTGGCCAATCAATCAATCAATCAATCAATCGTATTTATTGAGCGCTTACTGTGTGCAGAGCACTGTACTAAGCGCTTGGGAAGTACAAGTTGGCAACATATAGAGACAGTCCCTACCCAACAGTGGGCTCACAGTCTAAAAGGGGGAGACAGAGAACAAAACCAAACATACTAACAAAATAAAATAAATAGAATAGATATGTACAAGTAAAATAAATAAATAAATAAATAGAGTAATAAATATGTACAAACATATACATATATACAGGTGCTGTGGGGAAGGGAAGGAGGTAAGATGCGGGGATGGAGAGGGGGACGAGGGGGAGAGGAAGGAAGGGGCTCAGTCTGGGAAGGCCTCCTGGAGGAGGTGAGCTCTCAGTAGGGCCTTGAAGGGAGGAAGAGAGCTAGCTTGGTGGATGGGCAGAGGGAGGGCATTCCAACCCTGGGGGGTGATGTGGGCCGGGTTCCTTCCTGATTACCTTGTATCAACCACAGCGCTTAATCCAGTGCCTGGCCCACAGTAAGTGCTTAACAAATACGATTAAAAAAAAATTTAGGGGAAGGGGTCAGCATTCTTGGGGGAAGGAATAACGCTCCCGCTGCCGGACGGGTGGGGTGGGGGGCGACTGCAGCCCCCTCCTTTGACCCTGCCTTCTCCCCACTGCAGGAAGCACTCTCCCCCAGCGAGCCCCTGGCCCTGCCCGCCGGGGACCTCCAGCTGCTGCATTTCTACGCCGGGCAGTGCCGGGGCCACTATGCCGCGCTCCGGGCGGCCGTGGCGGCCCTGCTGGCCAGCGCCCACGCCAACCAGCCCCCGCGCCTCTTCGTGCCGCACGGCAAGCGGGTGGTGGTGGCCGCTCACCGCCTGGTGTTCGTGGGAGACACGCTGGGCCGGTTGGCGGCCTCGGCCCCTCTGCGGGCCCGGGTGGGGGCCGCGGGGGCGGCTCTGGGCCAGGCGCTGAGGGCCACCGTGCTGGCGGTCAAGGGGGCGGCCCTGGGCTACCCCTCCGGCCCCGCCGCCCGGGAGCTGGCCCAGTGCGTGGCCGAGCTTGCGGACCGGGCCGGGCACTTCACCTGCCTGGTCGGCGGCCTGAATCATTCATTCAGTTGTATTTATTGCTTACCATGTGCAGAACATTGTATTAAGAGCTTGGGAGAGTGCAATAAAACAATAAACAGACCCATTCTCTGACCACAATGAGCTTACAGTCCCTTATAATAATAATAATAATAATTGTTTATTTGAATTTTGTTTAATTTGTTTAATTGAATAATAATAATTCGACCCCCGGCCCACGTCATCCCCCGGGCCTGGAATGCCCTCCCTCTGCCCATCCGCCAAGCTAGCTCTCTTCCTCCCTTCAAGGCCCTGCTGAGAGCTCACCTCCTCCAGGAGGCCTTCCCAGACTGAGCCCCTTCTTTCCTCTCCCCCTCGTCCCCCTCTCCATCCCCCCGTCTTACCTCCTTCCCTTCCCCACAGCACCTGTATATATGTATATATGGTTGTACATATTTATTACTCTATTTATTTATTTATTTATTTATTTTACTTGTACATTTCTATCCTACTTATTTTATTTTGTTGGTATGTTTGGTTCTGTTCTCTGTCTCCCCCTTTTAGACTGTGAGCCCACTGTTGGGTAGGGACTGTCTCTATGTGATGCCAATTTGTACTTCCCAAGCGCTTACTACAGTGCTCTGCACATAGTAAGCGCTCAATAAATACGATTGATTGATTGATTGATTGATTGATTAATTGTAATAACAATAAGAATAACAAAAATAATAATAACAGCATTTAAGTGCTAACTGGGTTTGAGGCATTTCACTAAGCACTGGTGTAGATACAAGATAAGTAGGTTAAACACAGTCCCTGCTCGATGAGTTGCTCAGTGAGGGGTAATGTGTTGAATAAGTTTTATCCAGAAGAAGAAACTGGGGGACAGGAAAAGTAAGCAACTTGTACAAACTCATGCAGCAAGTGTCAGAGACAAGATTAGATTCTTGCTCTCCACTAGGCCACACTACTTACTTGAGTGGAAGGGACTTCTTTAGAAGAGGAAGCCAAGAAATGAGGAGGCTAGCAGTGATGTTTGATGTATGGGCCAGAGCTCCTTGAGTTATAACAGGAAGAATATGCATTTATCTTTTGCGTAAATGTTTTTTTTTGGAAAATACTTGGATTTTAATTGTAAATCATCCTGTTGGTTGTTTTTGAATTCATCAATATTAAAGTGTATTTCTCAATATTATCAATAAACAAATATTAGTTATTGATTCCCTGGAACTGGAGATTACTCCTAGACATATGGCTAGGTAATTAGTTAATCAAGTGAAAGCATTTATCAAGCCCATACTGAATACTTACTGTTCTGTACTTACTCTTCTAAACACTGTTCTGGGTTTGGAAGGAAAAGTCAATAGCCATCTTGCTGGTACTGAAAGTCTGGTTAGAAGCTCCAGATGTGGCACTAATTCTGGTTCAGGGGCTGCCTCTGAGGTAAGGATTGAATAGATATCAGGCAGTGTGGTCAGTTTTTTCTTTTGTGGTGAGTGAAGCTGGCTGGGGAGTTTGTGCCCAAGACACGTGGTGTCGGGAGAAACCATTTGGAGTTAGGAGTACATATGAAACAGAGAGCAGTAGTCTGCCAGTTTGGGCAGGCTGAGCTCAGACAGTTTATAAACCTAAGACCATCAGACACTGGCATAAGATGTGGGAGCAGGAGCGTTCATTTGTGACCAGAATTGATTTTATGCCCTTTGGATCTAGTTTTGTTGTTATTTTATTGTATGATTACTATGGCATGTACTAAGTGCTTACCATTTGTGAGCCTTGGGGTAAATATAAAGTTATGAGACAGGACCCAGTCTCTGTCCCACAGAGCCATAACACTTCTACGTCCCACATTATATATGAGGAACCTGAGGTCCAGAGAGGTTAAATAACCTTTACAGAGTTGCAGTTGGCCAGGCAAAAATGGTACTCAAAACTGGGTCTCCTGACTCCCTGTCTTGGTGTGGCTCAGTGGAAAGAGCACAGCCTTGGGAGTCAGAAGTCATGGGTTCTAATCCCGGCTCTGCCACTTGTCAGCTGTGTGACTTTTGGCAAGTCACTTAACTTCTCTGTGCCTCAGTTACCTCATCTGTAAAATGGGGATTAAGACTGTGAGCCTCATGGGGGACAACCTGATCACCTTGTTTCCCCCCAGTGCTTAGAACAGTGCTTTGCACATAGTAAATGCTTAACAAATATCATTATCATTATTATTATTATTTCCATTCAGTCTTGCCAGCTCCACACGCTTCTTAGATGCTAAACATATTCATTATTATTATGACATTTGTTATGTGCTTACTACTTGCCAAGCCCTGTGGTAGTTAGACTGTGAGCCCACTTTTGGGTAGGGACTGTCTCTATATGTTGCCAATTTGTACTTCCCAAGCGCTTAGTACAGTGCTCTGCACATAGTAAGCGCTCAATAAATACGATTGATGATGATGATGATGATGAAATCATACAGTCAGACACAGTCCTATCTTTCCTGGGACTCCCAGTCTAAGGGAGGAAAAGAGATAATCATTTAATCCCTATTTTACAGATGAGGAAACTAAGGCTCAAGAGAAGTCATGTCAAGTCTAGTCAAGTTAAGAAACTCAAGGCAAATGGCAGCCCAGGTTTAGAACCCAGGTCTTTTGATGCCCAATCCTGTGCTTTTTCCACTAGGCCACACTGCTTCCCAGTATCTCTGCCATTTTCTGTGTATTTACCTACCACTTAAAGCAACTATAGAGCTGTAGGAAAATATTTTTGCTGCTTTTTTAGATACATAAAAACGTATCCAGTGTATGTTATATGTATCCACATCATAGTTTGGAACTTGACTATTGATAATTGTATATTATTTTTTATTCCGCCATCTCATCCTGATATATTAGTACTATTTCCTATACAGTCTCTGTTCTTCCTTCTGATTTGACTATTTGTAAATACCTTTTGTCTGTCTGTCTATGTCACTGTGCTGTAAGCTTCTTAAGGTCAGGAAACATGTTTCTTGCTTCTGTCATAATCTCCAAAATGGTTAAAAACAATGCTTTGATTTTTCTGCACGTTCAATAAATTCCACTGACTGAATGGTCATCCAGCAGAGACCTGTGCTCAATACAGCACTCTGCACACAATACATTCTCAGTATAGAGCTTATCCAACAATGGGCTTTCAATAAGTGCTCACAATGACTTTACACTCTAGAAAGGGAGACAGATATTAATATAAATAAATCACCAATATTTAGTTAAGTACTCTGGGGCTGAGGTTGGGCTGAACACCAAGTGCTGAAGAGAAAAGGAAGCCAGGAAAGGAGGCCTTAACTGGGGAAGGCCTCTTGGAGGAAATGTGACCTTAATGAGGTTTTGAAGATAGGGAGAGTGGTGGTCTGCTGTAATTGGATGAGGATGGTGTTCCAGGCCAAAAGAATAATGTGGGAAATTGGTCAGTGGTGAGATAAATGAGATGTAAGAAAGAAGTTTCTAACCATGAGTACTCTTAATACAGAGACAGATAAACATGGACATGGATGACTGCTTATGATGGAGTGCGCTGTAGCGGGGAATGATGAGGACGTTCAGCCCTGAGACTTCAGAACCGAGAACCTGCACAGGGGATTAAATTAGAGAGCTAGTAACTTGTATAAATTACTAATTAGAATCTCTTTTCAACAAAGTCTTTAGAGAAAGGATAGACCCTTCTGTCCTGGTTGAGGGATGATCTAGAGGCAGAGGAATGGACTAAATGAGCGTGGAAACATTTAGATGAATAGGCATCCCTGTAATTCCTTGTCCTCAAATACAGACAGTGTTAAATCTTCCCACATTCCTGAAATTGACTCACTGTTCTCAGCCCTGGCCTCCTGGGAAAGGGCCCTCTCTTGCTCTCCCCTTGAGCCCTAAACTAGGAGTTGAAAATATAAATACGATTGAATGAATAAAAGGACTCCCATCAGAAATAGAGTGTGTCATTATGGTTACTGATTTAAGGATGAAAAACTCGAGGTGGGGAAGGTCAAGAGAAGCACAACCAAGAAGATGAAGGGAATGAGGAGCTTCCATGTAGCCACTCTCTGCCCATGAGTCAAGGTGCACACAGTCAATGGGCACCTGTTTGGGAAAATGAAAGACAATCACTTGTCAAGGTGTGAAGCAAACCTGCAGCATGGCTTAATGGATAAAGCACAGGCCTGGGAGTCTGAAGATTGTATAGATTGTATAGATCGTAGGTTTCAATCCTGGCTCTGCCACTTGTCTTCTGTGTGCACTTGGGCAAGTAACTTCACTCCTCTGGACCTCAGTTATCTCAACTGTAAAATGGGGATTGAGACTGTGAGCCCTGCATGGGATAGGCACCCCAAAGCATAGTACAGTGCCTGGCACATCAAAAATTTTTAACAAATACCACAGTTATTATTGTTATGCCTAGCTGGTTTTGTTTGGTTTGTGGTTTTCCTCCTAGAAGCTGGACATCAAGTGAAGTGATGGAGGTCTAACTCTGGAGATTTTTATGGATAGAATTAGAATTGCTCTAACTGTTCTGGTAGGGGACAGTTAGAATACAAATTAAAACACTGAGAAAGCAGGCTAGAATTCAACAAATATAGAAGAGATGAGAATGGATCTTACTGGCACCATGGGCAGTATTGACCTGGCAGGGAGGACAGCAGGGTGGAGAACTGGAATCAGGGAATGTTTTTTTTTTCTCCCCTCCTTGCCTGGGAAGTTACTTTGCCATTGCTCTCTTGGGCTCAGAGAAAAGAATTAAGTTCACCAAACCCCTTGCCTCAGTGGGCTCTGATTTCTTAATGGTAATGATGGGGTGTTTTGTTAAGTGATTACTTTGTGCCAAGAACCGTTCTAAGATAATCAAGATGGACACAGTCTCTATCACACATGGGGCTCACAATTTTAAGACATGGATACTGGTACTGATTCCCCATTTTACAGATGAGGAAACCGAAGCAAGAAGGGGAGTGACTTGCCAAAAGTCATGCAGGAGGAAGATGACCTTATTTCTAATAACCAGCTCTGTCAATGGCTTGCTGTGTGGCCTTGGGCAAGTCACTTAATGCCTCTTTTCCTTAGTTTCCTCAACTCTAAAAATGGGGACTCAATACCTGTTCTCTCCCCTACTTAGACTTTGAACCCCATATGGGACACGAACCTTGTCCAACTTAACTTGCATCTACCTGGCGCTTAGAACAGTATTTGACACATAGTAAGTGCTTAACAAAGATAACAATAATAATAATAATCATAATATGGAGCCAGGATTAGCTCTGACTCCCTGGCCCATGCTTTTTTAACTAAGCCACGCCCCTTCTCTCTCATCGTCATCACCACCATCATCAGCATTGACTGACGGATCTTCTTTGAACATATCACATGCTTGGGATCATACAATGAAAATAGAAGGTATGGTCCCTGTCTTTGAGGACCTCACAGTCAAATTGGGGAGATAGGCAGACACTGATATTATATCATGTAGTGGGAACAAGAGGGAAATATAGTTCTAAGTTGTCTTTTCTGGTCTTATGCCATCGAGTCATTTCCAATCCATGGGGACACCACGGACACATCTCTTCCTGAACACACTGCTGTCCATCTGCAATCGTTCTGGTAGTGTATCCATAGAGTTTCCTGGGTAACAATATGGAAGGGGTTTAACATTGCCGCCTTCCATGCAGGAAACTCGAGTCTCTGTCCTCGACTCTCTCCCATGCCGCTGCTGTCCAGCCTGGGTGAGTTTTGACTTGTAGCAGATTGCCTTCCTCTTGCTAGCCACTGCCCAAGCTAGGAATGGAATGGTTAGGCCTCTCCTTGACTGTCTCTTCCATAGTCGAGACTGGTAGAGTACTGGAAACTCTCCAGGGGCAACCCTGAGAGGGGAGTTCTAAGTTGGCAACAGCAGAAGGAAGCCAAAAATGAATACATAAGTGAAATAAGCTGATAGTCTCTTAAGTCCTTAGGTTCATTCATTCATTCAATCACATTTATTGAGTGCTTACTGTGTGCAGAGCACCGTACTAAGAGCTTGGAAAGTACAATTCAGAAATAAAGGGATACAATCCCTGCCCACACAGGGCTTACAGTCTAGGAGCTGGAGACAGACATCAAAATGAGTCAACAGGCGTTAATATAAATGCATAGAATTCTAGATATATACAATAAAAACAAGTAAAAGGATGGAGGGTCGTGGCAATTAGTTATCAGTATATGACTTGCATTCAGTGCCCTCTCACTCAAGAGGGCCATTGTATGCAGTAGTTGTCCTACTAGTAGTGTTTACTAAGCACTACACTAAGGTGTGGATAAGGATACACAAGTGGGAGTTAGATATGGTCCTTGTTTTCCAGGAGACTCACAGTCCATGTGTGAGGAGAAAGAACTAGAAACACAGTAGGAAAGATGCAACTTTCTGTGATTTGTACACAGAACGATGCAAGCACCTGACATCCCCCAGGGTATTCTCCCTTCCCGTCAGTTGGGCCTGGCTTAATGGGAGACAAGATCAGGACCTAGAAGGCCAGAATGTTACTCAGAAGACCACCCATATAAAGGGTTGAATTGGAACGGGATGAGAAACCAAAGAATCCTGGAGATAAAGAGATAAACCCTGAAGGAGCAGGGTGATTGGGAGTCACCAGCAGCCACAGAGTCAAGATTTAGGTTTTTCCAGGGTCCTTGGGAGCAGCCAGGCTCTCCTTGTAGGGATTCAGGGGAGGCAGATTGCAAGGGAAGAGGTCAGAGTAGCTCAATCCAACCTAGAGATGGCTCACCGATTCAGAGGATTGGGCTTAGGGATGCAGGGACTCTTCTGCCCTGCTATTGCAGGTTCCAGGGAGCCTTGAGGGAAGGCAGCTCCCAAGGGGTCTCAGGTGCAATAAACATCTCTCCCTTATCTGGTCCGTGCAGACATTAGAATCTGGCCATTGCTCCTTGCCTGGAGAGCCCCATCCCTGCCAGAGGATTTCTGGGGCAGCAGCATAGACACGTGAGTCTGCTTGGGCTAAGCTGGGAACAAGAAGGGTGAACTGCAGAGACAGACACTGGCTGAGGGAAGGAGAAAGCAAGGAATTCTGCTGGTGCCAAGCACCATAACACCCCATCCTGGCCATACACAGGAAACACTGGGCTACAGCTCCAAGAGGACCAATGAGGAGAGGGTGCAGAGGGGGCAGGGGCGGGGTATCTCCAGCTCAGCCTTGGTGATGGATGGGGGACAGTGCAACCTTCCAAGGCAGCATGGAGAGTCTTCTCCAGGCATCTCAGAAGAGAAAATGTCAATGTGTCAGTGTGAGGTCATGTGTACTGCGGGTACAGGGGCATGTAGGCAATGTGGATGCTCTTACAGTTCAGACTCCCAAGGAGTTGCTGCCTCTTCAGACAACAATCATTCTGGTCCCCACACTGATTTAGGTTTGATTTCCAGCCCTTGCGAGGAGAGATGCTCAACGTTTTTGGCTGGGGGTGATGCAACCTTGGTGAATAAGGTTCTCGTAGTCACACTCCTGGTTCTGTCATTCATAAGTCAATCAGTGGTATTTATTGAGCACTTTATGTGCTCAGAGCATCTACTAAGCACTGGGGACAGCAGGTTATAACAGAGTTGGTAGACATGTTCCGTGACCACAAGGAGTTTATAGTCTAGAAGTCTAAATAAATATTATTTTTTACTATAAATAAGTAAATTATGGATATGTTCAAAAGTGCTCTGGGGCTGTGGGTTAAAGAGTGTAAATCTAAGTGCAGCGGTGATGCTGGAAATTCATTAAGGGATAGAGGTAGCAGGGCAGGTGGGATGGCTCAGTCTGAGAGCTTAGACATCAGTTCGAAAAAGGAGCATAAATCTTGGGTGTGGTGAGTGTGTTCCTGGTAACTGGGATTTCCATTGGTCTGGGATCCACATGATTCTAGGGAGGAAAAGAGACAAGATTAGAAAGGAAGAAAGGAAAACACTTGAAACAAAGATATAACCTCTTCCAATTCTCAAAGCTCCAGCAGTTTTAAAGGCAGCAGGCTGGTCATTGGCATTTTTGTAATTGGTATCTACTTTGTGCAGCACACTGCCCAACAGCTTTTATACGAGGCCTATGGGATTGAACTGCATCTATCTCTGACCCTTTGATTTGGCTATGGAGAATAGTATCTTGAATAATATTTTAATGGGGCTTATTTACTAAGAGAGAAAGAGAAATAGGGTAAAGGATAGAGAAAGAAAAAGATAGATAGATAGATAGATAGATAGATAGATAGATAGATAGACTGACAGATAAATACATTAATAGACACTTGGAAAGAAAAGCAGTAGTTTCCTTTTCTTGGAAAATGATTGAACTGGTAGTAAGATCCTATCCATTTTATCTATTCTCTCTCCCAATGGCAGCACCTGTCAAAGTTTTCTAATCTACCCCTTTGTACCCTGATGTTCCCCAAGATTTTATTTATTGAGAACAACCCCCTTTCTGATGGCCTCAGCTTCTACAAATGTCATATCCCAACTCTATGTCACATAGTTTATTAATAATGATAATCTTATTTGTTATGCACTAACTTTGTGCCAGGCACTGTACTAAGTGCTGGGGTGGGTACAAGCCAATTGGGTTGGACACAGTTCCTGTCCCACATGGTGCTCACAGTCTCAATCTTCATTTTACAATTGAGATAATCGAGGCACTAAGAAGTGAAGTGACTTGCCCAAGATAGCACAGCAGACAAGTGGTGATGCTGGGATTAAAACCCACTCATTCATTCATTCAATTCATTCAATCGTATTTATTGAGCACATACTGTGTGCAGGGCACTGTATTAAGCACTTCGGAAGTACAAGTCGGCAACATATAGAGACAGTCCCTACCCAACAACGGGCTCACGGTCTAGAAGGGATCTTCTGACTCCAAGGCCCTTGCTCTATCCACTTCACCTGACTTCTTCTCTACATCATGTTTCTTCTATAGTTTGAGACTAGTAATTCTTCATCTTCAAAACACTTGTTGAATCCACCCTGTTTCCATGTACACATTACAGTTCATCATTAAAGAGTTACTTAGGTGACCTGCTATTATCCATGACCTGTTGGGGAAACTATGCTGCTCTGAGCACTGCCTAATACTAATTGATGTATTTCACAATTTCATTGACAAATTTACATCTGTCACCTATAAGTGACTCCAGTGATGCAGGTAATGTTAAATGCATTTGGAAGATCCATAAGACTAGCAAACAAATGTCTTTTTGTTGTTGTTCCCTGCATGTCCACTGAATTTATCATACTACAGAGATCATATCTGCTGACCTCTGTTGTGTGAAGGTCAGGTAGTAAGTAGATGATGTGCAAATCCTTTAAATATTTGTTAAGCTCTTCCTATGTGCCAGGCCCTGTACTAAGCTCTGGGGTAGATAGAAGCTTCATATTTGACAGACTGTCACTCTTCCCTTATTCAAATCTCCCTTTAAACCATATCTCCTCCAGGAATTCTTCCTGGATTAACCTCCCCTCTCTCCACCCTATTCTCTCTCCTTTCTTCCTTGCCCCTTTTATATCACCTAGGCTTTTGGGTCTGTACCTTCTAGGAACTTTGATAGTCACCCTAACCCAACACAGTTTAGGCAAATATCCTTCTTTTTGTATCTACTCCAGTGCTTAGAACAGTGCTTGGCACATAGTAAGCGCTTAACAAACACCACTATTATTGTTATTATTAGTATTACTATTATTCCCCTGTGGGTAATTTACTTTGATGATTGTCTCCCTTGCTAGACTGCAAATTTCTTGAGGACAGGAAAGATTTCTATAAACCCTATTGTATCTACCAAGTGCTTAGTACAGTGCTCTGTCCATAGTAAGTGCTCGATGAATACCATTGATTTGACTGATTGATTTCTCTGGAGAATAAAAAATTTGTAGTTTGTGCAGAACATGGAGTTATTTACATGGAAAAGCTTATCAATTTCGTATCACACCAAAGAATCCCTCAACAGTTTAGTAGGACTTATCAGGGTATCTTGTCACAACCTTTAGCCAAATTAAGACTATTATTCCGTAATACGACATACTGTCTATTGTTTCCTCTCTTGGAGTAAGGTTGGCAGCCATCTCACTCCCTGACAATGTGCTGGTACTTATGGATAAATTACTTATGGATAAATTTCCCTGATAAATTTTCTAGCTGGACCATCTACGTCCTAGTATCAGTTGATGCTTAAATCTGGGATTCTTCTATCATGTCATAGTCCTCTGGGCATCCAACTGTGTGACAGTCTGGGATATATTGTGAGCCTGCACATATGTGATTCATCCTGATTGTACTATACTATAGTATATAGAAGCAGGATAACACAGTGGATTGAGCACAAGTTTAGGAGGCAGAAGGTCATAGGTTCCAATCCCAGATCCGCCACTTGTCTGTTGTGTGACCTTGGGAAAGAAACTTCACTTCTCTGTGCCTCAGTTTCCTCATATGTAAAATGAGGATTGAGACTGTGACCCCACTTGGGACAGGGACTGTGTCCAACCTGATTTGCTTGTATTCTCCCCAGCACATAGTACAGTCCCTGGCACATAGTAAACACTTAACAAATGCCATAATAATAATAATAATAATAATAATAATAATGATAATAATAATAATAATAATACTCCCAGACATCTTTACATGGCCTTCCACTATGAGGACAGAACCAATTATAATTCAAGGCTGCCATGCCAAGGCAAGGGACAGAAAAACCTGCTGGCCACAGAGCTGTGGGGAAACACAATTCTGATGCATGGCTGATTTCAGTTATTCCCTCTTTTGTGGAATTAGTCAGATGATAATAATAATAGTGATAATAATAATAATAATAATAATAATAATAATAATGGTATTTGCTAAGTGGCTACTATGTGCCAAGCACCGTTCTAAATGCTGGGGTAGATACAAGGTAGTCAGATTGTCCCACGTGGGGCTCACAGTTCTAATCCCCATTTTACAGATGAGGTAACTGAAGCACAAAGAAGTGAAATGACTTGCCCAAAGTCACACAGCTAAGAAGTGGCAGAGGTAGGATTAGAACCCATGACCTCTGACTCCCAAGCCCATGCACTTTCCACTAAGTCATGCTTTTTTGTCCAGGACTTGTTCCAATTCTGGAGAGAATCTGGGTTCCAGAAGGGGGAAAGAGAGGTGATCATTTCTTTCAGGGACTGCACTCCAAGATTAGACTTTGGACTTTGTTCTCTCCCAAGCTTTTAGTACAGTGCTCAATTAATATCACTGGTGATTTGCTAACATTGATTAATTGATTGATTGACTGGAAAATCCTATTTGATCTGCAGGCCCAGGACTGCTGCAAGGATCATGATGGAGTGACTCAGTGGGGATTCCAAAAAGATGATGTTATCTGGTCCCTTCTGGGTCAGTCATTATTATTGTTATAGTTCTATGAAGGATTTGTTTTTGTATTGATGTAGCAACATTCCTAAAGAGAAACCAAGAAAAATATTACTGGGAAAAACAAATGCATCCTACTTGGATAGGCAAGCAATAATGTATTTTCTTTTTGTCTCTCCAGAACCCACATTAAATGAAACAAAGAGGATGGGGTCTCTTCCAGTAATCCCCATGGACAACAGCAATCACAACAACACCCAGTCGCACCCCTCCTCCTTCCTCCTGCTGGGGGTGCCGGGGCTGGAAGCCGCACACTTCTGGATGGGCTTCCCCTTCTGCGCTGTGTACCTGATTGCGCTTATGGGGAACTGCACCATCCTGTTTTTGATCAAGATTGAGCAGAGTCTCCACCAGCCCATGTTCTACTTCCTAGCCATGCTGGCCACAATCGACCTGGGCTTGTCCACAGCCACCATCCCCAAGATGCCGGGCATCTTCTGGCTCCATCTGCAGGAGATCAACTTTGGAGGCTGCCTCACCCAGATGTTCTTCATCCACATGTTCACCTTCATGGAGAGCATGGTGCTCGTGGCCATGGGCTACGACCGCTACGTGGCCATCTGCAAGCCCCTTTGGTACTGTACCATCCTCACCAATAAATCCATTAGAATTATCCTAGGGTTAGATGTCCTGAGGAATTTCTCTCTGGTGATTCCGACAGTGTTCTTTCTCTTGAGTTTGCCCTACTGTGGGCACCGAATCATCCCCCACACCTATTGTGAGCACATGGGCATTGCCCGCTTGGCATGTGCTAGTATCAAACTCGACATCATTTATGGTTTATGTGTCATCTGCCTTATTCTTTTGGACCTAATGCTGATTGCCATCTCCTACATCAGGATTCTCTACACTGTCTTCAGACTCCCCTCCCGAGATGCCCGGCTCAGAGCCTTGAGCACCTGCAGCTCCCACGTCTGTGTCATCCTGGCCCTCTTCACCCCGGCCCTCTTCTCCTTCCTCACCCACCGCTTTGGACGCAACAAAATCCCCGACTACATCCACATCCTCCTGGCCAACTTGTACGTGGTTGTCCCACCTGCCCTCAACCCCATCATCTATGGGGTGAGGACCAAGCAGATCCGTGAACGTGTATCCAGCGTTTTCACAAAGAAACAGTTATTCTGATCAGAACAGGAAGAAAGTCCATCTGATTATTCCCTGCTGGTTCCCATAATGCAAATAGAAGCTAATAATATAATTAGGGACTGGCACCAGGTAGCTAATTTTTTGTATTTGATGAAGGCATTGCTAATAGTGATGTACTTTCTGTGGAACAGAGGTGTCTGAAAAAAACCTATGTTGACAAAGCCCTCATGAAGGAAGGTGGTAGACATGTCATCTCATATCAAATTTGTGATGATAGCATTTTCTTAGTCCTAAGTCTTTGCCATAGAATTTCCTCACACTGAACACATCTAGAGTTTTGGTAACTCACCACTCCAAACCTTTCTCCCTACTTTATTAGTTGTTTCCTGCCAAGATGATCCCCAAATTGAAAGTCATTTACTGTCACTACCGAGCACCATGAAAACATCCTAAAACCAGTCATGGAATCAATTAGGATTCAACTGTCTAACCCAGCACTGTGGTAGAAAAGCCAGCAGCCTTACTAAATTTCTGTCCCCTGCCCTAAAGAAGGATACTGATACCAGAATATTAGACACATAGATATCTCTTTTTGATTCAATTAAGCACTTTCCCCAAACTAAAGATAGGCTTGAAATTAGCTAAAAAGATTAATCAACAATGAGCATTGAGAAAATGTAAATGGTATAAATTCTAAGCAAGATGAGCAACAGGCAAAAGGAGCATAAAATAAAATCCAGGTACATAAGCAATATTTCTCCATCCAAAGCTGCAACCTCAACTCAATTTTCAGTCTTGGGATTCCAACATGGTTTTCTCTGCCCATCCATTTTGAGAGGAGGCCTTTTCTCTCAGCTCTGCCCAGTGAACAGCAGAAGCTTCTCATCTGCCTCCATTTCATCCTTTCTCTAATCCTGATCCTGGACCCAATTTCCACTCCGGCTTTGGTTTGGCTTCCTGTCCAGTCCAGGAGGTGTTCCATTCTTGCAGGCATCTGCCATTTTCTTCTTGTTCCATTTTGAAAGTAGTCAGTGATTTGGAACCTGTGAAATGGCAAATAACTTTCCTTTAATGGATCCTTGATGTGAACATAGGCTTTATTAATCAATAGTATTCATTGAGCACTTGCTGTGTAAGGAGCACTGTACAAAACACATGGGGGAGTACAACATAACAGAGTTGGTAGTCACATTCTCTGTCCACATCGAGCTTGGAGTCTAGAGGGGGAGACAGATATTAATCTAAATAAATAAATTAAATTACAGATATATACATAAGGGGCTGAGGGAGGGATGAATAAAGGGAGAGAATCCAAGTTCAAGGGTGTTGTAGAAGGGAGAGGGAGAAGATGAAAGAAGGCTTCATTGGGGAAGGCCTCTATAAGGGATGGCCCAACTCTTGGGGTTAGTGACAGTAATAGTAGTAGTAGCAGTAACAGTAGCAGTAATGGTAATGGTATTTATTGAGTGTCTATTGCATGTAATGCATTGTACTATGCTCATGGGAATATACAGCAGATGTAAAACATGCATTTCCTTCCCACAGTGAGCTTACAATCTAATGGGGAGACAGATGTACAAGATGTACACAAATAATGGGAATTATAGAGAGAAGATGAATCTGTTGTCAACAACCACCTTCCATCAACAGGGTACAAGATTTCCTGTAAAAGACATGCCCACTTCCCCCACAAAACAAAAGGAAAGAACCCTCCATCACCTTAGTGTAATTACCAATCCAATGGGAAAACACATCAAGAGATCTACAGCCATGTAGTGAATTGGTTCGCCTTTACACTGGTTCAAGGATCAATAGACTCTCACCGAAGAGGAAAGATCATTGTCCCCTGGACCCTTTTTATAGCCTCCATCATTCCTTGCCCCTCCCTAGTTCCGCTATGAAGGTGGGCTTCCTTGCTTCTGACTTCAGCCTGCATGGTCTGGAATATTCCTGAGGTGCAACTGTATATTTTGGGGTGTCCCCTGGTTAGGAAGCTGCACAGTCCTTGCAAAAGGGTCATAGTGGGGTCAGCTAGTATGATCTTCTTGGGATGATTGTTCAGCAAAAAAAATGGGGAAAGTTTCCTCCCCCTTCAATATTGCCAATGTCAGGTTTTCCTGGTGATGACGGGATTAACTATTCTTTGTTGTCGCTCTATTACCTTTTGTCCATTGTGCTTGTAACTGCCCTGATCCCATCATCCTTTCGTGTTCTATTTACCATTTTGTGGCTCATGGGGTGCCACCTCTTCTTCCACTCCCTCCTGTGTCACCCTACCTTGCTCTCTTTATTCATCCTCCAGCCCAGCCCCACACCACTCATGAACAGGTCTGTAATTTATTTAGTTATATTAATGTCTGTCTCCCAAGCTAGACTGAAATCTCATTGTGGGCAGGGAATATGTCTGTTTATTGTTATATTGTACTTTCCCAAGTGCTTCCAGCACTTAGAACAGTGCTTGGCACACAGTAAACACTTAACAAAACCATCATTTTTGTTTTGATGTCTGTCTCCCCCTTCTAGACTGTGAGCCCTTTGTTAGGTAGGGACCGTCTCTATATGTTGCCAACTTGTACTTCCCAAGTGCTTAGTACAGTGCTCTGCACACAGTAAGCACTCAATAAATATGATTGAATGAATGAATGAACGAATCATTATTAATATTATTATTAGTAGTAATTCAGAGCTCTGCATACAATAATTGCTCAATAATTACAATTGAATGAATGAATGAATAGCTGACGGTTATGTAGACTGAGATTCATGAAAATTCAGGTGCTGTGCCCTCTGAATAATAATTAATAACAGTAATTATGGTACTTGTTAGCACTTATTAT